>NC_062971.1:35394455-35712955 GCF_023078275.1 Leguminivora glycinivorella
AAACGATGGGGTGTTATAAGTTTCACGTTTCTGTCTGTCTGTCTGTGTGTGTGTGTGTGTGTCAGTCTGTGGCATCATAGCTCCCGAATGGATGAACCGATTTAGAAAGCTTGTCTGAAAGCTGAGTTAGTCGGGAGTGTTCTTAGCCATGTTTCATGAAAATCGGTCTACTATGTCGCGGTCGGGTGTTTTTTCAAAATTTTAATTTTGTGGTTAGGTTCGTTTAGAAGTTCGATTTCTTGGTAACTCCAGAGACATTTGAGTAATGCCAAAGACACTGAAAACTGTGGTTCAATTCACAGTTCACTATACAGACGCATCAATCACAATACAATATGAAAGTGTTTTGTAATGTCCACACTAATTTAAGTCAATGACATGTCGGCATAATACCTACCATTACCTAATAAAAGCTGTAAGTAGGTCGTTGACCGCTTACGCTTGACAATCGCGTTGCCACAAAAAGTAGGCACCATCTTGTATAACATTAGCTCTTATCCAAGAACACCAAAGTGTCGTTACTAGTCGTGGCATGGCTCGAACTCTCCCCCGACCGTGCAATTCCTGCCTCGCATATGCTACGTAGCATATATTAAGGTAGGTACAACTTAAAGACCCTTTACGTGTTCTACCACATAACAGTGTGCGTAGCCGAATGGCACAAACGCTCACGAAACGAAACGCTCTTAGATATCTAGAAACGCCGCAAAAGGTGGTCTGGCTCTGTCGCGCCAATACGCAAGAGCGATAGAGATAGATATCTACGAGCGTTTCGTTTCGTGAGAGTTTCGTGAGCGTTTGTGCCATTCGGCTACGTGCCCTGGTCAGATAATAGCGTGGTTTTTGACAACCCTTAGCCGAAAGGAATAGTAAAGGGACAACACGATTCGACCCTGCTATCAATATCGGTTTTGTATAGGAAGTGTCGTATCTGTACATCTTATACTATTAAACGAGCAATTCTTGTATATTTATTTATTTATTTATTTATATATACCGACGATCTCGGAAACCGCTCTAACGATTTCGCTGAAATTTGTTTTGTGGGGGTTTTCGGGGGTGAAAAATCGATCTAGCGTAGCCTTAGATCCCGGAAAACGCGAATTTTCGAGTTTTCATGAGTTTTTCTTTCGCATTTGTAAACGTAAAATATGGTCCTTAATTTCGCCGCGCGCGTATCGATTCCGCGTAGCTCAGTCGCACGAGGTCGGTCTAATGTACGCAGATAGATCGTAGGTGTCAGGGTTTCGAATCCCGGCCAGAAATTAAGTTTTTGTTTTTTGTCTTTTTTTTTGTTTTTGTATTTATAAGAGTTTTTTTTTATCTAAAGACGTGATATATTAAAATAGAACCGAGCGAAGCTCGGTCGCCCAGATATTAACCTACTATTTATTCTGTGGTCGTGGCCATCGCACTAGACAGCCTATAAAAAGCCTCCGCTACGCATAAAGCGTTTTGATAGCGTAGCGTTAGCGGATCGCAATCATAGCGGTGCGCCGGCGGAACGCTGGCGTTCCGCTCGCAATCCGCGCGCATTCCGCTCGCAATCCGCGCTCGTTAGTTCCCGCCGGCGTCCGCTGGGCGCACCGCCAGCGTTCGTCCGGCGTACCGCTATCGTTTCGCTCCGCCTACGCTATCAAAACGCGCATGTGTGGCCGAGCTTTAAGGCTAGCTTCCACCGGGCTCGCCGAATCGAATCTCAATAATTCGCCTTCTGCATTTACTATGAAACTGTGTCTATTGGTGACACGTCGAATCGAATTCACCGTTCATAGTAAATGAGAGGAAGACTCGATTCGACGTAAGTGGAAACCAGCGTTTAAATGTTGTGACCGACGCTGTCAAACAAATTTGAACTTTCAAGTAAGATTCACCTTGGCTCAGTAGCGGCCCGGAGCTTGGCGTTTGAGTGATGTTTGTGTTTATGACCTAAAGCATTGAAAAGGTTAAGAATTACCTACTTCCCGTGACCTCGTCCGTCCTCAATATTCTAATATTTTATCTATTGATTTTCCTAATGACGAGCATCAAACTATACATTGTGTACCTTCATAATGATTGACGACCGGTCTGGCCCAGCACGTAGTGACCTGCCTGCTGAACCGCGGTCCTGGGCTCGAATTCCGGTAGGGGCATTTATTTGCTGAGCACAGATTGTTCAGAGAAGAGATTAGCTGGGACGCGACCAAGTACAGGGACGTTTTTATGTAACTCGCGTCTTCGTATTTCCTTGTATATGGCATAAATAACAATACTATTACATAATTACATTATATTATTAACCAATTTCTGACCGGAGTGATCACTGACCAGTCCCCTTGACCTTTCGTTCTGATGTCATCATGCCCATGAATAGGCAAAACCTGTTACTGTGGTATTTTTAATAGTATGGTATCTAAAGTTGGATGTTTTAAAGTTTATAAAAACTTCAATTTTATATGTTAAGAAGACTGACGTGGCAAAAAATCTTGCGGCGGCCAACACAGATTGTGAGAGTGAGGTGATACGTGCGCGTTGCAGACTCTAACACACAGCTACTTCATTGAGCTTCTGGCATTCTAATGGCTTCCCCAAACCTATCGACGGGGAATCGCTAGCCGACCAAAAATCGCTCGTTATAGTATGAACACAGGTATCTTCTGGGCGAGCGAGCGATGGAGCGAGCCGTTTGTCTTTGGCTAGTCTGTGGTCAAGAGTAAGCCCATTCCCATTTATAATTAAAAAAAAATACCATCTAACTAGGTCTAGTTTTCCGACGCGTATTAAGGCGTCTTCATACTAAGCCGCTTCCGCGTGGATAGGTTTAGAGAAACCTTAAGAGAAGGGTCTAACAGAATGTTATTGGGCTTCGGTGTTCTGAAAATATTTATAATTTATTACAGTACCGTAGTAATTAATTAAGATCCGACAGAGATTCTCGGCCGCGAATAAATTGTATGAAGTCTCGACCGGCCGAGATTTTCAGCCGAGAATTCATACAATTTCGAGTCTCGAGTCTTTCAGCCGAGAATCTCGGTCGGACCTTATAATTTATTATAGTAGCAGTTATCATAATGAACAACCCAAGAATAGGTACGTGGGCAAGTTACAATAGTCACTAGTGTCACAACACAACTACCTACTTTGGCTAAGCAGCCTCACCAGGATCTGAAGTTGCTTGCACAGGTACTTAAATTTACATTTTAACTTTACTATGGACCTGCCTGAGTACCTAGGAATTGGTAGTAAACAAATAAAACTGATTATAATAGATATAAAATTTACATAATGGTTATTGGCAGGGAGACCTTATCTCGTAAGTAGTAGTATTTACGAATTTTACATTTCATTAACTGATAATTTCTTATTTTTTTTGCCATTTTTTATTATGATTTTTTTTAGGGAATTTTAGGTCAATTGTACTCAGAATCACGAGGGGAGACAAAAAGTGTCCCAGAATTTCCATCATTTTTGTTGTTTCCTCTTTTGTTACCCCACACAACATGTATGGAAAATTAACGAAAATAGGAAAAAATCGTTGAGACAATTTATTTAACGACTAGGATTGAAAAAGCTAGTGATTCTGAGTAGAAATAGCTTTTTTTTTTTAAAAATATCACATTTCATAAAAGTGGCGAAAAAAAAGAAATGCTCAACTACTCCCAAAGATATCCCGAGACTCCTTGTAAAATAATTAAATTCTAAACTTCGGCACAGTATTACCAAAAAGAGTAGAAATTAAAAAGTGAACATTATAGTATTGTATTTGTAGTGTCATCCCTTTCAAATCAATATGTGTGAGAAAACGGGACGATACTACGATGTTGCCACTTTAGGATTCCGTAGTCAACTACATATATAGTTTCGCCATGTCTGTCCGTCCGTCCGCGGATAATCTCAGTGACCGTTAGCACTAGAAAGCTGAAATTTGGTACCAATATATTATGTATATTAATCACGCCGACATCGTGCAAAAATAAAAAGTGGAAAACATTTCATTAGGGTAAACAAGTAAAGTGGGGAGTATTTTTTTTTATTTCTACTTTTTTTTGGTCAGACTGTAAGTCGGTAGGTACTGATTACCATAAAGAAAAATTCATGCTCGTGCATTACATGACGGATCTTATTTTCACCGTACAAATAGTTCAATGGCTATGACGGATCTTATTTTCACGGATTCGGATCGGACGTAATATGGCACTGTAGGCCTACCACATGATGGCCGCGAGAGTATGTCGCCGCGAGATATATGACACGTCTTCTTCTAACTGTATTAATGACATAAGGACGGGTAGTCTATCTCGCGGCGACATACTTTCGCGGCCATCATGTGCTAGGCCTACTGGTCCCACCGCGAGCTAGTAAGCTATGAGCTATCCATACTAATATTATAAATGGGAAAGTGTGTGTGTCTGTTTGTTTGTCCGTCTTTCACGGCAAAACGGAGCAACGAATTGACGTGATTTTTTAAGTAGAGATAGTTGAAGAGATGGAGAGTGTCATAGGCTACTTTTTCTCTCTTTCTAACGCGAGCGAAGCCGCGGGCAAAAAGATAAGCACTCCCGTGCAAATACAAGAGACACGGCGATGTTGATACCTCACCGCTGGGCGAGTAACTATAAACATCGCCATGTCTCTTTTATTTACACGGGAGTGATTATCTTTTGATCGTTTTTATAGCCGATAGCGCATAGCTTACTAGCTCGCGGTGGGACCAGTGCCTAATGCGAAAACTGCGAAACCGCTCTCACCTGTGGCTGATGCTCGGTTAGATAGCGCTAATATTTATATTTAGAATTCCCTTTTCCTATATAGGCCTATACTTTTAATAGTACAAACGGATTATTATAACCAGGAAATTAAAAAGAACAAGCAAGCAAGCTTTACACTGGAACCAAATTCCAAAAAAATGGCTTCCGTGTGTTCTTCAAAGTCAAGCAGACAGCCACCCAACGATTTTACCTACTGAACAAACGTGAACTAACGATTCTGCTATGCCATTTGCGGGAAAAAAATGGGGTAGTCAACTTCACGAGCATAGCAGACATATAGGCAAACGTAAAACTAAATAAATATCTTAGGTATTGAAAAACGAATGAACAAAAAAACAATATGTAAACAAATCTATATGCAATAAGTACTACCATTTTACTTAAATCCCTCACGCGAGCGTTGTTGTTCCCCTGACTAACCACTCCCTTCTTTTCCAGGACAGCAACCTAACATGGCACACAGACAACCCAGAGCTCACAGAATGCTTCGAGAAGACCGTCCTCATCTGGGTGCCCTGCATATACCTCTGGCTCGCCGCCTTTCTAGAAACCTATTACATCATCAGCAGCAAGGAACGCAACATACCATGGAACCCCCTCAATATCAGCAAACTCATAATAACCAGTTTGTTAATAGTGTTAACTTTTGCGGACTTGGGGACAACTGTGCATCGGTTCTCAAGGCAGGAGGAGGATGTGTTCAATGTGGATTATTACACGCCTATAGTTAAGATATTGACGTTTGTGAGTATTCTTTTTCATATTTTCTATTAGTTTAAGTGCCAGTTGCATCAAACACAGTTAACAGACACATCATCGTCACGCGGCAGAGGTCTATGGAACTTCTCAATCTTCTCATACAATAAAATTTAGCGAATGTTTTGACGGTGACAGCCGGTTTGGTGCAACCTAAAGGCTGTATAGGACTAGCGTCGTCGATGTAGACCTAGCGGCTAGTGTAGCGGAGCGTACTGTCAACCAATTTGAATCCTAGGCCACTGTAGAACCCTGTCTCATTTAAACCATGTTCTATTTGCCATAAGAAGTCACATTGACGTTTACTGTGCAAAGGTTCTACAGTGGCCTAGAATTCAAATTGGTTGACTGTACAACGTTGATTGCGGCTATTCGCATACCTTTACCTTTGCATTTGTTCAATATGGAATATGGACGCTTTGCAGATCGCTATACCGGTCAAGCGTCTTCTTACCTATAAACACTCGTCAAATGATTATCCCTATGATAGTTCCGTCTGGCTTAATTTGAAAAATAATTGACGACACATATGTGTTGGTATTGGTACACTATAATCATACAAAAATGAGCTGTTGATCATTAGACGCGTGTTAAAATATTGCGTGGCGTTATTAAGTAAAAATAAATTGTTTATTATTATATCGTAAGGAAACAGAATAGAAACCGTAACTTCGATCGGATGCTAAATACCTATTACCCGTGACCATGATGTATGTAACTGCGTCGAAATATCGGGAGCTCGACAAAAAACAAAAAGGTAAACCTTAACGCGACCACTTCATCAGAAACATAATACCTATAAGGAAAATAAATGGAAGGAAAAGAAGGGTACAACTAAGAAAGTGTTATATGAACCAAATATGTCCGACCAAATTGGCCCTAGCTATGAAATACAGAGTCAAAAGATCAGAGACATTATATTATAACTTATAAAGCATTGTCCCTTTCACTGAACCTAAATGAACCGCTTTACTACATCATAATCATAATCATAATCATAATATCGTTTATTGCACCATGGTAAAAAGTTGACCATCTCATGGACCCCAGTAGGGTTTCAAACAAGTTCCCAGAAAAGGATAATCAAAGTATAATTGAAAAATAACTGAATAATTATCTTTTAACAAAGTTATGACTTAAAATTATCTTCAAAGAATTAACTAAGTATGACTTTTAAGGAATGATTTCAACTTTTTTGAGTACGCCGCATCTGTTTGCTCTGACTTGATGTAATTTGGGAAGTGATTGTAACATTTAACTGCAGAATAATGAGGGCTTTTGCGATATGTTTCCTACGGGTAATTCAAGCTTATACTTTAATCTTTTGAACCGTGTTTATATGTTTTCTGTAATTCAAAAAAATATATACATGGCAGAGTGAGTAGGCCAAGTTTCTTAAAAAGAAGTCTACAACTATCCCAATATCTTGGTACTTGCTCTCAAATGTATTGAAAATTACCGTTTATATCCAGGTCGATATAAGTCTAGTTCAGCAGCAGCAGCGGCTAGTCCATACAAGCCGATTCCCAACGGCTTGCCTAAAATTGATTACTAGTAAAGTACCTAATGTTAAAGTTTTTTCTTTTTGCTTAGTGTTGCCTTGCAGAAATTTTCACCAGCCGCCACTGCTGTGCAGTATTAATTTTACGCTATAACTAACTATACAAGACATGACGCTGCGTTTTCGATGCACTGCCCGTTTGGGTGTTATCTTGTTGCTAGTAGCATGACTTGACGTTACTAGGTAATTGAGCGAATGACCGGACTAGCCAAGGCTGTTTATAGCCCATATCAACTACGTACTGATATATCGAAGTGGCTATGTACTGGGTTATGTAGTGCGTTACAAACAGCTGAACGTGGCCCTTTGCCGATAGAGTGCACCCTTAATAAAAATATATCGTTTAATAGTACATTACATCAGAGGCCGGGAAAATGAGGATTTCCGGCCAAGTGGGTATATGTGGGTAGTGTGTGTGTGGTGGGTAGTGGGTGGGCCGAGCGAGCGTAGGGATACGATACGCGGCCGGGAATCCGTTTTCACGCCGAGGCATGTATAGTGCTTTTCTCAAACATACAATGAAATAAAAAAAAATGCTCTAAAGGACAATATTTTATAAAAAAAAGTTACTTTGCAGGCCTAGGCCTAAAAAATAATATGAAATCCTTTTACAGTCCTCTCGAGTTGTTGCGCCAAAAAAGCGATACTTCCCAGCCCATTTTAAGGAACGTAAAGACAATATTTCATTGCATGTTTGAGAAAAAACTTTTACTATATACTATGAAGCGGCGCTAAAACACACCTTTCGTAAATATTTCATTAATTTTCGCGGAATAAGTAGTTTCTGAATAAAATGGCTGTGACGTACGGACGAGAGCCGACCCCAAACTAAGGCTAGGTTAATGATGATGATGATGATGATGAAAGTGGGTAAAAGCACATACCCGAACGTGTTTCTACCTACTTTGAATTGCAGAGATAACTGAAGTAAGCCTACCAGCCAGCGATTGTTTATCTTACTTCGTTGCTACCAGCATAATTATAACTTGTTTGCAGTAGGTCACTTATCTCTGACAAGTTATTATAGTTATTATTTGAGATACATGCATTATACAGAGTTCGATACCGGAAAGAAACAAAATAGTTATATGAGATGAGTTCTTTTGTGTCATGGTCATGAACATGAATGTAATGATTTTACGTATTTATTTGTGATTATTTAACCTAACACGCGCCATTTTCGCGAAGAAAGATTCAAAAACTTTTTTTTTTAATAGGTAAATTTAATATTATTAAATTAAAACGGGACTTAATCGCGTAAAACTTACGTTTTATATTTAACCCGACGTTTCGGACATGACATTACGTCCGTGGTCACGGGTAGACTGGCTGGGAGTTGTATCAACATCTTCTAGCTGTACGAGTTTTTCGAACTACCCGCACTTGATTGTCATCAGTCACTTACGCTAGGGTTGCCACTCTGCCTACATACAACACTCACGACATCCGATGGTATGAGACGGGAAGTTTTCTCACGTTTACACTTGCTAATCACTGGATTCCACGAAGATGAAATCCCTTGCCCTTCATTTTGATTGAAATTACGATGTTTCCTGATTTCAATCGCTTCACGTACTTTCCTGCTATAGTAAAGACGTTCAGTTGAAAGGACTTTGGGATTATGCAGTTCAATCCAGTGGTTCGGTCCTGACTCTAGCAAATAATAATATGAGTGAAGATCGTGTTAGTTTAAATCAATATATAGGTAAATTTAATGTTTTTCCTACTCAGAATCACGAGCCCTTTCTATCCTACTAGGCAGAAAAAAGCGTCCCAAATTTATTTTTTCCACTTTGTTACCATTTTTCAAACACTATAGCCACGTATAGCGGTTACAAAGTGGAAAGTATGAACAATAATAGAACATTTTGGGAGCATTTTTTTGTTTCTCGTTTTTTGTAGATCGAAAGGGCTCGTGATTCTGAGTAGGATAAACATAAAATTTACCTACCTTATTATTATTATTCAGAGCCTACTGTGTCCCACTGCTGCATGGGCAAAGGCCTCTCCCCTCTTTTTCCATTCTTCTCTGCCTAGTGCTATTTCTCTCCAGCCAATCAAAAATGAGTCCAGGTTATCCCGCCATCGCCGGTGTGGTCTGCCGGATCCCCGGTTTGACTCTTGGGGCTCCCACTCCGTGGTTATCTTGGCCCACAAGTCGTCCGGCATTCGGCAGACATGGCCAGCCCAGTCCCACTTCAACTTAGCCGCTTTCCGAGCTACGTCTATTATTTGAGTCTTAGGGCCGGTTGCACCAGCACACTTTGACGCCCCCTTCATCGTTAAAGATGGCTCCGACGACCGTTAAGTCCATATTTGCGTTGC
This sequence comes from Leguminivora glycinivorella, assembly GCF_023078275.1. Classification (NCBI taxonomy): domain Eukaryota; kingdom Metazoa; phylum Arthropoda; class Insecta; order Lepidoptera; family Tortricidae; genus Leguminivora; species Leguminivora glycinivorella. The sequence continues at coordinate 35,403,849 of NC_062971.1, forward strand.
ACCATGCCATCCGTCAGTAAAAGGGTTACGATTCATTTAACCGGTGCCAGAGCACCGGTTAACGGCTCGTATTAGGTAAATCTAGGAACCAAAATGGCGGCCAATGTTTTGAATTTGTCCCGTATTTCACGAGTTTATGCTTATTTTAAAATAATTTGAGCTATTAGCAATGTAAAATACTTACAAAACGTTTAAAACAGTAAAAATGTGGAAGTAACTAAACATAAAAAAGTGACAGTGACACACCAGAGTGGTTTTAAGGTTATTTTAATTGCGCGACGATTTGTGTTTGTAAACACCTTTAATTTAATTTATTTTGTTAATAAATGTGTGTGTTTATATTTAGATCGAGTGCAGAATGAGCTTCAGTTGAATATATAATCGATCGATGCTGTAAGAAATTCACAAGTGCGTCCTATGAGATCAAAATTCGACAGCAAATAATGAAAACTATTTGTCGACAATACAGTCTTTAAAAGGGTCTTGGTATATTTGGAATCACGAATAAAATAATAAATGTCCTGGAAAAAGTTGTGGATCACTATGACATCCGAAATCAGGGCGAGAATAACGACAAACATTGTATAAAATCCGACCTTCAAAATCGTATCTCGCGACAGGAATCAACTTTCGTTTTAAACTATACACGTCCATGAGACATACGAAATGAAGTATTTTAGTTTGAAGCAAATGTGTTGGGACAATCTACACAACTTTTAGGCAACAGCATAATAAGATATCAGTGAAAAAATGTAAAGAAAATGTTATTATAATATTTCTGTTCATACCTACTTATCTGTGTTTTATTTCTCCTTTTATAACTTTTTCATAAACCTATAATGCAAAAACTTTGCAGTAGTCAACTTAAATTATTTACATTTAACATGTTCAGTGCGGGCGTCACAAAGTTTGAGACCAAAATAATCCTCCTCCTATGTCAGTGACACAGCGAAGTTGACTTATGCCAGTGGCATAGGAATGAGAATTTATTTGTTTCTACCAGCATAGTGTAGGCTTTTAGTAAAACAGTGGGATGAACGTGAATTCATACTATTCATAAACACTCCGGGCAGAGAGATGCAATCTTGAGTTTGACTAGTGCAAAGGCAAAGTTGACAATCAAGCATGTATTTCAGCTAATTAAATACATAAAGCTAACCAACATGAAAGCAATACAGATATTATATCCTAAATAGTAATGCAAACATAGTAAGTATCTGCTTGAAATTCACTTTACTTATACCTAAATTCTAACCATTTTAAAGTATTATTACCTACTACTAAAAATCCTCAAATTGTATTTCATAATTTGTGTTGCTGTGATATAAATGATGCAGCTGAACATTTCTCAAATAAACCAGTCTAAGATTTCATAAGTAGGCACATATAGTTCTGTACTTATTTTTCAGCATACTGTTGAGGGTGGGCTTGTAAATATTGTGGCATGTCAGAGTGTTATCAGACTTTTCAGTAGCAGTATATATAGGCAAAATAATTTCTAGTTGTGTCATGCTAATTTGGAAACTTTACTTACTATTCTGGAAAGAAGAAATATACCTATGGGAAATTAAAACAACAGTAATTTCATGGGTAATTTATCCACACCTCAAAAAAAGGAAATTATAACTTGAATAAGCAGATAGTTATAATAAGAGTATAGTGGGAAACAATGACTATACAGGAAGGTAGATAAAATCCTGTATTGTTCATGAATAAAGTACTAATTATCATAAACTGTGACAGAAAAGTGTGTTAGAAAGAAAGAAATATCAATTTCAATTTGTTTATTGCACTCATGTTAGTATACAGTTCTTAAGATTATTACAACCCTATTATTATAGGTAGGACTTTATTTTTACACAGATTGACTGAGTTCCATGATAGCTTAATAATGCTTGTGTTGTGGGTTACTCAGACAATAATATAATTATGTAAACACTTGATTACATAGAAAACTTACATACTCTGGAAAAAATGTGTCTGCCGGCCACATTTAAACTATCGGTGCTGTTCTCTAACATGTGAATAAATGGATTGATCCCAATAGATGCCAGCCTCAAACATATTGCAGTGAAAATGTGGTCTTTATAATAAGCATTCAATTTCCAATTTTATAACCACAATTTTTAATGGGTTGGGGTCTATTAGTGGAGACTGTATAGTCATTTGGCACATAAAGTAACAAAAATATATTTTATTAACAAAATTGAAATTCTGATGATAATAATTTGTAAAACTTTATTTTCTACAAGTTTCTTCCAGACTTCCAGTTAATTTCATAGTATAATTTGTTGATTTCTAGAACAGATTCACTTGTAGAACTTTCATCTTGTAGTCCATATCAAATGGTGTAAATCAACTCTGAAAAGAAAGCAACATGTAACTTATTATTTATTATATTTAGTACTTAATAATCCTTTTCAAACACAACAAAATTTAAGTAAAAGTACAAAAATAAACTTAAATGTCTGCTACTACAAACAGTTTTGTCATTAATCTTATTGGAAATTTTGCCATAGGCTGTGTGCTGTGTATGACATTGAACTTACCTAGTACTGCACCAAAAGTATGCTAATTTGTTTCATAGCTAGTTCACGGAATAAAGGCTATACATTTGGGTAAGAGGTCTGTAATAAGCTACCTATAATTATTATAATACTCATGAGAAAACTTGCCTGGTAATTGGTTCCTTCATTCCTTGTTACAAAGGCTTTTAGGTTGGAAATAGCCACTTGAAAGTCGTAGAGATGCGTCCTTTTCATGCGTCATGAATATACATTAAAGATAACCACGAACACAAGTGTACATAAGTGGTGTAAATTGTTAAATATTTCGATAAGAGCTGCAAAGAAAGTTTAGTTTGCGCTAGTTTGCGCCTAAGTTTTTTTTTAAATAAAGATTTTGACATTTATATGATTGGGTTGCTATATGAAAAATCAATTCTACCATAAAAATGTTGGTAGGATTTCATTCACGACCTGGCATCACAGTTAGCGGTTACGTTCAGTAATTTTTGGGTTGGTGCAACGCAATTTATTAACAAATCGTTAAGTCCCCCACGTAATCGGTAAAATTTTACGGCTCCATAGCTCTCTGGCAAACCCCGAGTTTGGACTTCTGAGCTTTCGTCAAAGACCAGGTTTGAGCACCTACCTTACTACCTACCTACCTTAATTTTTTTATGATTCTTCTAGCGAAAATGCCCAATTTTAAAAACTAAAACGGGGCATACTCGTGTGCACTTTAATTTATATCTTGACCGGATACAATCTATGTACTTTTTGGCCCTATTAAGTGACTATGAGGTTGCTGTTCAGTGTTCACTTTCTCCATACAATATAATTTTCCGATACGTTTACGCTATTGATTCATGTATTGTTTAACGTTACAAACCTATAGTAGAAGATCAGCCCCTCTAGCACAACTTGCCTTGTCGCGCGAGTCCATAATAAATGTCGCGATTGATGTATGGACTCGGCAAAGACAAGGCAAGTTGTGCTAAAGGGTCAGGTCCTCAGGTCACATCGGCGTCTATATTTTACCTAAAATACGTTATTAGTGTTATTTTATTACTGCTATTAGCACTACGTATCTTATACTTTTAAACGAGCAATTCTTGTATATTTATTTATTTATTTATTTATATATATATTTATTTACACTGACGATCTCGGAAACCGCTCTAACGATTTCGCAGAAATTTGTTATGTGGGGGTTTTTGGGGGTGAAAAATCGGTCTAACTTATCCTTAGGTCCCGGAAAACGCGAATTTTCGAGTTTTCATGCGTTTTTCTTCGCGCGCCATCTCGTGTGCAGTAATTGTACTGTTAAGACAGAATTCTTTCGGTCGATGTAAGTACTATTTATTGCAAACACTAGATGGCGACACAGGTCAAGGCTAAAACGAATAGAAAATACACTATTTGAGTTTTGTGGCGAAATGCGCGCCATCTCGTGTGGAGTAGTTGTGTTGTTAAGGCTGAGAATTCTTTCGCTCGATGTAGGTACTATTCATTTTTGAACTAGATGGCGACACATGTCAAGGATACGAAACAGAACCGAGCGAAGCTCGGTTGCCCAGATATTATGAATTTATTGTTCCTCAATTTGTAGGTCGATTGATACATTAAACAACTATTTGAATCACTATATTTTCCGCTTCGTCATTCTTAGATGGCAAATACCTTGTGTTTAACTTGAACTACAGTAGAACCCGATTAAAACGATCACGTTTAATACGATTTCCCGCAAATTACGCCATTTTACGCCGGTCCCTACAAGTTGAGACCTGTTTTTAGACATTTTTTCACGGTTAATACGACTCGCCGCTCGCGTCCCCGCTTAATACACCATCTAAAACCACCCACCTTGCATTACTTTACAACTTAATTTATGCGGGTGACAAAAATAGGAACTAATTGTACTGAACTGATTACGCGATTCTGGCGACACCGCCACCCGTAAAGATTGTAATTTGTCGTCCTAACTCAGCGGTTAGTGCGATAGTTCGTACCTACCTAGGTACATACACTTCGCTCATTATCACTGTTGCGGTGTTGAGTTTCTGAATTCTTTGTCCTATATTTGGTTCAGTGATGGCAAAAATAAGAAGAAAAGCATTATCGCTCCAAGAAAAAGTAACCATATTCAAAATTTACGATTAAAAATCACAATTTTGTCGCGTTTAATACGATTTCCCGTATAATACGCTTTTTTGGCTGAGTCCCCTCAGAATCGTTTTAAGCGGGTTCTACTGTATATTCTTATCTAACCGAATCGTGATCAAATAAGCTATATTATGTACGTATGCATTAATTTGCGTTCAAATCTCGGTGATAATGAAATGGGTTGAAACAGTAACATATATTCAGAACTATTTGCCTAGTCAAGTAGTCACCTACTTAGATTATTTCAATATTTAACATCTACTCTTCAAGCGCTTACAATGATTGTGGTTTTACATACATAAGCGGCAACCCACACTCAGGCGACGCACGTCTTAAGACGCGGAACGGACGTCAGCGCCGCGCCGCCCGTGTAATTTAAAAAACGTCTCCTCAGTATATTTTGTATAGGAAGGACGTAAGACGCGCCTCAAGCGACGCGTGGCTTGAGGCACGCGCCGCGTCCCTTGCGCGTCCTTCCTACACAAAATGTACTGAGGAGACGTTTTTTAAATTACACTCGGACGGCGCGGCGCTGGTGTCCATTCCGCGTATTAGGACATGCGTCGCCAGTGTGTGGATAGTCCCTAAGGGTCCGGAAGCTTCATGTGTATGTGTAGTAAGCTAGTAAGGACCATTTTATCAAACTATTTGTTTTATTTTCAGACAGAACCTTCAATGAGGGTTCTCTGAATCGTTTTTTTTTTTGCCAGGCGGCGATACTGAGATTACTGAGGCTCCAGGTCTTTCTGACAGCAAACTTCAAAATCCACCAATTAAATAAATGCTGTCAGAAAGACCTGACACCTGAAACTGATTCAGAATACCTTCATTGTTGTAAAGCTGACAACCTGTCAATACAATACGATTAAAATTTTTGTTGTCTTTCAAGCCCTTAGTTGCTATATTAAGTCGCATTGAAATTTTAGCAGTTTCTTTTTCTCCACCTACCCCTTTCGGGACTGCAGGCGTAAGCTTATCTACGTGTGTGTGTAGAAAGAACTTTATTACACTAGTAATATAAGGACTCTTTTTGCGATGGAAAACCACATCTAAATAAAGGTTTGCAATTATACACGTTAAACTTTCGTGAGACATATTCAAATAAAGCACATTTAAATATATAAAGGTAGAAACTGACTGACTGACATATCAACGCACAGCTAAAACCCCTGGTCCTGGAGATTCCAAATTTGGCACGTAGGCTCCTTATAGTTATAAGGTGTAGAGGAGCAATAAGAAAATATTTTTCAAAATTCACCTCCTAAGGGGGTGAAATGGGGTCCAAAGTTTGTATGGGAAAACGAGATTAGATTAGTACGCGGGCGAAGCCGCGGGAAAGAGCTAAAGTAAAATCCATAATCCTACGGACTAAATTGACAAATGACTGACAGGTAAAGTGTTACCAGGAACAGCAAAATAAAAATAGTGAAGAGTATATGTCGATAACAATATATCGACAAGTTGTAAAGTACATTACAACAGACAAGTTTAAATCAAGAATAAGTATATTCCTTTCAACTAAGAGGTACACATTTTGGTTTGTTCTATGTATTTTCGAGGTAGTGGATGGATACCATGCATTTTTACCCACTAGTTTTAAAACATAAAAAGGTTTCCGAGCCTGTAGGTAAAAAATAAAATACCATGTCCGACGATAATTTTACTAGTCTTTATTATAAAATATTATTCATTCCCAGCCGGTGTATTATGCTTTCAATTTTATCACATATCTATGGGGATAAAGTAAAAGTATCCGTCACGCTATGGCAAGCATATCATAAATATCTATATAATTTTCGTATAATATTATTGCTACTTTGAAGTAAAAAAAAATTCTAATTAGGGGTCTACAGACCTTTTGATCTGTCGAAATAACAGAAAAAGTTGGTATATTGATTTGCCGATCAAATTGCCAATTTCATTGTCCCGTCTGGGTGCACCTTAAATCTACGATGTAATAATAATTTTAATATCGATAAGAACGACACTGGCCAGACTGTGGCAACATTTGTTCACACTTACTTGTCAATTTGGTCCGTAGAAAACCGGCCAAGTGCGAGTCGGACTCGCCCACCGAGGGTTCCGTACCTACAAAACTATTAGGTACTTTTACGTTACTCACATAAGTCTAAAGACTGGGCTAGGCTAGAAGTATAGGTTCTCTAATGAGCATAATTGTGTTTAGCGCCACCTCTCGACGAATTCGCGAACTAATTAGCACAGCTTGCGTGAGGTCTTTTATAACGTTAACCAAATTCAACATTTTTTATTTTATTTTAAAGTAGGTGTTTTATGTAAAATTTCGTAGCTATAAATTTTAACACCTTTATTCATAAACGTACACTAAAGTTATCCAGCCGATAAAGTTCGTTTGTCCCTTTCTATCACACCAATACGTCGGAAAGGGACAACCGAACTTTATCGGCTTGATAACTTAGTGTACGTTTATGAATAACGGGGTGAGTATTACCGTACTGTAAAAATGTAATGTATACGGATTAATGAATTTAATATAGATAGGTAATTATTGATATGTGGCAAAACGAAGGAAATTGTTTACACCTTCGCAATAAGTATCTAATGATATTTTTTTAATTTACCATGTTACTTCACGTACCTACTTAGGTACTTATTTTAAAAACTCTAAAAATGTCTATTGAGTTTCTGTCGCAGACCACCATGTGGCTTCTGCATATTCTGCGCTGTGATAGAGTTGCCATAGTAGGTATGTATATATTGTATAATAGGCAATAAGAGGCAAAAAACATATTGTGCTAAAATATTTAAAATACCTACAGTCATTTCCGAAACGTGTGAATTCATGTCAATACTTTCTTTTATCAGTATTACACGGAGTAGGTAAACGTTTCGTGGCAGCGGCAGCGCACACTGCAGAGAGCGCACGTGGACACCGGCGCGGCGCCACAGAATATATAATAGCACAAGTAAAGAAGGCCCACTGCTTTGATGTTTCCGAAATGTCGCCTTTTTAAATACCTACAACATTCTTACAAAGAAACGAGCCGCACGTGCGCGGCGTCCGGTGATAGGGTTACCAATGGATCCAAACGAATTAATACTCACATTAAATGTTATATTATTATATTCAAGTCTTGAGTACTTTCTAGGTATATACGCTGTATTTATATATTTTTGTTCAAGGTTCCAACATCACAAGCCTTATTGAACTTTTCCGTGGGACTTAATCAGTAGTAGATCTGTATAAGAATATCTTTTGGTATTTATTTTATTCAATATGTCTATTTAATTAAGTATTATTAGCCATTCCACCCGCGGACATCGCTTAAAAAACCTCGCGACGTAAAGTAACAATAGAAAGTGCGAACGTGCATTCCGTGAGAATGTGCGCCACCCCTGAGTAGGCCGCGAACTCGCGGCCACAGCTCGCGGCCGCCAGGATATACTTGTAGCGCGGCGATAGGATAGCGGAGTGAGCCGCCCCTGGCGGCGCCAGCGGACGCGTCTGTGTGCGTGAGCTAGGTATGCATACAACTACAACTGCTGTAGGCACCGCCCCCCCCCCCCCCCCAGCGCGTCCTCTGCGGCGCGGCGATAATCACCTAGCCCTAAGGCCCTGGTTTCTCTGGCCCGTCACACGCGCCCGGCGGCGTTTGGATGTGAGCCGCATGTGCCGCTGTGCCACACGCTGTCGGTCGCGGGTGCGTGGGTTTTCTGACCCTTGGTCACCCGTCGTCGGCGACGGAACTCAGAAGCTCTGGTAGACTGATTTTTGAACTGTTGTGTTGTGCTCTGATCAAAATGAATGCAAAAATACTTACATTGTAATTCTTAGAGGAAGAAGATTATACGCGACTTAATCCGTTTCCATATAAATATTGATATTACCCAAAAAAAGAGACAGTCAAACGATATTTTTGTATGAAACCGGCAAAAAGAAAGTGAAATTTTTAACTTGGTACTCAAACACTTGCATTGTAGTAAAGAAAAATTTACATCATATATTCGATTAAGTATATCGAAAACAGTTCACAGAAGTACAATTCATCCATTGAATTACTATGTACTAACATACTAGAAATTACACCCCAAACAAAGTCTGTGCTCCGGCCGGCAGCGCGCGGCGCATGCGTGGGGAGGTACCGTGTCATAGAGTAAGACTTGACCAATGACCACCTAGACGCGACACTCTTAGTGTAGACCTTTTTTTATACTTTTTTGTAAAATACTAACCCCCTTATTCATAAACGCACACTAAAGTTATCAAGCCGATAAAGTTCGTTTGTCCCTTTTCGGCGTATTGGTGTGATAGAAAGGGACAAAGGAACTTTATCGGCTTGATAACTTTAGTGAACGTTTATGAATAAGGGGGTAAGTAGTTTAATTTTAGCACTATCATACATTGTGCTATGTTTAAGTTCTACTAAGTGAAACAAAAATACATTATTGATTTTTTTCATATACCTACTTTAATTGCCCTTGAAGAAAATCATAGGTTATTATTGTATGAAAATATCGATTACAACTCGTGTTAGAACTGTGTAGTATTCATAAGTATAACGTGAAATAAATTTAACATTTCTCTTTTATATATTACAAACAGAATATAATCACAATTACTATACTTCATTACCTACATGTCAAGTCTGTGCGATTATGATGCGATTAATCTATGATTTCGTTCAACAAAATGGCAGCGATAGCTTCGCGTTTGAGGAGCGCGTGAAGCGCGTCCCTTCATTGAAATAATTACTTAAATAAAGATCGATTAACATAGCGTGTATACTAACCGATTAAATGTGACACGTCAGTTTTATTCGATTTTCTCGTATGGCTTAAACAGCATCTTGTTGCGCAGGAAGGCATTTTTACATTTTATTTGTGTGCAGGCAGAAACATAAGTCCAATGGACTTATGTTTGTAGCGCAAACGTTTTGCTCGCAGTGTCCTCTCTAGTATTACCTCAATGAGTTCATCATTATCTTTAGTGAAGTCAGTCATTTTCCATATCAAGACGCCACCCGCCGTCCGTTGCTATTGTACAAAACGAATACAGACCGTCGCGTGCGGCGTGTGACCTTCGCCCGTCGAACCACCCGCCGCCGGCGACGTTTCAAAGAAACCACCCTCAAACATTTCCGAACAAAACATTCGAACGTCGTCAGTCGCGGACCCGCGTAAAAAACCACAACACGTTCTATGAACATTGGTCAAGTGCGAGTCGGTTTTCGACTTTTCCATACAAAGAACTCATGAGCGCCTGAACGACTGTGATGGCAAAGTTAACTTTTCGCACTTTCAAGACTTTACGTATATATCTCGGAAACGATAAGAGATAGAGCAAAATGGACTTCAGATTTGGGCTGTCGTTGGCACAAATTCTATGTTTTCGTCAACAGAGACCTTTTTTGGACCGATTTGAACAAAATTTTGCTCAGTCCACTTACAAACGGTCTTAAGCGCCTCCTTTTTAGTAGGAACTTAAGTCATTTTGGCAAATGAAAAAAAAAATTGAACAATTTCTAAAAAGAAAAAAAGACAGAAATTAATTTCTTTCTACCTGTCCATCACGCTTACAAAATTTTAAGACGTTTAGTAACTGCTTGCAGCGTCAGTGAGTGAAAATCTTAATTTGAGTTTTTTCTCGTAAGTCCGACTTACGCTTGACTGTAGATTTCTAATAGGTTTTCCTGTAATCTACAGGTAGAGGGCTATCTCGTGTATTTTTTTGAAAATTTTACGCTAAGTAGTTTCGGAGATAAGGGGGGGATGGTCATTTTTTGTCTATTTTCTTAAATTACTTCTAAAGTACCAAAATTAAAAATTAAAAAAATTGATATATAACACAATATAGTTTTAATAACTTTGATTTTTAATTTTCAAGTTTACCCCCCAAAAGTGACCCCTATGATTAAATTTCATTTAATTAAATTACATGTCCGTCTTTGGGCCACAGGTTTACATATGTGTACCAAATTTCAAGTAAATCGGTCCAGTAGTTTCGGAGAAATCGGCTGTAACAGAGGGACAGACAGACACACGAGTGATCCTATAAGGGTTCCGTTTTTCCTCTTTGAGGTACGGAACCCTAAAAACCTGAGTACGTCCTCGCAGCTTCTGTTTGCCTGGTGCCTCGTACGGCTCTGCGCCCGTCCTGACTCTTACGTCATAACGCACGTGCTGCGATGAGTGAAGGTGGGAGTATGCAATCACACTTAGACGACAGCATGATTTGCAGTGGTTGCCAATCGGATCTGCTCGTTGGCGAACAGTATCTGCAATGTATGGTTCAGACGTGCGGGAAGCTATACCATTACGACTGCAATGGAAAGATGCTTTCAGAAGGCGAAAAAGCCACTTGGGCATGTCCAGAGTGCACCTGTGCAACCAAAAGGAGGGGCCCGAATTGTGAAACTCCGGTTGGTACTCCTGCGAGTATTAAAAACGTATCTGTAAGGAAAATGTCGTCATCTGGCCCCCGCATTGCTTCTGGGTCCCCATCTCCCCAGAGCCAGCAATTATCGGTAGGTGTGGTTATGACCAATAAATACGGCCCCCATTGTGCTCCTGCATCCCCGGCTCTCCAGATTCAACAGTTACCCGAGAGTGGCGGGATGATCGGAACATCTGGCCCTCTCGGCGGTCCCATGTCCCGGGCCCCCAGATTCAACAGTTACCTGAGAAGGCTGAGAGTGACACGACGATCAGAACAGCTAACCACCACGACGATCCTATGCCCCGGGCCTCCCAGATTCAGCAGCCACCGGAGGGTAATGTGACCATCCCTATACATGGCCCTCGTAACGCTCCTGAGTCCCCGGGCCTCCAGATTGGGCAGGTACCGGAGTGTGATGTGAATATTTCTACACCTTTTACATTAGAAATACAATTATTGCGCGAGCAAATAACTTGCTTGACGGAACAGCTGGCCGATGCACTCGCTACCATAGGGCGATACCACACAGCTCTTTCGATGTGCACGCACAAGATTGAGGAAATTGGCACCAAGCTGGAAGAGCTGGAACAGTCCAAAGAATCCCGCAGCACAATTGCTACTACGTCCAATTCACCGGGATCCTATTCTGAAGCGGTAAAAATGGCCGAAACAACGAAGGTACGAAAACCTGACGGAAACGGTGACAACAGTAGCAATAACAAGAAAGTGGAACGAATCCCAACTGCATGTGTCCAAAGCACCAGCTATGTCCCTGCAGGTGAGGACCTGACTGTGGCACCCCCGACGTTGACTAGCTTGACAGATCCACTGCAAAGAGAACAACAAGGAAATACTTCAGTAGCCGGAGAGAGAAACAACGATTCGACTAGTGAGAAATGGGAGCAGCCTAAACAAAAGAAGCGGAGGAGCCTAGCGTCTGTGCGCGGCACTGCAGGTCCTCATATTACTTCCCTCAAGGCAGTCGAGTTGAGAAAATATATCCACCTATGGAATATGGTCTCGGGTGCCGATGAAGTAAAAGATTATCTGCAGCAACTGTGTCAAGGTGCTGAATGCAGCGTGGAGACGCTTAAGTCCAAAGGGAATTACAAATCCTACAAATTGGGCGTCCCTGCTGTTTACTATGATAAATGTATGATGGCGGATGTATGGCCCGACAACGCGAGGGTGAAAATGTGGTTATTTCGAAGCAAGGAAGGAACCAAAGTATAGAACCCGTGACAACATAGCTAACATGCCATCGCTAAATATCTGCTATCAAAACGTCAGGGGCCTAAACACAAAATTGAACTACTTTAGGCAAAGTATACTCGCTCATGAGTCGGATATTATTGCAGTCACAGAATCATGGTTGTCTGAATCCATTGAAGACTCTGAATTGGTTGGCTTTGATTGGAGCTTGGCACGCCGGGACCGAGCCGACGGTCGTCGAGGAGGCGGTATACTAGTGGCCGCGCGACCTGGTATCACTTTACGTCGTAGACCTGACTTAGAGACCACACTTGGCGAGGATTTATGGACATCATATGAAATAGAAAATGTTACAGTTCACATGTGTGTTGTGTATATTCCGCCCAATGCCGACGAAAACGTGTATATGCGGTTCTTTCAAAGAGTCGAATCAATTATTGACTCTATAGCGGGTGTCGTTATAATAATTGGAGACCTCAACTTGAATCCCAAGTATACCCCGGCTGGTATATTAAGCTATTATGGTTATTTTACCGCGGTTTGTGAGTTGACTGAGATGAATGAGGTTTTAAATGTGTATGACGGTATGTTAGATGTGGTGCTGGTGCGTAGACGTGAGCAAGGTGTCAGCGTAACTGGAATTAATGACTCAGGACTGGTACCACATGCAGACGCTTATCATCCGCCACTGGAAATCATTATTCCCCTAGTAGATACCACACGGAATTCGGCTAGGGTGCATCCAAGCAATGTCGACTCAAGGCTTGATTGGAATTTCTCTAAGGGTAACTACGAACTCTTTTATAAAATTATCTCAGAAGTGTCTTGGAAGGATGTCCTTGAGAGCCGTCATGTCGACACTGCTGTTGAACATTTTTACAAAATATTATACGGCATTTTTGACTACTGCATACCCAGAAAATTAAGGCAAAATACGTCTTGCAGGCGCTACCCCGTTTGGTATACTGCAGACTTAATTGCTGATATCAAACGGAAAGCGTATCTCCATCGGAAATGGAAACGTACGGGAGATAGGGCGACATATGGTGACTTTTCCAGACTGAGGGCAGACATTAAACTCAAAACCTCACTGGCTTATGCTGATTATGTCCATCGAATTCAAACCAAGATTAAGTGTGATCCTAAGTCGTTCTGGCAGCATATGAGCAATCTAAAATCCAGAGGTGGCTTTGAAACGCAGGTTACCTATGATGGGAGGGTACACGATGGGGCTGATGTAGCTGAAGCATTTGCAAAGTTCTTTTCTAGTGTGTTTCTACCTTCTGTTCCTCTTCTTAACCACGAAAAGGTCATTAGTGAAGAAAAGACACACAATGCAAATTATGTGCATATTAATAAGATATCCACGCAAGACCTAGAAGTTGCCATTTCCCATTTAAAACCGCATAGCTCTCCGGGACCTGACAGTCTGCCTGCATTTGTTATTAAAGGATGCAAAGAATGGCTTATGGGGCCCCTACTTCGCATCTTTAATCTAGTTCTCAGTACTGGAGAGTACCCCAATCAATGGAAAGTGACGCGCGTACGCCCTATTCCAAAATCAAAGGATACATCCAGCGTTGAGAATTACCGGCCTATAGCAATATTGTCTTCCGTAGCTAAGCTATTTGAGTCGCTAATTAATAGACTTGTTGTCCCGCAAATTAAACCTCATCTTTGCGATTCTCAGCACGGCTTCAGGCCAAAGAGATCTGTTCAGACGAACCTCTTAACCCTGGTTGACTCCATTTCGGAGCATTTAGATAAGGGAATACAGGTAGACGTGCTGTATTTTGATTTTAAAAAAGCTTTTGATCGCGTGGATAACGACATACTGTTGAGTAAACTATGTAGCATTGGTTTTTCGCCTAGACTTCTCCGGTTGTTTGCTAGTTATCTGCGCGACAGGCAACAGTACGTGCAGCACGGATGCTTTGTTTCCCAACCCTATCACACACGTTCCGGAGTCAGCCAGGGTTCGATTCTAGGTCCGTTTCTCTTTGGGATAATGATAAACGACTTGGCTTCAGTTCCAATGTATGCTAGGTGTCTTTTATATGCTGACGACTTGAAGCTTGTTTATGGAGTGGAGCAATCGTCCGACTGTGTATCTCTACAGGATGACATTAACCGGGTCCATCGATGGAGCACTAGCAACAAGCTCCTGTTTAATCATGATAAGTGTTCCATCATGACTTTTTGCCGTGCCAACAGTCCCTTTTTAGCTGATTATATGCTTGGGTCCGAGCATATAACTCGAGTCCAGTCCATTCGCGACTTAGGAGTTATCTTTGATACGCAGCTTAACTTTCATGAGCACATAAAAGCGTTAGCGGTTAATTGCTATCGAAGACTGGGATTCGTCGTACGGAATGCTCGAGACCTTGACGATCCCATGGTTGTTAAATTAGTTTACACCGCGCTAGTTCGGAGCAAACTGGAGACTGCATCTGTCGTATGGAATCCGCATGAAGTTACTTACGCCTTACTTTTAGAGAAAATCCAGAAAGCCTTTTTGCGATTTTTATTTAAGAAGGTATATGGTTATTACCCATTTTTGTACCCATCAAAATATTTGCTTGGTGTACTAGGGTTTAACTCCTTGGAAGTGAGGCGTAACTTTGGGCTGTTGACTGCTGCCTGTTCTATTTTGCGAGGGAACTCGGATTGTCCCGAACTAGTCACACAACTTGTTCGTCTATTCGTCCCATCAATAGCTAAGGCTAGATTTAATCTCCGACCTAGAAGCCGTCAGCTTGTCGCGGTTCCTGAAACTCGCACTGTGTCCTATAGGCAATCACCGCTGGTACGCGCTCTCCTATACCTTAACGCACTCTACGTATCAGTACCGGAATGCGATGTGTTTGCTAGCAGATGGGCGGAATTGTGTGAAGTGTGTATGAGGTTCTGTGAGGCGATGGATAAAAGGAAGTCCACTGTTGTATATTAAGTTTGTAATGTTTATATATTGTACATTTTGTACTCTGTTACTATTATATAAGTGTACTATAAGTGTATAGTTGTAATGAATTCCACAGTGCTTTAGTTTACCTGTTATGCTGTGTAATTTTTGGATATTAAATAAATAAAAAAAAAATAAAAAAAATAAATATACCTATGTATACAGATAAACACGTGATGGAAGCAGTGATTCATGGTGGACATCAGTCCTAAACATACACTAGTCTCTGCTTTAGAATTCATAATCTCCTTATTTACTTACCAAATGTTGTGCAATGTTTTATGAAGTACCCGCAGCTATTTGATGAGTATTCGTTATGCTGCATTATATTGTTACTAGAGAGATAACAAGCATCTACTTGTAGATAGGATTCACGGTAAACTATTGATGATATGATTCATTTCATTGGTAAATGTGACGAAACATTTCCGTAAGCCTCATCTTGTATGGGATTTCAAATGCGCGCCTCGGGACTTTTTAGTATTACGCCTAAAGCATCATTATCTATGAAATAAAACTATGGAAACGGATTAAATCGCGTATAATGAATTTAACCACCACCACCACCACCACCACGCCCACGACCACGAACGCTGTAAAGAGTTCGAAACGTCGGGATGTATTTTAAATTCATTATACGCGATTTAATCCGTTTCCATAGTTTTATTTCATGAGTAACTATCGCGGTAACCGAAGACAATATCATCATTATCTAAACAAATTATGGCCAAAACTAAAATATAAGTACCTACCAGTGGCGGCGCGCTCATACAATCCAATTCCCACCGAGTTGCCCTAGATGTTCCGCAACAAATACCAAAGTTACAAACCAAAATTGAAATAAAAAAAAATACTTATAATAGTTATAATTAAAACATTACGTATTGCCACACAAATAATAACACCATTTGCTTAAATTCAAATATGTACCTAAAATTATCGGGCGCGCGAACGCGAAGTAAAGCTACTTATGCCTAAGCTTTCATATTCATTCATGGTCACTCCACACAGATACAAAAATCACGCACACGCTGATAAAAACAGCCCGCTCAACTAAACTCCAAAGCAACTCGGCTTCTTATCGAGTTATTCATTTGAATACAAACCGTAAACAATGCGTTATAAGGTTTATATTTGAAAACACGCACATACACATTCACAAAGTCCGCGCGTGTGAGTGTTTGCCTATCGCGAACTCCTATGTACGTAATTTGGGCGCAACTATCTCTTTTACTCTACTCATATCAGGATTGAGATGACAGAGAAGAGAAGGGTGACCGCCATTTGGGAACACATAGACAGCCAAGACACACATAGACAACACAACATTCGATGGTTCGCACTTGTTCATTTGAATTTAAAGCTTCGAGTGAAACAAATAAGATTGATATTAGTGTAATAATTGCATGCTAAATATTGCCATACTAAAATTATAAATGTATTAATGGGTAAAATTTTACTGTGTTTTGTTATCGCACATATATTTGTTTTAAATAAAAGCCTATAAATATTGATAGTTTCTATTAAAAAACCGAGAATCTTATATAATTTAAGTTTAGTAATGTGATAATGAACGTTTCTTCATCAGACATACTTTGTTTGTATGAAAAGGTTTTTAAGTTCGTGGGTGAAAATGGAATAATATCACTGCAAGACTTGCGTCCCGCTTGTTACCGAGGCTTCGTGTGCTTTCAAATGTTTTGTGTTATTCTCTCAGTTTTTTTATTAACTTGCTCATTACGTGCAATATATCAGTGAAATTTAAATGATTTGGAGTGTTTCGGTGTCGTGTTTTAGTGACAGTGCACGCCAGAGTTTCAAGGTTAGATACTACCTGTTTTTAAGAGATAGTTAGGACTTTCTTTGGTTTGTTTAGTAATGGCAGCGTTAATTCATTTTGACTGTTGTATAATAGATTACTTACTAAATGAATCAACACGTTTTTCGACGCAAACATTCGAAATAAAGAAATGTATTGTCACGCGAGGCCGTGATCGACCGGAGTTAAATACAAGTTATAAGCGGAGAGATGACTTTTTTAAGCGTTTTCATAGCGGACTGTATGATAAATGCACTTGGATAGGCGCCTAAGGTACCTAATATTAAGGTAGGTTGCGTTTTTTAGGGTTCCGTAGTCAACTAGGAACCCTTATAGTTTCGCCATGTCTGTCTGTCCGTTCGTCCGTCCGTCCGCGGATAATCTCAGTAAACGTAGGCACTAGAAAACTGAAATTTGATACCAATATGTATATCAATCACGCCAACAAAGTGCAAAAATAAAAAACGGAAAAAAATGTTTAATTAGGGTACCCCCCCCCCCTACATGTAAGGTGGGGGCTGATTTTTTTTTTATTCCAACCCCAACGTGTGATATATTGTTGGATAGGTATTTAAAAATGAATAAGGGTTTACTAAGATCGTTTTTTGATAATATTAATATTTTCGGGTTTCGCTCCTAAAGGAAAAAAAAGGTAGTTAGAGGGGGGGTCTAACTTTTGAACCATATGTTCAAAAAATATGAAAAAAATCATAAAAGTAGAACTTTATAAAGACTTTCTAGGAAGATTGTTTTGAACTTGATAGGTTCAGTAGTTTTTGAGAAAAATACGGAAAACTACGGAACCCTACACTGAGCGTGACCCGACACGCTCTTGGCCGGTTTTTTTTTTGCTCTGTGTTGCCTTCCAAATATATTCACGCGCCGCCACTGGTACCTACCTAATATTTTCGACTGAAATTTACACTAGGAGCTAAGAGTTACTGTAATAAAGCTGTGCGTTTAAAACGTCCCAGTTCGCGCGCGCTGTTCTAAATCTCATAAAAAATAAGGTTTTTACGTTAGTTACCTACATCACTTACGAATTCGGTTCAGGGACGAATGCTAGTATAATTATGTACCTACCTATATTCTACGTTGGGTTAGACAAAGGGCTCAGATTCCTATATACTTCTACCTTTTGTAGCCATACCACTGTGTGCCAGTACGGGCGATATGCATAAAAAGTATGTTACGCACACAGTCACAAATATGTCTGTGCCAAAGGGTGTCAATTAAAATCCAGAAGAACGTGTTTGTTGTTTACTTATCAGCATCAACTCTTGCATACTTCTTACGAAGGTTTATTAATCGTATCTCCAACTTAAACGTTACTTACAGTTAACTCAGCTATAAGCGTGTACCTAAAAAAATATGTTGCTACCATAAGTTTTTATTACGTTATAGTGGAGTAAAAGTAAGGTACCCTGGACATAATTCAATAACTCGTCCTTTTTGATATTTTATTGGGTATTATTATTAAGCATCAAATAGTAATTATGTACATAGATAAAAAAAAATACGATCGTATTCATATCTTATAAAAATCATGAGATAAAGTACATTATCCCACTTTTCGCTAACAGCAAAATAGTTAACCGAAAACTTTGTTAGATTAACTTTGTGGTGCACTCAGATGCGATCAGTTATTAGCGATATTACACAGAAAATAAATCTGATTGTGTACTTTTTTTACCGTTTTCATTTAATGTGAATATCTAGGTAGGTAAAAATGGTGACCATGATATATATATCAATTTGCATTGTATTGAGTATATATAGACATTTAGCACCGATCTGAAACATATATTTTTAACGCTTAAATAAACATGAATTTCTCAGTAGGTATAAATTGTAACTGAGATTTTTTTGCTTAAGACCAGGTTTTTGTGTACTATAATCATGATTTTATCAAAATTAATACTGTGAAGGTCGCGCTTAAGAAACTGTAAATGTCAGTAATTTAAAAGGGTGCAAAGTTGTCGTAGAGCGGCTGGCGCGGGGCGGGGGGAGCGCGCGGGGCGCGGGCCTGGGAGAGCGCGCCGCGCACCGGCCGCGTCACCGCGGCGGATCGGTTAATAGGTTAGGGACGTAAGGTATCGGCCACACCAGAGCGTCGCGTGTCTCGGGGCGCGCAACGGACGTCCGCGCCACGCCACCTGAGTGAAATTCAAAAATCGTCTCCTCAGTACATTTTGTACAGGAAGGACGTAAGACGCGCCCCAGGCGGCGTGGCGCGCGCCGCGCCGCCTGGGGGCGCGTCTTACGCTTACGTCTAAAATAAACACAACGGACGTGGCGTGGCGCGGGCGTGGCGAGGACGAGGCGCGAACGGGGCGCGGACGCAATCTAAATTACACACAAGAGGTGAAAACACGGCTCGATGCGTCATTATACAGGCTAATTTCGTTGCGGAAACGTCTTCCTCGTCCGATGATGAAGATGCGTTTGCCTTGCTGCAAATTCTCAATATACAGAGGCACAGGAGATATTGGGTTCACCCTATGCGAAAATTATCCGAACATTACAGATATTTCGAAACCATGGAAAAGTTGCATGAATATCCGGATCTTTTTCGTACAGTTTATAAAATGTCAAATAAAAATGCAAATAATAAACCTTTGAATTCAGATTTCTTATCCCTCATGCCTGTTTGCCCCACCCAACCATACCCAGGCTGGCCCCGACTCCAAAAATAATTGATTTGTTTATAATTTGGATGTTTAGATTATTGCAATACGATAAGAAATCTGAATTCAAAGGTTTATTATTTTTTGCGTTTTAGTTTCTCCGTGTTTTGTAACGCGCTTATTTTTGAAGGCGGTTTTATATTAAAGAAAAATTTATTTATTTATTGATTTTAGTGGTTCCTATTGATATTATATACGTACAGTAGTGAAAGAATTATCCTTTAACTCCTAACCATTGAGGAGTTGACCTTCCATCATCAGCTCAGCGACATTAAAATTTTTACCATCAATCGTAAATATTGGTGTACCTATTAAAAATACACTAAAAACATTACATGTGCCTATAACATTTGAAGAGTTCCCTCGATTTCTCCAAGATCCCATCATCAGACCCCGACTCTCGGGGTTATACCCGTTCGATTAAAAAAAATAATTTGAAAATCGGTCCACGATTCTCGGAGATATCGAGTAACATACATACAAAAAAACCGGCCAAGAGCGTGTCGGTCCACGCTCAGTGTAGCTGTAGGGTTCCGTAGTTTTCCGTATTTTTCTCAAAACAATTTTCCTAGAAAGTCTTTATAAAGTTCTACTTTTTTGATCTTTTTCATATTTTTTTAAACATAAGGTTCAAAATATAGAGGGGGGGGGGGGACGCACTTTTTTTTCCTTTAGGAGCGATTATTTCCGAAAATATTAATATGATCAAAAAACGATCTTAGTAAAAGTAAACCCTTATTCATTTTTAAATACCTATCCAACAATATATCATACGTTGGGGTTGGAATGAAAAAAAAAATCAGCCCCCACTTTACATGTAGGGGGGGTACCCTAATAAAACATTTTTTTCCATTTTTTATTTTTGCACTTTGTTGGCGTGATTGATACATTGGTACCAAATTTCAGCTTTCTAGTGCTTACGGTTACTGAGATTATCCGCGGACGGACGGACAGACAGACAGACAGGGGGAAACTATAAGGATTCCTAGTTGACTACGGAACCCTAAAAAACATTCAGTCGAATTGAGAACCTCCTACTTTTTTTGAAGTCGGTTAAAAAAACAACCTTTATTGCCGGCCGGCAAACGGCTAACCGATTGAAACAGAAACATAAATGAAAAGAGAGGGCGAACGGCGACACCTGCGTGTCGGCGATTTCAAAGGTAAGCGCACGTGCACCCGATCTCGCTACCTACGCCCAGGTGCGGGCGCGGCTTTCGACCTTCGTGCCGTGCAATAGAATTTAATGTCGGCTGCTCGTGTGCGGTCTGTTTGTTTTTTTATAGAGTGGCGGCATTTTCAACATCAAAGGGTGAGCCTATTTTGTGCAAAATTCTGTTATATCAATAACTTCTGACGTCACTAGATTATAGTATCATCACTTTATTTCAGTGTACGAATTTCGTATGTGTTAAAAATCATTGTCCTAGCTTCATAAACCAGGGAGGAAATAATGGAGAGCGTTTATATGTCTTGTTTTGCCTTAATTCAATATCATCACATATTTTTGTTGCTGATAAAATAATACATCCTATATATCAAGGCCTTGTAGCTCGGCGAAAGAATCGTGATCGCGGAGTGCGCCGGCACTGATTATAATTATTTTGTCCAGTTATTATAATCAGAGATGGGCAAAATGTAATCGACTAACGATTAACGATTAAAATTACAAGATTTAATTGCGACTGACGATTGAAAACCGCGAATGATCAATCTTAGTTGTATAGAGCGCGACTAATTTAGTTGCAACTAAATTAGTTGCCGATTGATTTCGGACAACTAAATTTTGTAATCGACTAATTAGTTAGACTTATTTCTCGCAACTAATGTTGACAGACTGATTAGGACATCTTAACGAATGTTTAAACATATCATCATGTATTACCTACTTAAGATATTTTAACCATTTCTAAGGAGTTAGATCGGTGTTCTAACTATTATTTTGCTACTACAGTCACTTTGAAATTGGATTAAATTTCTCTTATCTAAGGGTAAATAAAAAATGGGTACTTTGTGCATTAGTAAAATAACATTAAAAAAACACAATTATATAAATCAAACTTTGTATATTAAAATAAAAGCAATCATGATACAAAAGTATTTAGTTACAAGGTTAGTCTTGCAATATTCTGAAATTCGAGATACGTACGTGTTCCAAACAAATGGATGAATCCACATTTCAAAAATATAAATAATATATATATGCCTGAAGTTATAGACCCGACTCAAGGTATGGGTCACCGTGGCCTGGCGCTACTTGTAAAATCTACACATATTTTCATAGCACGCAAAAATAAACTTTATTGCATTGTTTTAAAGCTAATTTCATGACGAAATTCGTTGCAAATTATTATTATTATTATTATTATTATTTATTATTTGCTAATGCACAGGCAGCTTAAAGCTGATACGTGCACGTCAATGTCCTGATGCACTTGTGTTTTGTCCATTCAATAAATATTTGTCGAGTCTGTTTTTAAAAGAGTTCACTGTAGGTGCACTGATTACGGTTTCGGGCAAACTGTTCCACACTCTCACTACGCGGTTAGATAAGAAGTGACGTCTAGGGTTGCTACTACTCTGTGTCCGTGTCAACTTCAGGGAATGTCCTCTCAATCTGTCACACACACTCCGAGTGAAAATGTCACTTAATGAAGGTACATTATAGTGTCCTGTGAGTATTTTGTACGTTTCTATTAAGTCGCCGCGTTGTCTTCGTTGCTCCAAGGTTGTCAGACCCAATTCTTTTAACCTGTCTTCATAAGGTTGGTTGCGAAGAGATGGTACCAGTTTTGTTGCCCTTCTTTGGATTTTTTCAATCAGACTAATATCTTTTCGAAAATATGGATTCCAAATTTGGAACGCATATTCCAGCAATGGTCTTACGTACGTCTTGTAGATTCTAATAAAGAGCTTCTTGTCCATATAGCGAAAGGCTTTTCTAATCATGTATAACATAGAGTTGGCCTTTTTGGTAAGCTGTAATATGTGTTCTTCCCATTTTAAGTTATTAGTTATAATGACACCAAGATCTCGCTGAGAAGTAACTCTCTCTAAACTTTTAGAGTCAATACAATACGTATGCTCAGGGTTGTTTTTACCTATGTGGAGTACAGTGCACTTTTCCGCATTGAGAGTTATTAGCCAATCTTTAGTCCATTGTACAATACGGTCTAAGTCCTGCTGTATGATGTTGTGGCTGATAAGCGGGTTTCCCATGATCTTTGTATCATCAGCAAACAAAAACAAATCTGACTCTACAACTTGTCTGAGATCTGTCAAGAAAATCCCAAACAGCATTGGTCCAAGCACTGAACCTTGCGGAACCCCACTGTGGACGTCATGCGGGTCCGAGAGGTGCTCTCCAACTCGTACCCGAAACTTCCTGCCCGTCAAAAAGTCTTTTATCCAGTTGAGCAATTTTCCGCGAATTCCAAAGTGGTCCAACTTGACGAGCAGTCGGTTTATCGGGACGCGGTCGAATGCTTTTTCATAATCCAGGTATATAACATCCGTCGGTATCTTTTCATTCCAGCTGCTTGTCCACTTGTCAACACAACATAACAGGTTAGTTACTGTTGATCTCTTTGGCGTAAAACCATGTTGTTCGTCGACAATGATCTGCTCTCTTGCAATGAAGTTTCTCAATTCACATGTTATAATTTTTTCCATTGCTTTACAGGCTATACAAGTGAGGCTTATTGGTCGGTAATTTCCTGCCACCAGTTTGTCTCCTTTCTTATAAATAGGCGTTACGTTGGCATTTTTCCAATCAGGGGGCAATCTCTGTTCTCTAAGTGATAATGTCATTATATGGGATAATTGAGGTGCAAGGCACTTTATACATCTCTTTAACAAAACTGCAGGTATTTCATCAGGTCCCATTGATGAACTTTCGTCGAAACTCAAGATCGCTTTACTAACTAAATCCGGTGTGAACTCAACATTTTCAATAGAGTTGTTAACTCTGGCTACATTTACTTCAGGCATTAGTCCATTCAGCGGTTCGCGAACATACGACTTCTCAAATTGTTTGGCAAATATATTTGCTACTTCATGACAGTTATTTATTACCTGCTGGGTAAGATCATCTCTAAGCGAAGGTGGGACGGCTACTTTAGATGAAAGTTGCTTTCTGACATAACTGTACAGTGACTTAGGTCCCCGGTCTAGAACTCCTTTTTCATAACTCCGTCTGGCATGTCGCATAGCTGAGGTAATACTGTTATTAATTACCCGATATCGACTATAGTTCTCATTAGTTTTATTGAGCATATATGCATCCCACAACTTTGTTTTTTCTTTTATCATTTTTAATATGGCAGGACCGATCCATGGTTTTCTATTGTTTTTAGCAGTTTTAGAAGGCCTTAGTGGCACATGCAAACTTACAGCTCTATTAACATTATGCGTAAAGTCACGCCAGGCGGAAGCCGCATCCAGATTACTTAATTGACTATTATCTGCTATCAAAGTTTGCATAATTTGTTCGTAATCTGCTGCCAAATAGTCTCTCCTTGGAGGTTTGATCACTTTACATTTTCTATCCTGAAGCTGGATTTGTATAGTAGCTAACAATACTAAGTGATCACTTTTACCTATGTTAGCATGGTAATCAACCTTTGTACATAATTCCTCCTCGTTACACATAATCAAGTCTAGAAGGGATTCTTGATCATTCCTTTTTCTTGTTATTCCTGTTACAATCTGATGTAGACTGGTGTCTGTAAACATATCTACAAATTTCTCATGCAGCAAGTTATATCCATCAAATTTTGCTAATGGCCATTCTATATCAGGTAGGTTAAAGTCACCCATAATAAATAAGGTTTTACTTCCATTAGCCGCTTCTTTAATTGTGTCGAATAATAATTTATCTGAATCTTCATAGTTATAGTGCGGGGGTCGATATATTCCAGCAATCAACAGTTCAAAAGCTCCATAAGTTACATTTATCCATAAAGCTTCAATTCCAGGCACATTGTTAAAAGTGGGATGAGGATTTGCATGAATTGGAATCTGAAGATGTGAGCAGCTTATAAAAATAGCGACCCCTCCCCACCCACTCCCATCTGCTCTATCTCGTCTGAATAGTACATAGCCATTAATATTCACTAAACTATCAGTAATTTGCGGTTTGAGATGCGTTTCAGTTATAATAATAAATGTAGGTTTCAATTTATCTATTTCCACAAGTAATAAATCTCGTTTTGCCATTAGGGATGCCAAGTTCGTATAAAAGAAAGTAAGTTCGATAATTCCGCTTACTACTTTTTTGCTATTGAATCCACTTTCATAATCCTGGGCGAGTTGTTAATATATTTAATTTTTAAATCTGTCTCACCGTTCCTTATGCGCAGATCCAATTCTCCCTTAAGTTGCTTATAGTACTCACGCTGGTATGGAGTCTGGTCGTTTTGAACTTTAATGCTCCTCGGCAACCTATTCCAATTTTTTAAAATATGTACAGCACTCTGCTTGCTCGTCAACACTAATTTTATGGGCCGGGGAGCTGGTGCAACCACACCGGAGTTAGAGGCCGAAGGCATGTTAGATCGAGCCTTCCCCAGACGGAGCACAGCTACCGGGGTCAAGTTCACGCCGCTGGAGTCACTAGCGGGCAGAGATGATAAAGCCTTCTCAACCTCATTGTGATCATACTGCTTACGCGTCTGCACGTCGGCACTCTCAGACTCTGGCACTCCAAACACTATTACATTACAACTTCTCCTTTTCCTGTCTCCCATTTCTTGCAAGACTGATTCAATATTGGCACCACCATTCCGGCTCTTTTTGAGCTCCTCAACTTCACTTTTCAACTCAGACACTAATTTCCTCAATGCAGGGAGCTGACGCACCCCCAAGACACAATCCGGGCACAAGTATTTCAGGGTAGGAGACTGCAACTGTATGACTCTCAACTCAGTAGCTAGTAATCCACTACACTTGACGCATATTTGTCTCTCACAACCGTGGCAAATTATTTTAGGGTTCTTCTCATCAACAGTCACACTTAGACTACACTGGAAACAGGATGCCATTTCGAGAAGTAACTTTAAATGGAACAAGTTTTTAGGTTAAGTTTTAGTTTAACACTATCTAATAGTTCACTTATTATCTCGTGGAGATAATAATGTCCCAAGTGTTTCACACTCAAACAACACAATTAACACTGAATTTACACAAAAACAACTAATTTTGGATTAAATAAACGAAATATAAGGAGCAAGTTCATAAACACAAGTGTATTCAACTGAGGGTAGACCGAAAAAAAAAGTAAAAGTAAAAAAGTAAAATTGTACCATTTTACAACGGATTTCTGTTTGGATGGCAGCAAGCAACATTTCTAAGAACCAAACATATTACCATGCTATATTTTTTTGTTTGATTACAAAAACAGGGCAGCTTAAACAGACACAAACTAAATAGTAATTATTGTATTATCATAAAAGTGTGTGACAAATATTTACAAGACAAGTTTTTTTCTAAACATTTGCGTGGTGTTTATAACAGTTTTTAAGTGCTCTATTGTTTCTATTATAATGACGTTTACCAAAACAAAGATCATGACAGGCCACATGTAATTTTTACTTGGCCAATAAACAATGAATGCACCTGAGCGGCGGCGGATTAAGCGGTCGTCTCATCTTTCACGTGGTATTTTTGACAAAAACTCAAGAAATTATTTTTCCCATCCCCTCTATTAGGATGTACTTTCACGATTTATTCGTTGGCGACTTTATACTCGTCCCAGTGCTCTTCAGTGATTTCGCATTTTGTGATTTTTGTGACCTTGGCTATGGATGACTAGAAATATACATAATCACGCGCTAAATTGCGGAATTTCATTATAAATATATTTTAAATACTTTTCTGAACCGTATAATTAATTAATTATATGAGAATAACAGCATCCTCTTGACAATCATATATTTCTGGTCAGACTATAAAATGTTCATTCTTACAAATAGCAACAAATTAGTAAATACGTTTATTTTGAATATGAACAGAAAACAGTTGGTTAGTAAAAATGTTGCATAAGATTGTTCAACTGGCCGGATTCATAAGCGGCAATTTATTTTGCGTTCGCGCCAGGCCAGAGACCCATGAGCTGAGTCACGCGTTTTAGCTAAAAACGGTTTGTATGGTGGCCCGGCGTGATGTGTACGCTCGACAGTCCTTGGCCATGAATGAAACCCTTATCAAGATTTGCCATGCTTACGTAGAGCCAGTTATAACAAGTAATAACCGTCCAGTGTTTATTTTTTTATTATTTCTGTACTATATTTCCGTAATAAGCATCTAGAATCTAAAATGATTCATAAAAACATGTTCAATACGAGTATGTAATATAATATGACCTAGAAATCTCAAACCACCTATATTGCGATCCAATATAGCAATAATAAATAAAAGTACCCGGTTGACTGGTTTAAATACATTTCCAAAAAAAAAATTTGTTTGATTTATTTTTTGAATAATTATATAACTGTAAGAGTTAAGTCGCTAGTTTTTTAGAGCAATTCATTGTATTTGACCTAAGGAACCTTCCCTTAAAATTAACGGAATTCAATAAAAACATGGTGTATTAGTATATACCAAATATCGTGAAATTCGTTGTTGCCATTATATAAATTTGAATGTAGAATGCCGCAAGGAAGATGAACAATAATTAACGCTGAGAGTTCTTTACATTACAAAGAGGTTTAAATATTTTAATGACAACAAAATAGTGCGCGTAGATAATAGATAAACAATATGCAGATGTTTGATTCAATAGAACGTGTTATTTTTAGAAGATGCGTCGGCCCTTGCACCAAAATGAAATTATTTCCAGGTAAGTAGGATTAGTCATTTAGCCCAATGTTTTGTCACCACGTGCCACTAAATAGTACATTACATCAGAGGCCGGGAAAATGAAGATTTCCGGCCAAGTGGGTATATACGGCCGAGCGAGCGTGCGATACGAGGCCGGGAATCCGTTTTCACGCCGAGGCATGTATAGTGCTTTTCTCAAACATACAATGAAATAAAAAAAAATGCTCTAAAGGACAATATTTTATAAAAAAAAGTTACTTTGCAGGCCTAGGCCTAAAAAATAATATGAAATCCCTTTACAGTCCTCTCGAGTTGTTGCGCCCAAAAAGCGATACTTCCCAGCCCATTTTAAGGAACGTAAATACAATATTTCATTGCATGTTTGAGAAAAAGAGTTTTACTATCGACAGAGACAGCAAAATACTGGTAATTTCTATGTCTAAGATTTACTCAGTATCGTATAATTCAAAGTATTAACATTGCAATAACATACTTAATTGTTTTGTTTGCTACTTGTGAACAGACACTGCAGTTTTTCGCTATTTTTCGTTACCGATATATCGTTATAATATTGCATTGTCATTCAAGCATTACAAATTAAACGTGTATACGTAATTTTAGCTCAATCGGTCGAATATATCTACTTCAAAATAATTCACAAAATTCCACCCAAACCAACATAGTTACAACATACGAGTACCTCCAATGTTATATACATACCTACTTGTAGTTACAAATAAGATATAAATGCAAAAACGGCCGACTGTGTAGTTTTAATGATTTATTCGTGGAATTTAGTCGATTGAAACTAAAACTAATTTAGTTGTTAGTCGAACATTCCCACAACTAATTTAATCGCAACTAAATCAATCGCGATTGAATAATGACGATTGATATTTTTAGTCGATTGATTAGTTAACTAAAAAATCAATCGATTGATGCCCATCTCTGATTATAATAACCTATACAAAAAGTACCGATAGAATAGGTATTCTAATCTATATCTGCATAGAACTACTCGTATTTAAAACAAACCACAAAAGTTCATAGTTGATCGTTATTGGTACAGTCAGCAACTCAGCTGTGAATACAGATAAAGTGCCAAATATATGTATACACACACCTTAATGTACCAAGTACCAACACTTGTACAGGAAATAAAATACTCTATACATATTTTTGGCACTTTGTCTTGCCAGCTGTGTTGTTGACTGTACACTAGGGTGGAGCGAAAATACACTTTTCTGGAATTAGCAAACCTAATAGTTATCAATCAATGCCCCTTAGTCTATGAAGCCTTTGTGCAAATTTTCGGCTTTTTAAATCAACATCTTCTGCCTCCGCATTAGGGTTGAAATTTTGAAAATCTCATACAAACCTAAAAATTCAACTTTCAGATTAAAAAAAAAAATCGGCAGTATTATGTTTAGTATATGTTATTGATACCTATCATTATGAGAAACTACAAAAAGTTGCGAAAATAGCGCCAAGAATCGCCAAAGTTTGTCTAGTTTCAGTACATTCGCCAAAATAGCCGCTAAAATACTGAAAATTGGCGATTTTTAACGCTATTATCGCAATTTTTGGTAGTTTCTTGTAATAATATGTATCAATAATGTATATTGAACATAATACTGCCGAAAAACATTTTTTATATAAAAGTGAATTTTCAGGTTTGTATGAGATTTTCAAAATTTCAAACAAAATGCGGAGGCAGAAGATGTTGATTTAAAAAGCTGAAAATTTGCACAATGGCTTCATAGACTAAGGGGCATTAATTGATAACTATTAGGTTTGCTAATTCCAGAAAAGTGTTTTTTCGCTCCACCCTACTGTACACGATCTAAAAAGGAGCCGAACGGTTATTATAATTACGCGGTGACTTGCGTAGTCGGCGGCGGCGCGATACATAGTGCTGTCTCTGTTCAGGCCCCGTAGCCGAAGGCCATTTCTCCGACGCGAAACGAAAACGAAACGCAGTCTGGCTCTGTCGCGCCAATACGCAAGAGCGATAGAGATAGATATCTACTAGCGTTTCGTTTCGTGAGCGTTTGTGCCATTCGGCTACGCACCCTGTTCTCACTACCACGAATTTGAAGAACAATATTGCTGTCTCTCTCAATCTTTAGGCGTCATTCATATATTACGTCATACTAAATGTGACAATCCATGTTAAAGGATTACTTAAAAAACCGGCCAAGTGCGAGTCGGGCTCGCGCACAAAGGGTTCCGTAGCAGCAAATATAATAAACTTATTATGTCAATTTATACACCTGCCAAAATTACAGTTAAATCAACCTATCTCAAAAACTATAAGAGATACTTTGATCAAACCAAAAATCGTTGAAAGAGTTAATTAGCATGCATCACCTCTATTTTTTTTAGAATTTTATACCCCGTAGTTATAAAAATAGAGGGGGGGGGGACATACTTTTTACGACTTTGAGAGCTGATATCTCAAAAACCGTTCACTTTAAGAAAAATGTTTTTTAGAAAACTTTATATCATTTTAAAAGACCTTTCCATTGATACCCCACACGGGTATGTACATCGAAAAAAAAATTTTCATCCCTCAGTTACATGTATGGGGGCCCCACCCCCAATTCTTTTTTTTTACTATTTAGTGTCATAATTTTGTAGCGGTTCATACAACACATATTCCCATCAAATTTCATCACTGTAGTACTTATAGTTTCCGAGTAAATCGGCTGTGACAGACGGACAGACGGACAGACGGACAGACGGACAGACGGACATGACGAAACTATAAGGGTTCCGTTTTTGCCATTTTGGCTACGGAACCCTAAAAAGCGTGACATTGGGGGGTCCAAATAGTAGTCCATAAACCACGTCTTTGACCAACGTGAGTGATATCTCTGTCACTCTTTACGTCTTTACTAACAGAAATTTAAATAACAATAGTGCTATCTCTGTCACTCTTTACTAACAGAAATTTAAATAACAAAAATGCTATCTCTGTCACTCTTTACTACCAGGAACTTAAATTATTATAGTGCTATCTCTGTCACTCTTTACTATCAGGAACTTAAATTGTTATAGTGCTATCTCTGTCACTCTTTACTACCAGGACCTTAAATTATTATAGTGCTATCTCTGTCACTCTTTACTGTGTGCGGAAGTGCACATACCACGAGTT
Organism: Leguminivora glycinivorella; assembly: GCF_023078275.1. NCBI lineage: Eukaryota > Metazoa > Arthropoda > Insecta > Lepidoptera > Tortricidae > Leguminivora > Leguminivora glycinivorella. Next base: position 35,434,586 of record NC_062971.1, read on the forward strand.
TGACTAACATGAGTGCTATCTCTATCACTCTTTACTACCAGGAACTTTAATTATGATAGTGCTATCTCTGTCACTCTTTACTACCAGGAACATAAATTTTATTATTATAGTGCTATCTCTGTCACTCTTTACTACCAGGAACTTAAATGATTATAGTGCTATCTCTGTCACTCTTTACTGTGTGCGGAAGTGCACATACCACGAGTTTGACTAACATGAGTGCTATCTCTGTCACTCTTTACTACCAGGAACTTAAATGATTATAGTGCTATCTCTGTCACTCTTTACTTCTAGGAACTTAAATATTTTTTTCGGTTTCGGTTTTGGTCTTGGTTTCGGTGTCGGTTTTGGTGTAGGTTTCGGTGTCGGTTTCGGTTTCGATTTCGGTTTTCGTTTCCATTCCCGTTTCGGTTTCCGTTTTCGTTTTCAGTTTTGTTTTTGTTTAAACTAACAGAACTAAAACTAAAACCAAAACCAAACCAGAAACGGGAAACCGAACACGGGAAACCGGATATCGGATACCGTATATCGGATACTGGTTACCGGTTACTGTCTACCGTTTACCGGATACCGGTTACCGTCTACCGGTTACCGGATACCGGTCACCGTTTACCGGATACCGGTTAACGGTCATTGGTTACTGGTTACCGGTTACTGGTCACCGAATACCGGAGACCTGTCACCGGTTACCGGATACCGGTTACCGGATACCGGTTATCGGATACCGGATACCGGTTACCGGATACAGGATACCGGATACCGGTTACCGGGTAGGTACCAGATACCAGAAACCAGGTTTTGATTTCTGGTTTCTCATGTTACAACGTGTATAGATTAGTCGATACCAAGTCGGACACTTCCGATTAGGCGATTTCGGCTCGCATTGTTACGCAGCATTCGAGTGTTGAGTTTCTCACACATGAGGCCCCCTAATAAAATTTGTACCACTCATATTATTGATTTGACTCTCGCAACACAAACACCTCATGCCCACACAAATACACACAAAATAAAATCATTAACAAACTTCAAATCATTCAAAAACTCAACAGTCACACGCGCTCCTCGCGGTCCTCTAAGAACTCCCTTGCGAGAGTCGACACTTCAAAATGAAGCGACATCGCATCGGCTCATCGTCCACAAATCCGAAAAGATCCACCGATAAATTTGTACCGGAAAGACCTCACCGCGACAATGTCACATTACCCAAATTACTTCAAAAATCCTCTGAAAGTGAAACAGTTCATTAGGTTTACCGTAAGAGTGAGTGAGACAGACACGCACTGTGCTTCAAATTTGCCTCGCCAAAATACGTTACACACGACTCGAAAGAATACAGTCTTAAGCGCCGCCGCAAGCTTTCATACATATTACGTTGTTGTGATCCAAGCATCTCGTCAAGCTCGATAGGTACTATTATTGAGCTAACGACTTGACCAGTTTAACGTGACCTATCGGACTAATTGATTTGTATGACTTTTGTCACTTGTAATAAGGGAGCTCTCTTATACTGGACGGTGAAATATTTGTTATCGAAGCGTTTTGAAAACGCGGCGCCCTTGATATCGCCGAGCGAAACACGTGTCGACGACTCGCCGCCCGTTCCCGCTACTACTATTCTAGCTATACCTACTCTGTGCACGACCTTATTCTGCAGGTAATAACGTTCATATTAAAGCGCAAGTAAGAAAAATATCAATTAAGTAATGAATCTTACATATTTGTTGTTTAATTGATTTCGTATAGTACTAAGAATATATTAACGGCAAAATTTACCATCTTTCAATTTAGTTAAGTATTTTTCCTTTCCTAAAATTATCAATATTTAAGATTTTGAACAAGCGCCAAAAGTATTGGTATAAGTTTTAATAATTTATCAACACACGTAATATTATATTCATAATAAATTGCAGGATTACGGTTAACAATATTTTCTAGTGAAATACGCCTGAAAATGTGTAACTTACTAAACCTTCTTTATAAATGATAGTTCTGTATGAATTATTTATAAAAATTAGATGTTTTTATATGAAATGCAGGTGTCACAACATAATACAAGCACTTTTTCCGGATTACATTTAATACTTTAGTTATAAAATCAAAAATTATTCAAAGTTCGTTTTTATTTTTTTTTAAATTGAATCAGAACCCTAATTTGATTAATAATTTGTATTTTAACTATCACTAATGATACTTTATACGACAGAAAAAGAAAATTACGGTTATCGAATTATGTCCAGGTCAAGCTATTTTTACTGGTCTATTACTCGATAGCGTAAACTTAAGGTGGCTCGCTTTCCATACAAAAAACATCTACCATTTATTTAGTCACCGCACACTACAACTAAATAAAAATATGCGCATACATCTACTATACATTATCCATCGTCGCAGTATTGAACGAAATACATTGTTTCATACAGAAATCATGGACAAATCCATGTGAATTTTTTATTAATTTTACGAAAATGTGCGTGCCAAATTTTGTGTACAGACACAGAGCCGTCATATTTCGCGCATTTTTAGTTGACATTGTCATCAGTGACACTTGGCTCTTGACAAGTAATTATTTAAAGATATTGGTTTACTTAACTCAAGCAGACTCAGAAATAATGACGCATTTTGTCAATAAAGATACATATCGTGTATTTCGACACTGCTAGTGTAAATCGAAATGGCGTCTCGGTCAAACGCATTGACTATGAAGCAGAAGATCTCGAGTTCCATTCCGGAGTCTTTTTTAATCATTTGAACTTTTTTTGGATTTATTAAGTTTTTTTTTATATTTTTTAATAGAATAAATATTCTATTAAAAAAGACTCTTACTATATTTCTTTCCTATTTTTTATTTTGATACAAAAGTACAATACAATCTTTATTGTGCCTTTGTTGATAAAATAAAATATTACACGTCAGGTCAGGTACATAGGTCATAGTGTGGGCATAGTATTAGTAATGTGCTGACTTCCTTACATTTACTGAGCTAGTTGACCTATGTTATTGTTGTGTGAATGTTTTTCTTCAACAACTAAATAGTTATATATATGAATATGTATGTAGGTATGTGGGTAGCTTTTGCACATTGTAATTTTTCCTCAGTCACCCGTTGAGCTCAGAGACCACGAACGCTGTAGTGTTCGAAACGTCGGGATGAATTGTAAAATCATTATACACGATTTAAATCCCGGGATTCTAAGAACTTTTTGTATTTTTTTTGGATATAAATTTCGTATTTTTTATTGACCGAGCAAGAATGGAGAGCCGAAGGTATCAATTTTATCTTAGAGAACATACCTATTGATTTTTTAACCGTCGCCTCATATCTCAAGAAGGACGGTTATCAAGTCGTCTGTATGTTTTTTTTTTTTTTTTTTTTTTTAATGTTTGTTCCTCGATATCTCCGTCGTTACTGGACCGATTTTGAAATTTTTTTTTTTAATTGAATGTATATGCATACAGATTGGTCCCATTTTTCTCAGAACCCAGTTCTGATGATGGGATCCTGGAGAAATCGAGGGAACTCCTCGAATCTGAAAGGCATACATATAGTGATTTTTGTGTTTTTAAAGGAACAGCATGCATTTAGGTACGGAACAGTGACATTTGGTGCAGTGGAAGTGCTGATGATGGCCAGAATAGAACTCTTCAAATCTGAACGGCACGCTTATAGTGACTTTGGTATTTTTATAAGAACAGCATGCACTTTCATCCAGAACAGTGACATTTGGTGCAGCGGAATTGCTGATGATGGTCAGAACCGAACTCCTCAAATCTGAACGGCACGCTTATAGTGACTTTGCCATTTTTATAAGAACAGCATGCGCTTACGTCTAGAACAGTGACATTTGGTACAGTGGAACTGCTGATGGTCAGAACCGAACTCCTCAAATCTGAACGGCACGCTTATAGTGACTTTGGTATTTTTATAAGAACAGCATGCACTTGCGTCCAGAACAGTGACATTTGGTGCAGTGGAACTGCTGATGATAGTCAGAACCGTACTCCTCAAATCTGAACGGCACACTCATAAGTGACTTTGGTATTTTTGCAAGAAAAGCATGCATTTAAGTTCAGAACAGTGACATTTATTTATTTAGTTATGTTTGTTAAGCATATTGAGTTTTAAAGTCAAAGTTTGTCAAGCTTCGATTTCTTATAATATAATATCGGATTCATGAGGAATTGAGGAAACTCCTCAAACCTTAACGTTATACGTATATTCATTTATGTTGCCATCTAATAATTAAAGCATTAAAAGCAGTTTTAAAAAATACCTACACATTTCTACATAATCCAACATTCGCAAGTAACTTTCACCAGAACCCGAAAGGCGACGGTTTTTTTTTCTTAAAAATTATTTATTGTCATTTTGATTTTCTATTTATTAAGTTGAGATATAAAACACAACTTTTAATACCCTCGTTAAATATATTATATTCTCGAAATTACTCCTTAGATAAAAAAAGTCCACTTGAGTTTTTAAAGCACTACGATACTCAGTTAACTATTGCATTTTTTGAGTTGCAGGCGTCCATAGGTTACGGTGACCGCTTTCCATCAGGCGGACCGTATGCTTGTTTGCCACCGACGTAGTATTTAAAAAAAAAGAGAGAAAAAGTCCTGGATTCGAACCCAGTACTTCCATGCAAATCATGCGATAACACGTATTTACCGCAAGGCTATTTAAACAAGCTGACGCCGCGTGAAATTATCGACTAGAAAGAATACAAAAACACTGTTTGTATGTGTGAGTGGTACTTAAAAATAGTGTAAAATAGTAAATTTATCTACATTAAGGGGATTAACGTTACAATGAGAAGTTGAATGTATGTTGTAATACGTCAATTTTAATATTAAATGTTCGCGAAGCATAATTGAAAGTATATAAATGCCTGTACGACTCCACAAAAAAAATAAGACCGGTAATTTGCAGATTAACGCCATCTAACGCAGTCTGAGCTTCGGGTAACCTAGGCGAGCCACCTTAACGGAAACTGACATTCATTGTATGGAGAATGGGACCAGACCAGAAACAAACAATTTGTACATTTTCGGGTAGTTACAACATTCGTCGCTTACATGCGCGGATTCAGGGGGCCAGGGGGGTCGAGCACGTGACCCCGGGACCCTGGGCACGAAGCTGGAACCGCCCTTGGTCGGTCAACCAACCAAACACAAAAACCACCTTCTTATTTGGTTGTGTAATATCCTAAATTACAACTGGCATAAGGAGACTTTTGAGGGTAGATTTTGTTTACATTTATTTTAAATACCTAAAGATACAGACTACAGGAACAAAACTTACTAGATACTGTAAGTCTTCCTACAAAAAATACATTACAATATGTTTTAGAAAATAGAATGAGCGGCGTCCTATTGTTATGTGAGGCAATTAGCCATGTCGGCCATATTCATAACGTCTAATTAATGTCTCTGAAATAAACAGCACTTGAACTTGTCCCGTATACAGAACAAACGCTCACTTATTTTTTTTATACTACGTCGGTGGCACAGTATAATAAAGAGTACTATCGTACAGTATGGCCACTCCCGCTCCCCTCTGAAAGTGCCGCCCACCCCCTCTCGGTTACCTGACAGTTACCGCCTGTCAAAAACGCGAACAATCGACCTGTCATATCTTACTCATACAAGCATGGTACGCGTTCACCTACACGAGCTTAGAATGTGTGCTAGGAACGCGCCTCTTTCATATATTTGATCGCCAGTGTCCGAGATGTGTCGGTGGTAAACAAGCATATAGGTACGGCCGCGATAAGACATCTGTCACTTTCACACAGACACACTTGCCAAAGCGTGACGGATACTTTATCCACGTAGATTTTTTTTTAGCCTATTGTAGTGTCCGGAGTGTCCCACTGCTGGGCAAAGGCCTCCCCTCGCTTCTTCCACTCAACCCTGTCATGTGCGTAATTTTGCCAGCTTGGATAGAATGCATTCAAGTCGTCCCGCCACATCATTTTTGGTCTGCCTGAACCCCGGCCTGCACCCTCTACGGTGTTCCGTGGGTCCCACTCGGTAACCATTTTGGCCCACCGTTCAGGGTGTATGCGGCAGACATGTCCAGCCCAGTTCCACTTAAGCGTAGCGGTCTTGACACCTACATCAGCAACTCGAGTTCTGGAGCGCAGTTCCGTGTTTCTGATTCGATCAGTTCTGCGAACACCCAGTATACTGCTCTCCATCGCTTGCTGGCAGACCTTGAGTTTGGACAGAGCTTCTGTTAATGACCATGTTTGAGCGCCATAGGTTAGGATAGGCAGGATACACATGTCGATGAATTTGCTCTTGAGACACAGAGGAAGATTACCCTTCATTAGCGCTTTCATGGACCAGAAGCTCTTCCAGGCGTTATCAATAAGTCTATTGACTTCTATGATTTGCCTGTTTTCGAAGGAAGCTATCTGGCCCAAGTAAATGTACTCATCAACATACTGTATATCCTGCCCATCTACCGTGACCCCATGTTTTGCCAGATTGGTCATTAACTTGGTTTTTGCTCTGTTCATTGTGAGTCCAACTTCAAGGCTCGCTGTGCTGAGATCTTGGAGCATGTGTTGCAATTGAGATGCCGTATGGGAAAAGAGGAGAACGTAGACAAGTGATAAAATTGGAAGCACGATACGCCGGCTGATCATTAGGTACCTACGAGAGAAATGTATGAAAGTACGCACGCAGAAAGCCCTTAAAATGTTAGACGGTGTATATGTATATATTTCTAATGTTGTAGACCTTCAAGAGAAAGTACTTAAAAATATGTTAATGGATGGAATATGATTGAAAGTGTTAAACAACCGAAAGCATACGGTTTAGGGACAAATACTTGTTATAAAAAACTTTCTAGAGCAGCCATTCTCAAAGTGTGCTCCGCGGACCCCGTAAAGCCTCTCTGGGGGCTCCGTGTGAATTTTGGGTACCTGATATGCAACTTCAACTCTCTTCCATAAAACCAAATATTCATCAATTGTTAAAAAATAAAAAACAGTTTCATGTAGGTAATACTTACATTAGAATCTAGTGATTAGATTTTACTATCATGATTGCTTATTAAAATAAAGATTGCAATAAAAAAAATTATTTAATTTAAGGGTTCCGTCAGATGTTTTACTTTCTAAAAGGGTTCCATGGTAAAATAAGTTTGAGAACCGCTGTTCTAGAGAATTGGCTTCCCAGAAATGTATCGACAAGACATAGTGTTTATATGGCTTCGTATTTTAATCCGAAGTACTCATCGTTTTACCATGAACAATGCCTTTATTTACTGTTACTGGGGACCGATTTTTAAATTTCGAACGGTGAATAATATCTATTCTAATATGGATATTATGTTTCCTTGTTAGTATGCCTTGTTTCTTAGTCTTTACTTACGACCGCATAACGATTAGCGCGCGTAATATAAACAATATAAATAACTCACTTGACAATCAATTGACCTCATCTCGTAGCAATAAGTGCATCAAAATGACAATTCACTATATTACTACGAAGGGCTGAAGTCTGCTACACACTACGTATTTTCTCGGATCACAATTGTCCTCCTTGAGGCTCAATGAATGAATGAATTGAAACTTGTACTGAAAAACTATTACGCCGTGTCTTGCGTGGGCGACGGTCGCGCGACCGTCGCCCGACCGTCGCCATCGCGTCTCATACTTCCATATCGATAAGGTTTGATTTCGTATGCGTCGCATCGCCGTTGCGCGATGGTCGCGCGACCGTCGCCCACGCAAGCCACGGCGTTAGTTGAGCACCTTTTTTTTTACTTATTAAAAATGGTTCTAATACTTCAAATGACCCTTTTAACGCGAGTGAATACTGTAGACTACAACTCTTATCTAAATTAAACCCAATCCTTCTGGTGTTTCGGGTGTCAATGGGCAACAGTGATTGCTTACCGTCATATGACCTACGAGTATCTGCTCGCTTGCCTTCTATGGCATAAAAAATCGTTCATTAATCAAACATCATTCGCGATAGCCTTGGTTATTCCATGCACTACATTCTGTATGAAAAAAGTATTAAATTATTCTGTGGTTTGGCACAACCTACTGCCCGGTGGCCGGCCGGCCTTTACAGAGGTTTCCCATTCAACAGGGCAGTGACTCCAGACGTCATCGTTTAGTTCCAATTGCTCACCGACCGATGGCAATACGCCTCACCCTTATATTTTCATGCGCTGCATGAAATAGTTAGTATTAAATTATTCTGTGGTTTGGTACAACCTACTGCCCTGTGGCCGGCCGGCCTTTACCGACGTTTCCCATTCAACAGGGCCACACCTCGGACACTGGCGATCAAATATATGAAAGAGGCGCGTTCCTAGCACACATTCTAAGCTCGTGTAGGTGAACGCGTACCATACTTGTATGAGTGAGACATGACAGGTCAACTGTTCGCGTTTTTGACAAGCGGTAACTGTGAGGTAACCGAGAGGGGGTGGGCGGCACTTTCAGCGGGGAGCGGGAGTGGCCATACTGTACGATAGTACTCTTTATTATACTGTGACAGGGCAGTGACTCCAGACGTCATCGTTTAGTTCCGATCGCTCACCGACTGATGGCGGTACGATGGCGGTATTCTGTAGTTTCGCACAACACAACCTACTGTCCGATTTCCCATTTTCCTTTATCATTCTTATTAAACAGCGTTAAAAAAAGACAGCGTAAGAATCTGTTTGAACACCGACTGCTCACCTACAGTCTGCTTATAATGTTAGGGCCTACCTCGAAACTCGAAATTCAACTCGTTAGCTGCCCTTATCGCTGGAGTACGCAAAGATAAAGAAATCCGGCTGTATTGTAAATTTGTAATACATCAAACATTGTGCAACATTTTCTCTAAGCCAGCCTGATCGTGAATCGTGATTGTTTGTGCATCATGGGTTCGTCACGTGTAAAATTTGTTACTGCCATGCTAATTTTCATATTTTCGTCGCATTGTCTCATTTTGACCGCTTGATATTGATACTTTTTTTACAGCACTTACAGCGTAGTTATTATTAATAATATTAATATGTCTATGGCTCTAACCGGAGTTCAAAAACCGAGTATAGTGTCCAACGAATGCGAACGTCTGCTGATCTATCGCTTTCGTATTCGTACGATAATAAGACAGATAACGACATTTCTCGAAACTCACAGGAGAATTGGGGCTATAGTTTCGACGTCAGCCCATCCATAACATAGGATAAGATAACATAAATACTTATATTTCTTAGAAAAATGTCCCAAAATGAAAACACTCAAAATACTCTTAAATAATGTTTAAATACTATAAATATACTTACAAACATGGTTTAGTAAAGTACACAAAAAATATTGTGTGCAAAAATTGAAAGTTGCTCTAACATTCATATTATTCTACGACTACGTCTATACCTAAACTAAGTAACGTAATACTTGTATCTCAGGCATTTCGTGTTAGTAGGACATAGAAGGGATTTTGCATAAAATGATTTCTCAGTTTGAATATTGATCCCTAATAAAAGTTGTTCATTATGACATCAAAAGTCACTATTCTAATTATTCTCTGTACAAGTAATTTGTTCTGTACAATGAAGTGTTTACTACTACTACTACTACTACTACTATTCAAATTTTGGCTAGACGTTACTAAATCAGCCTAAGGAAGCAAGTACCTACGCAGACGTTAGCCATTATATCAGTTGATGGTAAGGCTACAGCCGACCTGTGTCACAACAAGTACCGTTGGAATGGTAGCTTGTCAACTGATGCGAGACGGTCAATCGGCCTTTGATGGCCGCGGAGCAATCAACTCACTATTGTAGGTATTGATGCGACCAACAGATTGATAAAGCGCTTTAGGTTCAATCTTACAGTAGAATACTTCGCTCCAATATTTGCCCCACCACATAATATGTTAATGAATAATTTTTAAATTACATAGGTAAACTTTGCATATATACGAGTATCCATACTAATATTATAAATGGGAAAGTGTGTGTGTCTGTTTGTTTGTCCGTTTTTCACGGCAAAACGGAGCGACGAATTGTCGTGATTTTTTTTTAAGTGAAGTCAGTTGAAGGGATGGAGTAACATAGGATACTTTTTGTCTCTTTCTAACGCGATCGAAGTCGCGGGCAAAAGTTAGTATATTATTTATTTATAAAGACTTTGATGACTTGAGGTCTCAATGCGCACCGAGATTCTCTGTAGAAAATTTAAATTTCATATGCAAGGACCACCAACATTCTGGGGGCACGGTAATTCCCCGCCAAGGCGAGTTAGTAAATATTCCGCATAATTGCTTCAAACTAGGTAGGCCACAGTATTTATTACAACACACAGGAGATTTCTTGATCTACCTCTCTAATTTTCTAGCGTATTCGAATGATAGAGAAGCATCGCGCAATTAGTTCAAAGTACCTGGGCGACCGAGCTTCGCTCGGGGATCGAAAACTCAGAAAATTCGCATTTCCCGGGACCTAGATTTATAAGCTAGATAGATTTTTCACCCACAAAAGTCCTCACATATATATAGCTTTTTTAAGCAAACGTGGTTGTGAATACTTCACGTTCACAACCATCATCAATTCATCACGTACAGTCAAGTGTAAAAATATGGGTGTACAAAAGTTGCTCAAAATATATCCCATAGCTCTTATGTCCCGAGCTATGGGACATACTTTTGAGTACGAACTGTTTCGAATCCCAAAACCATTTGAAGTTACTGCGGAATTTGCATTTACGTTTTACTTCAAAATGCCTTAGATATAAAACACGTTTTGTCACCGGCATCAGCCGAGTGTGTCGTAACATCAATCGGGTTTCCGACCGTGTAATCTCATTGGATGCGCGCGGTGTCCTTGCGCGAGCCATTGTAGTGACATTAAGAAGCGGTATTTGACCTTTCAAGGTCTGATCTTTATGTTATGTAAAAAAAAATAAAAAAATGTAGTTCGCTTCTAGCAGTACACCATTACCACAGTATAATAAAATAAAGAGTACTATCGTACAGTATGGCCACTCCAGCTCCCCGCTGAAAGTGCCGCCCACCCCCTCTCGGTTACCTCACAGTTATCGCCTGTCAAAAACGCGAACAGTCGACCTGTCATATTTCACTCATACAAGCATAGTACGCGTTCACCTACACGAGCTTAGACTATGTGCTAGGAACGCGCCTCTTTCATATATTTGATCGCCAGTGTCCGAGGTGTGCCATTACTGTTTTCACGGCTAGGTCCTACCGTGCACGGCCGTGGCAACCTGGCAACCAAGCATCCAACCACAGCTACACTTACCTTGGTAGTTGACAATGACTAGGTACTAATTTGACGAGTAGGTACGTAGAGTGACAATGAAAGCCGGCATCATGGGCGGGATGGCAGTATAAAATCTGCATGTGCAATATAGACATAGCAAAAGCGAGTCAATTTATGAAAGTCCTTGCCTTGTAAAGTCAACAACATATTTTTCTCTAGATATAGCCAACACTATTTACCTTGTAGAATAACTTTAAATTAGAATATATTTCAGAAATAATCGCCGCAATTGCATTGAAGTGCCGGGAAATCGTCGATTAAGTCATGAATGAAAATGAATTGTGTTTCATGAGATTGTGTTGGTATAAGAATCAGACTTATCAGACCTATACGGTTCTCTAGTTCCGATTTGATTCCTCATAGCAAACTACAAACATGATACATGAAACTCAGTGCAATTTTAATTAAGAATTCTTAAGTTTGTTTTTTATATTTACACTATCATTATTTTTTTATTTGCCTGAAAGGACGCGAACATCTTGTTCTTAATAAAAAGTAAAAATGGTTAAATAATTCAATACTTTTATACATATTGTTCGTTTTAACTCATTCGTCATGACTCAGAAACGAAAACTACTAGTCACACTCATCACACAAACACGCGTCTCGACACTCTCGACTCGTAGTAAATATTAAAGTCATTATACCGCCAGGTTATAATTTATGTAATTGCAAGAAAAACTACAATGACGTCACACGCTCCGGTGCCTCGATTAAAAACTTGTCCGTTTGACCGCAGGCGCAAGTAAGCGGATCTTTGGCGGCCTTGACTTGTCTTCTAAAATTGTTACTATGAAATAAATAAACAAATTATATTCCGATTTTAAGTGGATTTGTGGAAACGTAATTAAATAATCGTAAGGCCTTTGTCGTTTTGAACCGCCGCGGGCGGCGTGCACCGGCCTTCGTCCACAGCATCTGTATGGTGTTCGTAGAAACACTACTACTTAGACCGACTACATCAAAATATTTTTAAACGTAGCATACCGGCGCTGCGGGAAACGTTAGAAAGACCTGGCCTAAGACAAACTAAGTTGGGAGCTGGTTTAGTTCCAGTCAGAAGTACCGTCCTTTGATCATTTCTGCCTCAACGTAAACGCCATCATGAATGGCAAAAAGTTACATACCAGGGTGTAATACTCGCGAGACCTTTATTCTGTTATTGTATATGCAAAGAGAGCGGATATATAATTAATTATTGTCAAAGTGAAATGTGGGCTGGACGGATGCCGCAGTTGATCGGAAAACTTCAAGTCTTTAGCAAAGCCAAGAATTCGCTCAAAGGTTGACTGGAAGAGATCCCTTATAGGTATAAGTTCGCCTTTGTCTTATGTACAATAAAGTGTTTACATACATACATACAAAGCCTTTCCATAGCAACGGGACAATTAATAGCGTCGTTAAAAATAACTGCAATGTCTTCGTTGAATGATTCATAGTCGTGTTTATGAATTACTTAGTTGAAAATTAAATAACAATACCTAATATTGATACTTAATTACTTATTCTTCTTTTAGATCATTAGTATTGGACTGTAAATGGTTGGGAACACTGTACTTATACTACTTAGTAGTCAACACGTAGTAGAAATGAATGTCCTCTATAATTAAGCGACGACCGGTCTGGCGTAGACGATAGTGATAGTGACCCTGCCTAGGGTTGTAAAAAAACGGTTTTTTTCTGGCTTGAAAAAAAACATGAAAAAAAACCGTGAAAAAAAACAGTTTTTTTTCTGGAGTATGTTTTTTTTCAAAAGTACGAAATCTCAAAATTTGCAAAGTAGTTAATACTTTTATACGGTTTTTTAGACTTAATGTTAACTATTAAACGAATTTAATCAAATAACTTTAATTTCTGGTCTTATAAAAGTAACATTTACGAAATCTGTAGTTTGTAGTTATCACTATTTACTGTTGGCAACACCACCGCCTCTCCACGCTACACGCCGCATCGGGAATTCCCCAATAAACGTTTGTATACTGAATTAAAATGTACGTTATTGTTATTGAAACACGTTACAACTCACGAAAAACCGTTATTGTCGTATTATTTGTTCATCTGAAAAAAAAAACCATATTTAGAAAAAAAACCATGGTGCTCGGTTTTTTTTCATGTTTTTTTTCATAATTCTGAAAAAAAACATTTGGTTTTTTTTTCTATTTACAACCCTAACCCTGCCTGATAAGCCGCGGTCCTGGGTTCGAATCCCGGTAAGGACATTTATTTGTGTAATGAGCTCAGATATTTGTTCCCGAGTTGTGGATGTTTTCTTTATGTATGTGAGTGTGTTTAGTAAAACGACCCACTTTGTCGGTTACCATTAAGGCGACATTTACTTGTATCTTTATATGAATAAACTGACAAAGCGGCTTTTTTGTAGCAATCGACAAAGTGGGACGTTTTCCCGTGCACACTCGCATTAGTATGTATATCGTCGCCAAGCCCCCATAGTACAAGCTTTATTTAGTTTGGGGCTATGTTGATCTGTGTAAGGTGTCCCCCAATAATTTATTTAATTCCAATTCTTTGTTCCAGAGTTTATCAGCAACCCTGCTATACTACAATCGCAAATACGGCATGCGAGCGTCAGGGGTGCTATTCTTCTTCTGGCTGTTCCTAGTGATAGCCGGCATCCCCCAGCTGCGGTCAGAAATCATCCTCCACAACCAGAAACGAGACGATGAGAACGTACAGTACGCGTTCGTCAGTTATTGCCTGTACTACTCGTTGGCGGTAGTCATGTTCCTACTGAACTGCTTTGCCGACTTACCGCCTAGAGATACGCCGTACAAATATGAAAAGGTAAATAAACTTAGTACTAAGATAATTCGCTTGATAATTACTTTTTATAGGGTTAAATTCTACGCGAAAAGGTATAGCATGAGATCCTATACAACCAGCAGGGGAGGTTCAGGGAGTTTAACCTAGGGTAAACTGTGTCATCAAACCCTATGCGACGCTGACAGAAATTTGTCCAAATCTGTCCTTTCTCTGTATGATACATGTTACATATTAGGGTGGATCAAAAAAACACTTTTTTGGAATTAGCAAACCTAATAGTTGTCAATCAATGACCCTTAGTCTATGAAGCCTTTGTGCAAAATTTCAGCTTTTTTAATCAACATCTTCAGCCCCCGCATTAGGTTTGAAATTTTGAAAATCTCATACTAACCTGAAAATTCAACTTTCAGATTTAAAAAAAAATTCGGCTGTATAAGTATAATATGTCATTGATACATATAATTATAAGAAACTACCAAAAGTTGCGAAAATAGCATCAAAAATCGCCAAAGTTCGCCTAGTTTTAGTACATTTGCCGAAATAGCCGCTAAAATATCGAAAATTTGCGATTTTTAACGCTATTTTCGCAACTTTTGGTAGTTTCTTGTAATAATATGTATCAATAATGTATACTGAACATAATACTGCCGAAAGTTTTTTTTTTATCTGAAAGTTGAATTTTCAGGTTTGTATGAGATTTTCAAAATTTCAAACCTAATGCGGGGGCTGAAGATGTTGATTAAAAAAGCTGAAATTTTGCACAAAGGCTTCATAGACTAAGGGTCATTGATTGATAACTATTTGTTATACAAGGTTTGCTAATTCCAAAAAAGTGTTTTTTTAATCCACCCTATTACATATCCACAAATTGTGTTATTAATGTGGGAAATCTTGGACTTTCCATATTATTTACATGCATTGGTGGGTAATCATGTTCCTACTGAACTGCTTTGACGACTTACCGCCTAATAGAGATACGGCGTACAAATATGAAAAGATAATTAATATGCTACTGAGATAATGTACTTTAAGATGTTTTTCACACTATCAGCATGACATACCAGATGCGGGCAATGAAATCCCTCATACGAAAACAGATTTAGGTCATTTCAAAAGCTTCTATTGAACTTGCCTTTTATTTCTGTAGTGAATGTAGTGATTTAGTGAGCAAGTACTACATTTCCCAAACTATGGATGCGATATTTAGTGCGCCCTGAAAGTACCATTATGGTATCTAAAGCCTCCGCCACACATAAAGCGTTTTGATAACGTAGCGTTAGCGGAGCGGAATGCATGCTGAATGCGCGCGCAATCCGCGCTCGTTAGTTCCCGCCGGCGTCCGCTGGGCGCAACGCCAGCGTTCGTCCGGCGCACCACTATCATTGCGCTCCGCCTACGCTCTCAAAACGCGCAGGTGTGGCCGAGCTTAAAGCGAGAGGGATATTTTTTGCCCCCTTTTTATGATGGCCAAGAAATGGGTACCTAACTGGGCAGCTATCATAGGGTTAGCTTTAGGAACCACGGATTTAGTGTATTATATTTTATTTAATTATATTTAACGTACTAAATCTGTATGCTTTTCTACATCATCATTTCATATTATCAATTTCTTCTAGAACCAGTGCCCCGAGAGCGCATCAGGGTTCCCCAGCCGGCTGACGTTCAGCTGGTTCGACCCGCTCGCCCTAACCGGGTTCCGCAGGAGCCTGACGGAGGGCGACCTGTGGGCGCTCAAGCCGCCCGACTCCTCCAAGGAGGTCGTCCCCAAGTTTGACAAGTTCTGGGAGCGGTCCGTGAGGAAAATGGAGGTGTAAGTGTTTTTTTTTTACTAGCCTATTGTAGTGTCCCACTGCTAAAGGCCCAGGCCCCAGGGGGGGTCACGTGGTCTATTTGTATGGCCAACTTAGGCTCCAGGGGGGCTCATGAACCATTTTGGCCCACCGTTCAGGGTGCATGCGGCAGACATGTCCAAGTCCAAGTGTGTAAGTGTGTGTGTGTGTAAGTGTTATACTCATTTATATCGTCACTACTTTTAAAAAATCTCGTATCTCACGCTGTTCCTCAAAGTTAAAACGCAGTAAGTCTATATGCATTCCATACATACTTACTACAATTTTCTTTTCATTGACAGACGAAGATACAAGTTTTTTTTAAAGTAGTGACGATATGTAAATGGGCTTACTCATGGCCGCAGACTAAGGAGACGCAAAGATGTGGCCTACGATTGAGCTCACCTAGAATTTATTATTATTATTATAAATGGGCTTACTCTTGGCCACAGACTAGCCAAAGGCAAAGACGTGGCCTACGATGGAGTGAGCTCGCCCGGAAGATGCCTTCACCCTTGATTTGAAGATTGCTGGGTTATATGAGCTGCGAAATATAGACGCCGGCAATTATATACATTGTATGAAGAAAAGTGACTCGGAGGCCGATTTTTGAACTTAAATCACTCCCGTTCCGATTTACGATCCGTGAAATCGAATACGAATGATCGATACTATATTCCAAAGTTCTAGTGCTTGTTTTTCTGTTTGCGCAAACTTTGAATTAGCGAAATAATGCGGCGATCGGTGCCCTTTGTTCAAAAAATGTGCAAACACACAGTTTCGATTTGAACTGTAGTATAAGGACGTGAAACTGAGCCACATAGACAGAGAGCGTTTCACTTCGCAAACAGCTTATGATAATTTTAACCGCTTATGCAGTCTTTATACAGGTTTACTGACGATTCGCCAAAAAACATTTCCCAAAGTTTCACATCCCAAACTATTATTCCCAAATTATCATTTCCCAAATAAACGTTTGGCAAAACAACTTATCGCAAATTGACATTTAGCAAAAGTTTTTTTGGTAAGTATTTGTTTCCCAAAATATTTACTTGGTCAAATTTCATTTTACCAAATATTATTTAGTCAAAGGTATTGTTAGGAAAAATTTCCATTTCCCAATATATTGTAATTAAATGGCGCACTAGAAATTTGTTTGTTGATTTTATACTTTGTGTCCAAGATTTGTGTGAAATAATGTGTATGTCGTACTTTTTTTCCTCCTGCTGCAAATGTCAAGGATGACATTTTCACTTACATGTCCGGATACATTTTATTAAAAAGAAACCTTATGTTTTCAAGACCATTATGTTCTATTAATTTTTAATTACTTTAAAAAGCCATTTCCAGTTTGCTCACTGTCAACCTAACACGCTCCTCCTCGCTTCGCTCGTCGTCACACATAAACTGACCCTGTCGCACACGAGTTTTCTGTTACAATACTAATAAAATTATTACATTACATTTATGCCTTGTAATATTTATTGTCAAACGTGGTTTTGCATGGTGTAATTTGTATAAACATTTTTTGACAAAATAATTTTGTCCAGTAATTAATTTGACAAAAATAAAGTTGAGCAAACTTTTCTTGTCCAACTGATGCCTTGGGAATAAAACTGAAATTATCATTTGACAATTTTAAGTTAAATTTGGCAAAAAAATCTTCGGTAAATTAAATTAATCCCGTAGAAATGAAAATGCAAATGCCTAAATATTTTCGAAATTTGCGATGTGAAATTTTGACCAAACATGTTTTTGGGATATAAGTTTTGCCATTAAAAACGTTTGCGAAATAAAGTTTTGTCTAAATAAAATTTGACTAAGTAAAATTGTGCCAAATGATAATTTGACCAAACAAATTCATTGCGAAACATACCTTTGCCAAACAATACTTTGGGAAATGAAACTATTGCGATATGATTATTGGGAAATGAAATTTGACGAAACGTTTTTTGGCGAAACGGCAGGACACCCTTTATACAATACCAAATAGCATACGAGCGAAATGTAGACACACAGAAGCGTCCTTATACTTCGGTTCCAATAAAGACTTTTCATCAGAAATCTCAAGATAAATGTGTCCTTTTTGCAGATGGGCCATTTTTTCAAAGTTGTACACCCCAGTTTTTTTTTATTTGGAATTTTTATGTGGTTTCCACTCAGAATCGCCAGCTCTTTCAATCTTAATAGAAGAAAAAAAGTGTTCCAAAGTTTTTTCCCATTCCGTTACCATTTTTTCATACATTTTGTATGGCGGTAACGGAATGGAAGGTTTGAAAAATGTATGGAAAGTCTTGGGACATTTTTTTTCTTCTATCAGGATCGAAAGACCTCGCGGTTGTGAATATGAATCACGTAAAAATACCATGTTACAAAAAAAGTGGGTGGACGGCTTTAAAAAAAATGGCCCAGAAAAATCATACACATGTTACGCTATTTGTATTACCAATATAATATAACTATGATTGAAATAAACTCAATCGAAATCAGTGCATACTTAGGAAATAATAATAGGTCATTGATATAGGAAAAGTAATAAGGAAAAGCATCGTTTACAGTTTAGGTACATGTCTTTATTATTTTCCACCTCTACAATCGATTTATCGCCAGCTCAAATCACAATAATGCTTACAGTTCCAACGAAACGCGAGCGACGTACAGCAAAACATCGGCCAGTGTCAACTTCAAGCCAGAAAGCGAAAGAAAACCCGCGTCCATACTGCCCGCTATGTGCCTCACATTCGGCCCACAATTCTTGTTTGGATCCACTTTGAAACTGGCGAATGATCTTTTGATGTTCGTCTCACCACAGTTGCTCAAGTAAGTATTGTATTCGAACGAAAACCTATATGTTGTCTGTCCATTATGTCTCGCATTTGGCCCACAATTCTTGTTTGGCTCAACCTTGAAATTGGCAAGTGAGATTTTTGTTTTTGTGTTTGTCTTACTTCAGTTGCTCAAGTAATGAAACCTGCATGTGACTCGTCTTTAGCTCACGATTCCATTTTGTGTCATCTGATGATCGAGTCACATCTATGTATTGTGTGTAAAAGATGTAATGTGGAAAAAACGTCTATAACTGCCAACATTAACACTGCTTCCAAAAGTTTGGCGGGGTCGCCATGTAAGGCTTTCATAGTCCATAATGTACGTTGCGCAGATATAAGTACTTATTAATGACCAGGGTATCTTTGAGGGCGAGCAGTACATTCTCCATTCTTGCAACTCATTCAATAATCCCTTGCAATTTATTTTTGTTTCTTTTCAGATACTTAATAGCGTTCATAGGTGACAAAAATACTCCAGTATGGAAAGGCTACCTCTACGCAGTGGCCTTACTCGTATGCGCCTCCATACAAACCATGCTCCTCGCACACTACTTTACGAGAATGTACTTCGTGGGCATGAGGATAAGGACCGCGCTCACTAGCGCCATCTATAGGAAGTCGCTCAGAATGTCCAATGCAGCGAGAAGGGAGTCCACCGTTGGAGAGATTGTCAATTTGATGTCAGTGGATGCTCAAAGGTAAGACAAATAAAATAACTACTATAACTAGACCTTATATAACCACAAAATTAAAATTTTGAAAAAAAACCCCGACATAGTGGACCGATTTTCATGAAACATGGCTAGGAACACTGCCGACTAACTCAGCTTTCAAACAAAAAAAAATTAAATCTAAATCGGTTCATCCGTTCCGGAGCTACGATGCCACAGACAGACACACACACAAACAGACAGACAGACGTCAAACTTATAACACCCCACGTATTCGCGTCGTGGGTTCAAAAAATAAGTCAATCGATTCCCATTCATAAAAGTGTTTAAAGTTATTGTAAGAAAGTAGAAGAAATACCTACTTGATTTTTCTGATAATTTTGACCAAATTAATGAACTACACTCCCACTTTACTGTATCCATATTTATTAGTAACTAAATAACGTTTTTAGCCTGTCTTAGACAAACATATTTAATCAACACTGTTTCCTTCATATCGAATTCAAACAAAAACTGTAAGTCAAGATGATAAAGACTGTATCGTTAAGTATAAGCACAAAAAAAACCTGGTCTAAATGTTGACATGTGCATAATTTTGCATTATTATGTTCCGAGAGTATGATCTGAAGGTATTGGTAAGCACTATTTGATATAAGAAGGTCTGATATTGATTTTATTTTAGGGAGTTTATGGTACTTTCATTAAGGTCTAGCAAATACATTTCGGACAACCCTTATCTGGCTTAATTTGAGAATATTCCAATGACTCATTAGTACGATTTCAACAAACAAAGGTTAATATGCTGCCAAAACATATTCTTTAAGAGTCCTCTTCATGGTTCTTCAATAGGGCACTTGCAGAATAAATGCGGTGAATTTATATAATTAAAAAAAAAAAAACGCATTTTTGAACAACGTTTCGGATTGCCGTAAATTGTTGATGCAAGCAGGATAAGAGAAACAGATAAAAAAATTAGCCATAGGCCAAAGTCTACTAGACATTCATGGTGTTTGAACAGTCCCTAAACCAGATCGACATAAACACTGTATGATAGATAAATTCGACATAAAAGTCGAAGTAAGCGTAAGCGCCATGCCACATTCTCTAAATGGCCGCCATACACAGATCCGAAACTTTATTTTTTTTAAATAACAGTGGCTAGACTATGTCCAGATATTCTGCTTTGTGGATCATGTGTAGTTGAGGTTCGCACCGTACAATTTTTTTTCGCAATCGTATCGTCTTGTACGCAGTTTGTGAATTTTCTAGTAGCATTTGTCCGAAATCGTAATTGGTACTCGGGAAGATTAAGTCAAATACTGTCTAAACCACATGCTTTACGTCGAGTTTCTAGGACAAAATGCGCACCTTATTATGTGACTTATTAAGCCCATGTCTTGTTATAAGAAAAAAATATAATAGAAAATAAATAAGGCTACTCAAAGTTGTGTTTATACTTAACGATACAGTACAGTCTTTATGAGTATTACTCAAAATAAACTATCAGTTCCGCGAACCAACGTCCTTGAAATTATTATCTGACCGCCGTGTAAAAAACGTAGACAAGTGTCCAAACAAACTGTGATGAGTTAGAGACTGATAAACGATGACTGCTTACAGTGCTTACTTATACTGCAGTTGGCGATAAAGGGCTGATAAGATGATGAACTTCAACAACAACATAACATAATGGTATTTTCAATCTAACATTGAGAGCTTACCTACCTTCTTTTTAACCCCCGAGTCCCGACGCAAAAACGACGGGGTGTTATAAGTTTGACGTGTCTGTCTGTCTGTCTGTGGCATCGTAGCTCTTGAACGGATTTTTTTTGTTTGAAAGTTGAGTTAGTCGGGAGTATTCTTAGCCATGTCTTAGAATCCTGAACTTGGCGAGACTTTGAACACACGAGAAGTAAAATACACTTGTACCCGTGTGTAACACAAAACTTTTCCCCTCACTATAGCGAGGAAAGTACAACGCAAAAAACGCGTTTATCACTGTTTCCAGTAGTTTCACATGTGGTAAATCATCTTCATCACTAGATTCACCCACTTTTATCAATTTTAATGCAGAAAATTTTACTACATTCAAGGTCAAATTACTTAATCCACTAATGGATAAAATGCGTTTTTACCCGCTGACATTAAAGGACAAAACACGTGTTTCCGAGCTAGTGAGGGGACAAAATAATTATTACGAGATCGTCAATCCGTGAATTTTCTCACTTGATGGTCTCATCGGAAGATCAGTGCTGGAAGTCACCAGCAACACGCTGAGATGAGGCCATTTCGTGGCACTTCATTCCTTTCTGTCTTGTTGTTATTATGTGTATTTTGTCTTACCTGTGTTCACGAATAAATGTTTATTCTATTCTATTCTAATGTCTGCGAGTCGAAGTACCTACATGCACCGTCTAATAGTTAAATGATCTATATCCTTGAACGTAATAACTGTTTGTGTTATTACTTGGTCACTGTGGCAACTGGCTTTAGAATTTCACACACAATATGAATATTGTAGACCGTCACCTAGTCATTGAATGATTACGAGGGTCGGTTGATAAGTATCCGAAACGGCACAGAAATAAGACAATATATCTAAATGTGATATTTTATTTTTCAACCGTATGTGTAAAGTCCCTTTCAAAAATAGCACTATTGTTGCGCAATGGTGATTTTTGAATTTTACTCTGTGTGACTCCGTCACTGAATCGTTTAGACTATAGTTGTCTAGTTGAGAAGGCCTCGTGGCATTAATTCCGGCATTTTCATTTTATTGTGCAATAGTGTTTGAATTAATAGTTGCACTGGTACTGTGAGCTGAAAAAAATTAAAGACCCGAGTTTGAAGAACTAGCTCATCCAGGATAAAAGCCGGATAACCATTTAATACTTAAACAAAAAAGTTAAGCTAAAATGCCAGTAGATAATAGATACAAGGAAAAGCATAGAATCAGTATCAGTCCCAAGATAAGTGTTGGAAACGACTTTGACAGCGCGCCGAGTTATCTTGGCCAGGCTCTATACTTCGTTTCTTTTAAGATTAGAATTATCTGTCAAACGGGTAAACAAAGAAGCAGTGGTCGTAGACCTTCCTTCTTCGATTTCGGCCGATACCACTGATTTCTTGGAACTTATGTACATAGTATTATAAGTTATAAGT
Organism: Leguminivora glycinivorella; assembly: GCF_023078275.1. NCBI lineage: Eukaryota > Metazoa > Arthropoda > Insecta > Lepidoptera > Tortricidae > Leguminivora > Leguminivora glycinivorella. Next base: position 35,457,156 of record NC_062971.1, read on the forward strand.
TCCAAGAAATCAGTGGTATCGGCCGAAATCGAAGAAGGAAGGTCTACGACCACTGCTTCTTTGTTTACCCGTTTACGAAACGAAGTATAGTAACTTACCCAACTCTCTTCTATTACTTAAGTACTAGTAATTTACCCAAACGTTAGCGAATATGTCTGTATCGTTGTAAGACCGTAAGTGGTCAAATGCACGTGTGATTTTATCACAGCCTGTATTGACGAACGGTTATCTTTGATATTGATATCAAGTGCCGACATGACACTGCAACTCTTACCCACTCCGGAAAACGAGACCAGTGACGCAACTCTGTATTGTAAATATTTGTTGAGTTTTTTTTTATGAGACTTGGGCGATTAACCCTAGTCACACCAGGGTTAGCACATGATTAATTGGCTTGAGCGTATGTCGCCGCGAGATAAATCACACGTCTTCTTCTAATTGTATGAATGACATAAGGACGGGTAGTCTATCTCGTGGCGACATATTCTCGCGCCAATCATGTGCTAAGCCTGCTGATGGAAAGTGAAGACTGTCTAAGATGGAGCTCACCGATTCAGTAATGGATTATTCACTCTTGCTCAAAAGAGACCGAGGTCGTATTTTTCAGGGAACACCGGTAGTGGGAGCGCATCCCATTCCTTTTCAGTTCATGGGAGACCCTTCAACGGCCCACCTGTTTAAATTTAAACAGTTTCGTGAACATGATGCATTAGCACAAGTACCATTTGCCAAAAATATTGAACCTTACTGAATATTTGTATAAGCATGTATTTGTATAAGTAGTATACAATGTTCATTGTCTCATAAATTACATAGGTATTTACACAAACGACTGCGCTGTGTATTACAATAGACAGATAATAGAGAATATGCATTTCTTTAAGCGAAGATATTACTGTATTATACGATTTGAAACTATGGTCGCGCCACTCCGTGAATGACACAAATATAGGGTACTATGTTACTGTGAAAAAACTCTATAACTATAACATTGATCTAGAGTATTTATATATCGTCACTACTTTGAAAAAATCTCGTATCTCACACTGCTCCTCAAAGTTAAAACGCAGTAAGTTTATATGCATTGCATACATACTTATTACATTTTTCTTTTCATTGACAGAAGATACAAGTTTTTTTTTTCAAAGTAGTGACAATATATTACGTAATATTTTACATGTTGAACTATGGGGGAAGAACCTTATGCCATATCAATACCTACTAGGTATATTTCGCAACATTTGTTATCCTCCAGAAACAAGGGTGCAATGTCATGGGCTGTCGAGAAATAGTTATAAAATAGATTCTACATTGTCTTTCTACGAAAACGTCACACATGGTAGATTAATCTACCTTATCATTACTGTCGATGTCACCGTATTTATCTCAGCTGCCATCGAAAACTCTATCGATGCTGGGTTTTTGTAATTTTATTACAAGTCACATAATACAACTACTAACATATAGATAATATGTAATAAATAGTACATATTTTTAGTTATTTTTTTTTGTAATATCCATGCTAATATTATAAATGGGAATGTGTGTGTGCCCGTTTGTCCGTCTTTCACGGCAAAACGGAGCGACGAATTGATGTACGAGTATTTTTTTAATTGGAGATAGTTGAAGGGATGGAGAGTGACATAAGCTACTTTTGTTCTCTTTCTAACCGCCCTCTTCCCTAAAATGGGGGGTGGAAGTTTGTATGGTGCATTCCGCAACATTCGAATTTAACACGAGTGAAGCCGCGGGCAAAAGCTAGTTTTCATATAGATGTATTACGATTTATTAATGCTGGCTTTCCATTCACCTCTCTCTTACTAGCTTAAAACTAAGGTAAATTTTTCATATGTCTGAGAGGCATGAAAAAAAAAATACATGTCAACCCGAAATCTATCTTAAAATGACAATTCATCATTCGGTCTTCGAATTCAGCCTAGTCACGTTATTTTATGTTTTTGATAAGTTCACTTATCTAACTATTCAGATAAGAATATTACTTGAACATAAATTACAGTGATTGATAAGCGGTGAATCGCGTGATGTCAACAAGTGACTGAAACTAGAGTCGTTTGCAAATAATTAAACTATGTAATGTAAATGAAAAACAATAACTATAGAAAATATAATTACAATACCTTCTTACACAATGATTGCAATTAATTATACTTTGCCCTTTGTTTTAGTTCTAGACATATACAGGGTATATTTTTGATATTACCTCATATTTAAAGGTTTATTAGTATAAGCCCAACGGAACATATTTTTATATGATTTAATTAAAAAATATTACTTTTATTTTTTCAAACAAAATAATTCAGCACGCAAGGACTGCTATTTTTGTTAGCTGACTTGACGTACGAACTGTCAATTAGTTCCGCGTCTTCGAGATTTCAAATACTTAGGTGCATGCAATACATTGCTGCTCGGTATTTAAAAAGCAATTAATTACGCTCTGGTAGTTAGGACCAAACTTATAATTACTTGTTGTATGGGTTCTTAGCACTAAAACCTTGGTCTGGTTAAAGGTAATATATATATACATCATATATACTATATGGAACATAGTGTTAGAATTTACTTCATCTAATGTATGTAACAGATGCTTTTTCCTACACCAAACCGTGACGAATCATGCTATTCATGCTCTTCTCTTTATATAAATATTTGTACGAATTACAAACTATTTTTGTTTAGACATTCAGGGGTTGCCCTCTACGGAGTTCAGGAATTGTAACTAAGTTATTATTAGTGGACAAGAAAAATTTAAAAGAGTTCTGTAAAGAAATGAAATTTTCGCATAACTTCTTTACTCAAACATGCATAATTATACGTACTTACTATTCGCCATTTTTGTATGCAATAGAGCCCGTCTTGATGCATCAACGTCATATTTTATCATATTCGTAACAGATAAATTCGTAGAGCTTGTTAAAAAAATTTGCCGTGCGAGTCCCAAGCATTTGAACCTCAGAATCTTATCTTTTGTAACACTGACATCATATGATGCCGCTGGAACTCGAAGGGTTAAGGCATTTTGCAGTATAGATGGTGTTTTTTTTACTCACTAGTACGTGACCACACCAACGAAGCTGACCAACATTGGCTCGTCGCAAGTTCGGTGTTGCGCACTTGTCGGACCATCTGATCTTCATGATGGAACGGAGACATTTCAGGTGGAAACGATCCAGAGTTCGTATATGGCGACGGTATACACACCACGCTTCGCCGCAAAGATAGGCTACATCAGCCATCTTCGGGCGCATGAGCGTCGGAACGTTTTTAGGGGTCGCACTTGTATCGAAATGTACTATTTTATTGTTAGATATACTTTAAGACGACCTCAAGTGGCCTGTAACTTCGTGATTATATACACCAATACTGCCTAGAGACTTGCCGATTGACTGTGATTTCGGATTCTGACTTCTGTAGCAGTATCGTATTTATATAAAAGTATGTTCCTCAAAACAAACCTAATCACCATCCACCATCAATGTAATCTAACCTTTGTTTCCAGATTCCTTGAGCTAACCGCCTACCTAAACATGATCTGGTCAGCGCCTCTCCAAATAACGCTAGCCCTTTACTTCCTATGGGGCATCCTGGGGCCCTCAGTCCTGGCCGGCCTGGCGGTCATGATTGTGCTCATACCCGTCAACGGAGTCATCGCCAACAGAGTCAAGAGTCTGCAGATCAAACAAATGAAGTATAAGGATGAGCGAGTGAAGCTGATGAATGAAGTGCTCAATGGAATTAAGGTATGTTCTACAGTGAGACAGAGATCATATTGTGAGAGAGGGGGTGTTCTGCCTTTTCGCAGAAATATTTTTGCCGAATTTCATTTGCCAACCAACGTTTGGCCGAAGTTTCATTTTGACAACTAACGTTTAGCAACTTTTCATTTGACAGAATTATTGAAAAGCAGATTATTATAATCCATCTAAACGTTTGGCAGACTAATTATTTGTCAAATGTTTCACTTGGTCAAACAACTTATGGACGAATAACGTTTTGCAACGAAACATATTAGGCAAGTTACAAAAAATAATTATTAACATCACCCATTTGGAAAGGGTACTTTTCTTCCCTGTTAGGAGGGAGCAAAGACTATGTTGCTAGCATAATCATATACAAGCCTTCTTGAGCTTATCGTGGGACTCAGTCAATCTGTGTAAGAATGTCCTATAATATTTATTTATAATGTCTTCTTTTCAGGTTTTAAAAATGTACGCGTGGGAGCTGAGCTTCCAGGACCAAATCCTAAAGATAAGGAACAAAGAGATGCACGTGCTAAAACAGACTGCGTACCTGAACTCTGCCACGTCTTTCATATGGTCGTGTGCCCCTTTCCTGGTGAGTTATCGTCTGATTATATTACAGTTAGGGCCAGTTGCATCAACCCCATTTGACAGACACATCATCGCCACGCAGCAGACGTCATTCTGATTGATTCTGATTCTGATTATGGAACTTCACATACAATTAAATTTAACGAACGCTTTAACGGTGACAGACGGTTTGATGCAACCGGAACCGGCCCTTAGGCACTGGTCCCATCGCGAGCTAATAAACTATGAGCTATCGGCTATAATAACGAACAAAAGATAAGCACCCCCGTACAAGTAAAAGAGACACGGCGATTTTAATAGCTCACCGCTGGGCGAGTAACTATAAACATCGCCGTGTCTCTTTTATTTGCACGGGAGTGATTATCTTTTGTTCGTTTTTATAGCCGATAGCTCATAGTTTACTAGCTCGCGGTGGGACCAGTGCCTTAGTCATTTATAAGTATCAAGTGAATGATGAGATGACGCGCGATAGAGAGGTATGGAAGAGAAGGACAGGCTGCGCCGACCCCAAATGACCGGGATAAGGGCAGGCGAATGATGAGTAGTTTTTTGGTAACTCCTGAAATATTCTCAAGGGCGTCGTCCGTCCAGTCAGTACACCACTGGGGATCATAATTATATTCTAATAAACCAGTGTGTGTATAAATAAAGACAAAATCTATCATCCGTATTGGTTCACTGGACGGTGGACTCAATCTTAAAACAGACAGACGGACGGAGTTGCATAAGGATTCTTTTTTTCCTTTTTGGTACGGAACCCTAAAAAGAAGAACTTTCTCGGAAACTTCCGAAAAGTTTCGCCATCAACAAAATCTTAAATATCTTTGAATGTTCGAATCCTGTATAAAACAAATCTTTGCATATGTAAATATCTTGCTAGTAATTCCTAACTTATTGAATACTGAATTGTCGGGCCTTGTATTTATTACTTATTACAGTACCAATCAATCTTGTTGTGTCATAGTTATCAAAGAATTATGTCAATAAACAATCTGTATTGGTTTTTAATAACACAGATAAACATTATCTGTTACCGACTTACACATGTTATCGCTCTTTACAATCGGATTATATATTTAAACTGATTTATAATTTATTGTGACATGATTGATAGCTTCGAGCTTATAATAGAGATCTTGTAATAGAGATCAATAATAAAGATATCTTATTTTCTTACAGTAAACGGCGATAAAGAATGCACATATCGGTCTTTGGAAAGAGACAATTAACGTCACATAAGCAAGAAAGAGACAAAGCTCTACGAAGACGAAAAACCGATGTGCAATCATTATCGCCGGGTACTGTACGATATTTTTGTTCTACATTTTCACAGCGCTAATTATATTTAGATAGTAATTTCATACTTTACAAATTTTACCTAGATAGTCTTGAATTCTGTCCATATTTGATTTTTGTAGTGTTGTAATAATTATGTATTTTTTTCAGGTATCGTAATTAGTTCCCAAATACCGGTATTCAATAAACGCGGTCCAATAGTTTTCTATTTTTCTGTTAATTAAAAAAACGGTTTACCTGTATTTGTGAACTTGTTACTTAAATGAAAATCACAACAAAAATTATCTTTATTCTTATTTACTTTATTGACAAAATGAAATTACACTTTAGCAATTAGAGTATCTAAGCTTCACATGTTAATGCAATTATTTCGCCACTATGGACTACTGATGTGCCGACGGAAAGTTTCTAAAATTCTGAAATTTTCACATAGGAAAACTTCGGAAATTTTCCATACTTTGTATGGACAATTGTATGGATGGAAACTTTCCATTTCATAAAAAATCCCTTTATTTTTCGTCAAAGTGTCGTGAATTTTTCGAGAAATTTAAGATTTCTTTGGAAAATTTCCACAACTTGCACATCACTACTATAAACAGATGCTAAAATACTTATACACTCACTTTGAAGTACAACTAAAATATGTGCATCTTAGTTATCGTATCTACACAAAGTAACACGCAAATGTTTCTGTTCAAGGTGACCTTCCTTACTTTCTTAACGTATGTGATTAGCGACCCTACACACAACCTGACCGCAGAAAAGATATTCGTCTCGATGTCCCTATTTTTCATGATCCACCTGCCACTAGGGCTGCTGCCCCTCATCGTGGTCTCAGTCATCGAGGTGACCCTGAAACCTGCTCTAGCACGAGGCGGCTATGGTTCTTCTACACATAACACTAACAACCCATGCAATGCCATTATGAATGTGATCGGATGGTGAGAGTGGCTGGCTCTTTCTATTAATGCCTCTTCAATAGCCCTAAGGCACTGGTCCCGAAAGCGAGTAAACGATTAGCTATCGGTGAAAGAAAGGAACGAACAATATATAGTCGCCGTGTAAATAAAAGAGAGAGATTTATATTTCATTGCTCGGTGACGAACTATAACTCGCTCGCGCTATCATCGCGTCTCTTTTATTCACACGGGAGCGACTATCTTTTGTTCGTTTCTGTCCCCAATAGTTCATCGCTTACTCGCTTTTGGTGGGACCAGTACAACTGACAAGTGTTCTTTTCTGCACGGTTTTAAGTTATGGAAGAAAGTAAGCTCGCGGTCGGCTTACAGTCCAGCTATGTTTATGTAGGTCCTAAAGTATGAAACGATCGATTTTCTGTACATTAGTTCAGTAGCAAACACATTTTGGTAAATGCGCGTTGTCTGGACATGTTTAAAAATATTCAATGTGTTTAGGGTGTAATCCAATTGAATGGAAATACCCGGTCGAATAGGAACTAGTCCGCATTGGAGGATTCCTAGTTGTTTAAAAATTTTGATGTAGAATTTATATCATTAGCCGGGTCGACACTGACTGAGCAGCCTCGCGAGGCAATGCTGTGCTCATGCCAGGCTTCGAAAACCGTTTTTTACTCCATACTAAAATACCGGTATTTTTTCGTTCTTTGATTTATTCTTTTACGGTTTATTCGTTACGTAACTACACTAACTACATACTTAATTCAGTCCGATATAATCAGGTCTGAAATATTCGTTTCGGGGGTTGTAAAAATACCGCTTAAGGTCCCTGGATCATATGCTCACATTTGCCTCGCCCGAGCCAATTAGCTCGGCAAGATGGCGGCCCTCAGTCAGCTGTTCAAAATCTAGTTATAGGTATATCGAAAAATATTCCCAAAAAGAGTGATTAGGTACCCAAGAAATCTAATGTTTCATACTTTAAGACCTAATTTCTAATGTAAACGGTGTCGTAGGTATCCCTGATGTCGTTCGGGTGCTATGTACTGGTAAACGACACCGAGGTTCTGGACTCTAAGAAGGCTTTCGTAGCGCTGTCCCTTTTCAACATCCTCCGTTTCCCACTATCCATGCTGCCTAACGTTATATCCAATATCGTACAAGTAAGTTATGTATTATTGTATTACCTTTATATGTGTGTAGTTTTCGTTCGGGGTAGACGAGGCTCGGATACCGGTTAAAAGTTTAAACTTGTCTGTACAACATTTTTTGAAATTGATAATCCGGTTTAGAACGATTAAAAGTGGGTACCAGTTAGGTTTGGTAAAGAAAAAGTGTTTCGTTTTTCTTTTTGACCCATTTTCTAAATGTAAGGAATTCTAATGTATTGTCAAATTTATCTTATACTTTTAAACGAGCAATTCTTGTATATTTATTTATTTATTTATTTATATATATATTTATTTACACTGACGATCTCGGAAACCGCTCTAACGATTTCGCAGAAATTTGTTATGTGGGGGTTTTTGGGGGTGAAAAATCGGTCTAACTTATCCTTAGGTCCCGGAAAACGCGAATTTTCGAGTTTTCATGCGTTTTTCTTCGCGCGCCATCTCGTGTGCAGTAGTTGTACTGTTAAGACAGAATTCTTTCGGTTGATGTAAGTACTATTTATTGCAAACACTAGATGGCGACACAGGTCAAGGCTAAAACGAATAGAAAAATACACTATTTGAGTTTTTGTGGCGAAATGCGCGCCATCTCGTGTGGAGTAGTTGTATTATTAAGGCTGAGAATTCTTTCGCTCGATGTAGGTACTATTCATTTTTGAACTAGATGGCGACACATGCCAAGGATACGAAACAGAACCGAGCGAAGCTCGGTTGCCCAGATATTATCTATAAATAAAAGATTGTAAATGGAATAATAGTATATCAAACTTAACCTCCTCACTCGTACAATGTTAGTACTTATTCAAAAATGTATTTTGAACTTTTATTGAGTAACAAAAGGTTCCAACTTCCAAAACAAAACAAATTCTTTCAGGGCTCTGGCGGATAGTTTTCCGAGTTGAGGTACAAATCAGACTTGACTGACGATATATGTGACTTGTCTTCAGATTAATCTTCGAAACCTGTAGTGTAGTGTGACAACCCTGATGATATATAACTCATCTCATACAGAGTGACAACCCTATGCTCATGCAGCTGTGTGTTATGGATCATAGAGTTTTACGATGTAATTATAAGTAATCATAAAGTTTATGGTATAATTAAAGTAATGATTATTGGTCATAAAATATACAATAAAATGTAATGTTAAAACAGATGGGAATGACTATTGACCGTGACCAGGATAGTATATAAGCACGATTTTTATTGAATAAATATAGAGTATTGACTCGACTTTTGAGTTATCATTACACCCGAAGCACCCCACACTTCATGGCGACCCTGCCAGTCGGGCTGCTCGAGCACTAACCATCTGCTCGAGGCAGCCCACCCCGCCCGCGCACTCCGAACTACAACCGCGCCAGCTCAGCCTCCACGGCGCACGCTCTGAGACTGTATCACCCAGCTACCACGTCGCCCCAGCCGACCATGCGTAAGCCGAGCGCCGCTAAGTCACCAAGCCACGCTAAGCCTCGCCGCAGCTAGTATACCAGCAGCACCGACAACAAGGCGGCCGACGACAAGTGATTATGCGTGCCGAGCCAGTCCACCGCAGCATCGTCGACCCACGTCCCGCAGCGCAGCACCGCGCACCGTACCCGCTCCAGCCATGGACCACACGGTATAATATAACCTGTATTATTACGTCACCAGCGTACAATTTACACTAACAATGTTTCTTTTTTTTTCCTTATTAAGTTTTCTATATACTTTTTTTAATAAGTTCTTATATTTAAATATAAGTTTAATTTTTAACTGCAAAAAAAAAAACTATATTAATATATTATTATAATCTTAGTTAAGACCCTTTGAGTTATTTCAATTTAATGTCATGAAAAAATCGTTTCTTGGCATAACAATGTTCAGATTTTTTTTTCTAAGTTCAAATTGATTTAATATAATGCCATCCAGATTAAATTACCTACTTAGTGTTTTGTAAACTAAGACAGACAGGATTTTCAAGAACGCTTAGCCTGATCCACTTTAAGTTTCTGAAATCTTCTTGTATATGGATGTTTTTGAATTAGGTATTTGTTTATGAAAGGAAAAAAATGAAGGTAATTGATTAAAAATAGGTATGTCTATCGCACCATCGGTAGCCCGAGAGGCTTTGGGCGATACATAGCCAGGGTACGCCAGGATACAAGCAGGTACGATATCCTTGACGGCTGACCATGATTCGATCGAGAATCAATCGTGGAGACCTATGGACACACACAAATAGTATTGTGTGATGCGTTTAAAAGCAATGCCTGAATGTATGAAATATACTAGAGTATATTGTAATCGCCAGTGTGAGCGATAATTTTTTTTTCTTGTATCCTGAGCAAATAAATATGTATTGAGCTGAGTAATAGCCATAAATGAAAATGCGTTGTGTACCCTTACCGTTTGTGATGCATTTAGTCTGCACACAAAAATACGGTTAAAATTGTTTTTATCCCTTTCAAATAAATACAGAAGTCAATATGACAGGCAAAGACAACAGATCTAATGGAAGATTGTAAAGTGTTTATGAATAATGTCATTAGTAAAATTGAAACATATTATGATCGGATGACACCATCCAAGTAAGGAATTGCTAAAAAAAAAATCTCCAATTGCACAAGATAGCATCTAGATTATTTAGCAATAAGAACAATTTATATCCTTTACCACATAAGGACCAACTAATGTATCCCAGTAAAAAAAAAAAAAAAAAGCCAAAAAGCCAAAAACAGTTGTCATGTATAATCCAACTATTTTTGACTCAAAAAAAAAGGGAAAGCTGTAGTGTAGTGTGACAACCCTGATGATATATAACTCATCTCATACAGAGTGACAACCCTATGCTCATGCAGCTGTGTGTTATGGATCATAGAGTTTTACGATGTAATTATAAATAATCATAAAGTTTATGGTATAATTAAAGTAATGATTATTGGTCATAAAATATACAATAAAATGTAATGTTAAAACAGATGGGAATGACTATTGACCGTGACCAGGATAGTATATAAGCACGATTTTTATTGAATAAATAAAGAGTATTGACTCGACTTTTGAGTTATCATTACACCCGAAGCACCCCACACTTCAACAAGCCTCATCAAATCATTGAAGTCCCAAAAAATCTTCATAAGAACACCACAATAAAATATAGATTCATATTTGTTGTCCAATGAATTCATAAGAACTGGCTACAATTATATTTTACTGTTTCTATAAGGTAATCATTAAATATGGTTATGGTACTTATATCATGAATCACATATTACCCACACTGTTCATCTTCAGGAATCATCGTTCTTCGGCTGTACCATTCACTACAACATAATATCATATATTTCGTAACTAACCTAGCCCATCAGATATAATCTTTTCGGCATAAATTTAATTGTCCGAAACGATTTTCGCATCAGCTACTAGACTTATACAAACATGGATTTTACCCAACAAAACTACATACTTAGCCCATCAGATATAATCGAAGCGACCAGCGGGCATAGTACACTAGTGGGATAAACTATAATGCATCGGTGTGTCCCTATCGCACTTGCAAATAGTGCGACAAAGACGGCCTGGCGTTATACCGTTTATCACGCGACCGTGCTTGCCTGCCAGGATGCTCGCCAATATTTAAATAAATCATGCTGTTGCAGGCATCTTCTGGGCGAGCTCACTCCATCGTAGGCCACGTCTTTGCCTTTGGCTAGTCTGTGGTCAAGAGTAAGCCCATTTATAATTAAAAAAAAAAAAAAAGAGATATGTCGGAATTTAGAGGATTGTACAAATGTCGTGCATAATTTTTTACCATCATGTTATACCTACATTTTCTCGGAAACATTTATGTTTCCATGCTTCTTCAGTAATGCTCACTTCTTTTGCTGAGTCAGCCTGAAATAGCACACGTTTGCGTGAAAATATGAAGGGAAATGATTATGCACTACATCTGTGCCTCCCCTAATTTTCCTGTTTAACACAAAGTAATATGAATAAAGTATAAATCCATGTTTGTTTAATTTTCTAACATCATTATTTATGGTAGCAAAGTGTAGTAGCGCATTTTCTCATAAAATAGTTTAATGCTTAGTGCATGAGCTTGTGATGTGAATAAAATAGAAACAAATAAACAATGAATATTAATTGTGTATTTATATTTTTTAGACTTCAGTGGGTATAAAGAGATTGAACAAGTTCATGAATTGCGATGAGTTAGACATGAACTCAGTTGAACATGATCCTAAAGAACGTAAGTTGCTTTTTTAAATTTATTTTATTTTAAAATGTTCAACGTGTATGATGGAAATTTATAGCTCATGATCAGTTTTTGTCTATTAAAGTCAATATTTGAGAGTCAATGCCTGCATGTACAAATACATTTTTCATATTTTTGTACACATCTTTAGAGCATTTTAAGAATATTTAACATGTTAATTATATTGATTTATAAGGCACTGTCCCCACCAAAAGCTATATATAAACATATAAACTTTAATTCATCTCTATCGCTGATAGCTCATAGCTTGCTTTTGCTGAGACCAGTGCCTTAGATACATTTCTTATTACAATACAATACAAATCCACTTTATTGCACAACCTCAGAAATGTACATAGGAACACAGATTACAATAAATTTTATTACAGAGGTAAACAACAGGCGGCCTTATCGCTAAAGAGCGATCTCTTCCAGGCAACCGTTGGGTGCTTATTGTTGCGTATTAAGTAATAAATATTGGATATTTTACAATTCCAGCGAACCCACTGGTAATGGAGAACGGCAACTTCTCTTGGGGCGACAAGGACGCCGAACTGACCCTCAAGAACATAAACCTCACGGTGCCCAAGGGGCATTTGGTGGCCGTGGTGGGAGCTGTCGGCTCGGGCAAGAGCTCTCTACTGTCTGCCTTCTTAGGAGAGATGAACAAGATATCAGGACGAGTCAACACCAATGGTACCTATATCCAACTAGTTTATTTTTAACTCTTCTCTTCTAAACATATTTTTTACAAAACAATTGAATTGACCTCCTTTTTACTGCCTCCACATCAAAAAATTTACTTTGTTTATTCGGTATCCAACTTTAGACCTGACCTGACCATGACACGACTGAATTTGGTTTATTCAGAACGCAGAGTTCTATTAGACTTATTTTGGCCGGCATGTAGACCGTGATTACCTTTTTGATTTTTGTTGAGCTCCCGATTTCGATGTTACATGCATCATGATCACGGAAAACTGAAGATGGCAGGTGGATGTCAAAGTTGTGTAGACAACGCGCGATCTACCCTCCTTCGCGCGCGCCGGCTGCGTTCTCATTCAACATTACCACTACTCGCATTCACACTTGTTGGTCGCTATCCTGGTCAATAAAAGTATAATGAAACTAACCGTGAATCATTCAAAACCCTCACTTTCCACTCGTAAAATACGCATAGTCAGCTCCCGTAGAAAGTTCACCGGTAAAGCGCCGGTTTCCTAGGATAGCGGTGCCGGTGTAATACAAAGTATGTCGACGCTATATGACGGCACTGCATCCCTAAGAAAATGAGAAACGGCCTTTTTTCGTCAAGGTAACCTAATCTATGCTTTCTGTTTTTAGTTAGCTATCCAGTAAGAAAGAGTGGTATCTTACACTACCGTCAAAAAGTTTAAGACCAAACACGATATATGCAAATAATCATCATTTCATGAAGTTCCTATGAAAATATTACTTTTCAGTACCTACAGCCGACAAAATAAAGCGTATAACAATTTTTGAAAAGGGATCATAATAAGAAATAAAAGCTAAACGTTTTTCTCATCGAAAAATCCTCGACGCTTTTTCACTTCCGAGCAGATTCTTGGCATTCTTGCTATAAGTTTGTGTAGCGTTTCTTGGCTAATGGATTTCCACTCGTATTGCAGTATCTCCCATAGAGCTGTTGCAGATGTCGGACATTGTCTTCGGACTCTACGGTCGAGTTCATCCCATAAAAGTTCGATCGGGTTAAGGTCTGGGGATTGCGGTGGCCAAATCATATTTTTTAACACACCTTGGCGTTCTTTATTGACTGTGTAGCTTCTACAGATCTTTGCTGAGTGTTTGGGATCGTTGTCTTCTTGCAGAACAAATGGGTTGCCGATCAATATAATAAGATTACGTTGTTTTCTATTGATTACAAATTTAGTTTGATGATTTTTAGAAGGGTTTATAACGATGACACTGAACATTGTGTTTGGTCTTAAACTTTTTGACGGTAGTGTATATAGTCAAAAAAAGTCACTAACTTAATTTATTTTTACAGGTAGCATAGCCTACGTCCCACAGCAAGCGTGGATCCAAAACGCGACTTTGCAAGACAACATTCTGTTCGGCAAGCCGCTGGCGCAGCAGAAGTACAGTGACGTCATCGGCATGTGCGCGCTCAAGCCCGACTTCGACATGCTGCCCGGAGGCGACCAGACCGAGATCGGAGAGAAGGGTTAGTGACGTATTACAAGTAATCAAACAAAATATTGTCCTATAATATTTATTATTATTTATTTTATTTATTTATTTATTAAAAGTGTGTTTCCATGACAACCCATACGATTTGACAATTCGCGCACTATACAAGGGTTGTACCTTTCGAGAAACGGACCCCAGGGAGTCGTATCATCATGCACGCACACAACGACAACTGTAGGCTCAGTGGCTTGTCCGCTCTCTAGTGTTATTATGCAAGCGTGGATTCAAAACGCGACGCTGCAAGACAACATTCTGTTCAGCAAGCCGCTCACGCAACAGAAGTACAGTGACGTCATCGCTCGACACGCTGCCCGGCGGGGACCAAGAATTAATTTCGGTTGCTTGTGAAATACCGTTATTTTTAAACCAGTTTTTGTAAGAACATAGCCATAATTCATACCAAGCAACCAACATATCTTTATGATAAATTGAAACTTTCAACGCGTCACGTCCGGGGCGCCCAACGACTCATTGTTCCGAAGCACAATACACATGCGCGCTTTTCGTGGCAGCTTTCGTTACGCTGCCACGAAGTGTTGGAACAATCTGCCACCACCTATTAGAAACTGTACATCGGTAGGAACCTTCAAAATTAAGATGAAAAACTACCTTACAGCTCTTCAGATTTCTAATACATACATAAGCAGACGTATCGTGCTAATTTAATTTAAATTTAAATTCAAATTAATTTAATAGATCAATTCATCTTTCATTTCATTTATTTTCTGTTTTTAAATAGTTATGTTGCCTGCTCTACTACTGCATATTAAATCTGCGTAGATACTACTTTTAAATGTATGAGTAAGTGGACTGTTATAATTGTATTTATTGCGACCTCGTCCAACATATGTTAATTTTAAAAATATTGAAATCCCACCCTGTTTTCTTGGTTGCCCTGAAAACCAGCGCCGTGGCTAATACAAATTAGCCATTGGCATATGCTGAGTGGCATCCTTTTTGGTGACTTTAGTTTAAGATGTATATAGATTAAGGCTATTGTTGTTTTACTTGTATATTTTCACCAAATAAACGTTTTCTATTCTATTCTATTCTATAAAATAAGCGTCCACAGACCCACATCGTACCTAGGTATCGGACGCATCGCATTTAATATTCTTTCTGTAGAAAGTCACATAAGTGCGTTCACTGATCTATCCGCGCGATACGTACAGTATGAACATGTGGACGCCTAGTTTTAAACTTCTTGTCGGAGTTGTCGGATTAATTAAGAACAATAAAAACCGGTTTCATCCAGCTATTTTTCAGACATTAAAAACAGCAATTTGTTCCAGGTATAAACTTGTCAGGCGGTCAGAAGCAGCGAGTATCTCTCGCGCGAGCGGTGTACTACGACGCGGACACGTACTTCCTGGACGACCCCCTCAGCGCCGTCGACTCGCACGTCGGCAAACACATCTTCGACAAGGTACCGTCGTCGTCCTTATAGTATTTACCTCCTTAGGCAGCGAGTACAAGACCCAGACTGCGCCCCTCAATGCGATGGACAGACCAAGTGAGGGCTATTCACCTCCTGCGCGCGGAACGCTGTAGAGCGGAAACCATTAAAAAGGCAGCACAACGACCCCAATGATCTCTCTGCGCGACTAAGAAGAAGGCAGCGAGTATCTATCGCACGAGCGGTGTACTACAATGCAGGCAGACAGTACTTCCTGGACGACCCCCTCAGCGCCGTCGACTCGCACGTCGGCAAACACATCTTCGACAAGGTACCGTCGTCGTCCTTATAAAGGTAGTATTCACCTCCTTAGGCAGCGAGTATCTCTCGCGCGAGCGGTGTACTACAATGCAGGCGAACACGTACTTCCTGGACGACCCCCTCAGCGCCGTCGACTCGCACGTCGGCAAACACATCTTCGACAAGGTACCGTCGTCACAGACATAGGGAGGAAGGAGATCGGACGTGACGGGCGATTGGTATTGCATAATACTGTCCCAAGTTCTTGAATATTTGTAGATGGACGCTCCTATTGCGCAACACACGCGCATCATGCGAACGATTAGCGAGTTGTGTCGTGTCATCACGCACGCACACGACGACAACGACACGAGTTACATTTAAGCCTCCGCCACACATAAAGCGTTTTGATAGCGTAGCGTTAGCGGAGCGCAATGATAGCGGTGCGCCGGCGGAACGCTGACGTTCCGCTCGCAATCCGCGCGCATTCCGCTCGCAACTCGCAATCCGCGCTCTAACAAGCCCCCGCCGGCGTCGCTGGGCGCAACGCCAGCGTTCGTCCGGCGCACCGCTATCGTTGCGCTCCGCTGACGCTCCGCCTACGCTATCAAAACGCGCATGTGTCTTTTAAGTTAGAGAGCATAGTTTGCATTCTGGATTGAACTTTCCCAAAGTCCTTTCAACTGAACGTCTTTACTATAGCAGGATACGGCATAAAATCAAAATGACGTTTAGGAACACTTCCCGTCTCATACCATCGGATGTCGTGAGTGTTGTATAAATAATAATTTAGGTTATCAATACTTTATTTATAACAAAACTAGTAATAATAGAGTAAACACAAGTAATAAAAACAAAACAGGTTGGTTTTAGCTGGAGTTGGGAATGGCTGCTCCGTCATCATTGTCATCAAAACCCAACAGTTTCGCTGCAGGTTTAAATTTGTGACCTGTGCCTCGTATGCACATGCTGGTGGCTCGAATTATAGCAGTGCATATCCTTGTTCTAAGCCAACCGAGTATCGTACATAGCAATTTATTCCAACGGTCCGCGAGGGCTTCATTCAAGGAGTTCATTTGTGGTGCGAATACACCATCGACGGAAGTCACAAGAGGGGTGAAGGTAGAATGTTTCGCTTCGCAGGCAGCAGAATATTTATTTTGTAAATAATAATTTTGCTTTCAGGTCCTCGGCCCCAACGGTTTGCTAAAAGACAAGACCCGCCTCTGGGTGACCCACAACGTGTCTTACCTGGCCCAAACCAACCTCGTGGTAGTCCTCAAAGAAGGAGAGATCTCCGAGGTGGGAAGCTACCAGCAGTTGTTGGAGAAGAAAGGCGCCTTCGCAGAGTTCCTGCTGCACCATCTTAGCGACACTGAGAGGACCTCGCCCGAAGGTATTTAATACTCATTTTATAAATAACCTAACCACAAAATTAAAATTTTCGAAAAACGTCTGACCGCGACATAATGGACCGATTTTTATAAAACATGGCTAAGAACACTCCCAACTAACTCAGCTTTAAAAAAAAAACTAAATCTAAATCGGTTCATCCGTTCCGGAGCTACGATGCCACAGACAGACACACAGACAGAAAGACAGACAGACACATCAAGCGTATAACACCCCGTCATTTTTGCATCGGGGATTAACAAGAATGGACATGCCACGAGAATGTCTCTTGTGAAATACGATTCTTTTAATACTTTTTGCTTCGAAAGCGATTTTGTGACAATATTCCATGACTTGGCTAGCAAATCGGTAATAATTTTGGAGCTTTTCGCTTCATTATTTGGTGCTTTATTGAATTGGAGTAGCTTGGCGGTAAATTGTTCCAACATCTCGTTGCAGCATATCGCAAGAAACTATATAGGTTATTAGGGATATCTCTACAGAGTGGGGCCTGTAACAAAGGCGAAGAATTGAACTGTAGGCTATTCTCCTTATACTGATCAACATTTGTTCAGTGACTTGAATCTTGAATCTTTGAATCTTTGACTTTTAAAAATTATGAAGTCTTTAAATTTTTAATTTTTCATACAAAATAAATATTAGCTTCAATGTACGCCATTATTGTTGTCATTGACGTTGTCTGTCATACTTTAGACTTACAGAATTCGCAATACATTACCTCTTAGAAAAAACTTTCAAGGGTGATAAAAATCAAAATACAAGTTATTTTTAAAAGTCGCCGAACAAATGTTGATCAGTATAAGGAGAATAGCCTAGAGTTCAATTCTTCGCCTTTGTTACAGGCCCCACTCTGTATAACTGTAGAAACTGATATGACTACCGATGCGTAGGCTATCATTCAATTACTAAATTTAAAAAATAAACCGCGATGCGATGCGATTTTTTTTTTCGTTGTAAACTAAAACATGGCCTACATCTTTTAAGAAGACACTTTTTTTTCAGAACTGGACGAAATCAAAGACGTGCTTCAGAACAAACTCGGCACAGAATTCAAGGACAAACTGCAAAGGGCCCGCTCTCTCTCAGAAAGTGCATCGGAATCCGACCAGGCTGCTACGGGTATGTGTCATTTTTAATGTCCCTGATCTCAGTAAACAAAATGATTGTAAGTACTTCGCCATACCATGAAATTAAATAAGAATTTTAGCTAACGTCGAGTATCTGACAATATTGTTGTGAAATTTCGCACACATATATAAATCACGTGACAATGCAACTGCTGCCATGCTGATCTGATGATGGAGCAGAAAGGTGGCCATAGTACCTGTGTAATGAAAGGTCGTATCCCTATCGAGTAAAGCGTGTTTAGAAACGTCTAGGAGAGCGGTAGATGACTGTTGAAAGAAAAGTACAATCGGCGACGAAAGCTCGTGCCAAAAATGATTTTTAAATTTAAATGATTTTAAATTGTTAAATTAATGTGGGATTTTGTTTAAATTAGAACGGGAAAACATAGAGAAGTTAATAACGATATGCATGCATGCCATTTAATACCAGCAACACGCTGAGATGAGGCAATTTCGTGGCACTTCATTCCTTTCTGTTTGTGTTGTAATACTTGTAAATCTTGTAATGTATAATTAGTCTTGTCTGTGTTCACGAATAATTGATATTCTATTCTATGTATATGTTGTTAAAATATTGAATGCTCATTTCTCTAGGCGACCGGTCAGGCAGTGTAAAGAGAAAAACGCCGGAGGCGACACCTGCAGAACTGAAGGAAAAGAACAAACTCATCGAGTCCGAGAAGGCGGAAACTGGCAGTGTAAATATACTTTATACATCAGTATGATAACTTAAAATAAAATTGTTTAAGGCACTGGTCCCACCAAAAGCGAGTAAGAGACGAGCTATCAGCGAACGAAGCAAACAAGAGATAGTTTCTCCCGTGTAAATAAAAGAGACGCGATGATAACGCAAGCGAGTAATAAATCTTCGCCAAACGATGAATTATAAATCAATCGCTCTCTCTTTTATTTCCACGGGAGCGAGTATCTTTTGTTCGTTTCTATCGCCGATAGCTTAGCGCTTACACGATTTTGGTGGGACTGGTGCCTAAGGCATTTATAGGGCGCGCGACCATCCAATCAGTCACTCGATCAATTGCTGCAATAAATGTAACGAAACTCGCATGTATGGAAATCTTAATAAGCTCTTTACCTTATTAAGCGGTATTATCTTAATAAGCTGTATTTCCGGTACGACCTTCAAAAAAAGAGCGTACTACCATTATATAAGCCGGCAACAAATCTCCAACTGTTTTGGTGTTTCGGGTGTCCGTGGGCGGCAGTGATCGCTTATCAGGCGATCTGTCTGCTCGTATGCCTCCTATCTAAAAAAAGCAGCACCATAAATCCTAAACTGTTGTTTTTTTAAATCTTACTTAATATTCGACAGGTAAAATGGAGCGTATACAAGCACTACCTGATGAGTGTCGGCGTGATGGCATCCGTGGTGACGGTCCTCATGAACCTCGTGCTGCAGGTGTTCCAGGTCGGCTCCAACTACTGGCTGGCCGTGTGGTCCAACGACCCCGAGATGGTGAGTGCTGCCTCACACTGTACTCCAGCACTAGCGTCCGTGACGTCATGACCTGGTGCTGCAGGTGTTCCAGGTCGGCTCCAACTACTGGCTGGCCGTGTGGTCCAACGACCCCGAGATGGTGAGTGCTGCCTCACACTGTACTCCAGCACTAGCGTCCGTGACGTCATGACCTGGTGCTGCAGGGGTTCCAGGTCGGCTCCAACTACTGGCTGGCCGTGTGGTCCAACGACCCCGAGATGGTGAGTGCTGCCTCACACTGTACTCCAGCACTAGCGTCCGTGACGTCATGACCTGGTGCTGCAGGGGTTCCAGGTCGGCTCCAACTACTGGCTGGCCGTGTGGTCCAACGACCCCGAGATGGTGAGTGCTGCCTCACACTGTACTCCAGCACTAGCGTCCGTGACGTCATGACCTGGTGCTGCAGGGGTTCCAGGTCGGCTCCAACTACTGGCTGGCCGTGTGGTCCAACGACCCCGAGATGGTGAGTGCTGCCTCACACTGTACTCCAGCACTAGCGTCCGTGACGTCATGACCTGGTGCTGCAGGGGTTCCAGGTCGGCTCCAACTACTGGCTGGCCGTGTGGTCCAACGACCCCGAGATGGTGAGTGCTGCCTCACACTGTACTCCAGCACTAGCGTCCGTGACGTCATGACCTGGTGCTGCAGGGGTTCCAGGTCGGCTCCAACTACTGGCTGGCCGTGTTGTCCAACGACCCCGAGATGGTGAGTGCTGCCTCACACTGTACTCCAGCACTAGCGTCCGTGACGTCATGACCTGGTGCTGCAGGGGTTCCAGGTCGGCTCCAACTACTGGCTGGCCGTGTGGTCCAACGACCCCGAGATGGTGAGTGCTGCCTCACACTGTACTCCAGCACTAGCGTCCGTGACGTCATGACCTGGTGCTGCAAGTGTTCCAGGTCGGCTCCAACTACTGGCTGGCCGTGTGGTCCAACGACCCCGAGATGGTGAGTGCTGCCTCACACTGTACTCCAGCACTAGCGTCCGTGACGTCATGACCTGGTGCTGCAAGTGTTCCAGGTCGGCTCCAACTACTGGCTGGCCGTGTGGTCCAACGACCCCGAGATGGTCAGTACCGCTTACTAGGGCTACTACTGTCACCTAGCAACGAGAATTAAGTATACATAATATACGAGTAGATAATTCTTATCAAAGTAAAAACAACACAAGATTAAAACATTTGAGAACTCTGTTTTGATGGGTGAAAAATCGATCTAGCTTAGCCTTAGATCTCGGAAAACGCGAATTTTTGAGTTTTCATGCGTTTTTCTTTCGCGTTAGTAAACGCAAAATATGGTCGTTAATTTCGCCGCCCGCGCATCGGCTGGACGTAGCTCAGCCGTAAGAGGTCGGTCTAATGTTCGCAAGCACATCGCAGGTTCAGGTTTCGAATCCCGGCCAGAAATAAAGTTTTTTTTTTTTTAAGAGTTTTTTCTAAAGACAGGATATAATAAAATAGAACCCACACACACATAACACCATAAATCGTCTGCAAAGACTAAAAATTTAGTTAAGAGCGTTATAACATTTCGGCGTCGGGCGAAATTAGGCATTTTACCCGCCGCGCGAGCCCAATATGCCGACCCTTTCTAGCACGTCTTATCACTCGCTCGCACTACAATAATGGACAAAACAATCTTGATCCTTCCTATGGAATTTTGATAACAACCACAATCTACTATCTCGATATAAACTTTTGATTTCTAATAAACATTATTTTGTACGAAAAGACTAGAATATAGCGCAAAATAATATTAATTACGTTAAAATTTATTTAAACATTTAAAGTATAGGTAATAATTATAAACTGTGATCATATTTAAGTACTTATAAATCCCATCCCAAATGTTTGCTTTTGTTATATGATAAGTATTAGAGTAAAGTATATATATTAATATGATGATAAAATAAGTCAAATATAATTCTAATTACTTCAAGGTGGTACTCAGGGTCTGATGATGGAGCCAGATGGTGGTCACCTGTACCAATGAACCATATGACTAAACCACTTCGTATTTGGGCTCATTGGGTTCGTCTCAACAAGACCTTTGACAAGAGGTGGTACTCAGGGTCTGATGATGGAGCCAGATGGTGGTCACCAGTACCAATGTACCATATGACTAAACCACTTCGTATTTGGGCTCATTGGGTTCGGCTCAACAAGACCTTTGACAAGAGGTGGTACTCAGGGTCTGATGATGGAGCCAGATGGTGATCACCAGTACCAATGAACCATATGACTAAAACACTTCGTGTTTAGGCTCAATGGGATCGTCTCAATAAGACCTTTGACAAAATCTGGTACTCAGGGTCTGATGATGGAGCCAGATGGTGGTCACCAGTACCGATGAACCATGGAACTAAACCACTTCGTGTGTAGGCTCATTGAAATCGTCTCAACAAGACCTTTGACAAGAAGTGGTACTCAGGGTCTGATGATGGAGACAGATGGTGGTCACCAGTACCAATGAACCATATGACTAAACCACTTCGTGTTTAGGCTCATTGGGTGTCTCGACAAGATCTTTGACAAGAGGTGTTACTCAGGGTCTGATGATGGAGAGAGATTGTGGTCACCAAAAATCAACTCGCATATTTGAATAAAAAAAAAACGAAGTGGTTCAGTTACATGGGTTTATTGGTACCGGTAACCACCATCTGGCTCCAACATCAGACCCTCAGTACCACCTCTTGTCAAAGGTCTTATTAAGAAGAAGTAAGAACCCAATGAGCCTGATTACTAAATGGTTTAGTTACATGGATCACTGGTACTGGTGACCACCATCTGGCTCCATCATCAGACCCTGAGTACCACCTCTTGTCAAAGGTCTTATTGAGACGATCCCAATGAGCCTAAAGACGATGTGGTTTAGTCATATGGTTCATTGGTACTGGTAACCACCATCTGTCTCCATCATCAGACCCTGAGTACCACCTCTTGTCGAAGGTCTTGTTGAGACGATCCCAATGAGCCTAAAGACGATGTGGTTTAGTCATATGGTTCATTGGTACTGGTAACCACCAACTGGGTCCATCATCAGACCCTGAGTACCACCTCTTGTCAAAGGTCTTATTGAGACGATCCCAATGAGCCTAAAGACGATGTGGTTTAGTCATATGGTTCATTGGTACTGGTAACCACCAACTGGGTCCATCATCAGACCCTGAGTACCACCTCTTGTCGAAGGTCTTGTTGAGACGATTTCAGTGAGCCTACATACGAAGTGGTTTAGTTCCATGGTTCATTGGTACTGGTGACCACCATCTGGCCCCATCATCAGACCCTGAGTACCACCTCTTGTTAAAGGTCTTATTGAGATGAACCCAATAAGGCTAAACACAAAATGGTTTAGTCATATGGTTCATTGGTACTGGTGACAACCATCTGTCTCCATCATCAGACCCTGAGTACCACCTCTTGTCAAAGGTCTTGTTGAGACGAACCCAACGAGCCTAAACACGAAGTCGTTTACTTACATGGTTCACTGGTACTGGTGACCACCTTCTGGCTCCATCATCAGATCCCGAGTACCACCTCTTGTCAAAGGTCTTATTGAGACGATCCCATTGAGCCTAAATACGAAGTGGTTTAGTCATATGGTTCATTGGTACTGGTGACCACCATCTGGCTCCATCATCAGACCCTGAGGACCACCTCTTGTCAAAGGTCTTGTTGAGACGAACCCAACGAGCCTAAACACGAAGTCGTTTACTTACATTGTTCACTGGTACTGGTGACCACCTTCTGGCTCCATCATCAGATCCCGAGTACCATCTTGATGTGTCTTATCATCTTGACCGTATTGTAATTTTCACATATTTATCATCATAACGTTGTAATACTTTAACATTCAAACATAACAAAATATTACAAAAGCAAATATTTACGGATCTAGGATCAAATTCGTTGGTCGCTGTTTACACACACACAATGCGAGGATAGCCCGTGCTGCCCGTGTAGTCCATGGGCCAGTGAAGAAGTCGGTATAATTTGGGGGTACTAAGTTTCCTTTTTACAGCAGTTAGGTAGGCCTATAAGGATGTTAAAAAACCATGATTGCCATCTCAAAATGGTAGCTAAACAAAATGGCCGCCAATCCAAGATGGCGGATATTGAGTTTTAAAAAATCGACCACAACTCCAGAAGTATTGGTCCTATTTCATTTTTATTTTTTTTAAACGAAAGCTCTTTTTGTGTACTCAAATATTTGTTATATTCATTGTTTCGATAAATTCAACCATTAGTTAGTAATTAACGAAAAATATAAAAAAAATATCTTTTTTTCTAAGACTTTTTGTCAAAAATCATGTTTCTACAAAATACCATGCATATTCTAATAAATATTTAAATGCAGAAAAATAGTGCTATTAATTACCTTTAATTTGATGTATAAAAGATACAGACTTAATTTACAAAAACACATTAGAGGCTTAATTTTAATTCTGTCTTCGTTGAAATTCACCGTTGTGCATACAGTACTAAAAGCTTCAGGTCGAAGTTGTAGATTACTAATATGCTGTTTTTAGTATATTTCTGCAATTGTACTTACAATTAAGAAAAGAACTGAACATGTTAGTATCCGAAATCCATTAGCTTTAAGAATATAATAAAATATGTCATAGGTAAAGTACAGTTTTAGATATTTGATTATTTGTATAAAATTTCTTTAGTGATACAGCGCCAACCAACCGAGATAATACAAAATAAATAAACTAGACATAGTTGAGGTCCTATCTCATCACATTAACCTTTTGACCACCATGGGCGGATATGGCCGTCGCTGGAAATGCTTCCTAAGGACGCCAACCATGGCCATCAGTTTTGCCAATTACATTGGGGACCCATGCGGGCCTTCTTAACACCTAATTTTGCTCAAATAATCGCGATCCACGTCTGTCTGGTATCCGGGGCACGACGTATTCTTTTTCACTATTTGGCGTTTAAAAGGTTAAGCCTAACCCTGATCCGTGTTCGAGAAAACTTATATTTAGTTAAAATAATCCTTGCATACAAAAGGTGAAGAACACACCCCAAAAGAAAAATAGTCTTGAGAAATTCACTATAATGCATTAATAAGGCAAATCTATGGAGTATCCGACTACTAAACAACGTGATATAGGTACCTACCGAATAAACCTTAATTTACGCACAGAAATATATTACTTATTACCGTTAATGTAGATTGTAGAGCCAATATCACCAATATCAAGCCTTCAAGACAATCACAGGTAACAGATTAATTTTCTCCTAATTTTTCGAACTTTTATAGCAGGCATTCCACCTTCAATCACGACTTACGTGCCCTGGCCCCATTTTAGAGTAGCAATACGATCTCTATAATTCTGACCCGTCGCCGCATCAGCATCATCTCGTTTCGCTTCCATCGTAGAAAGACATACCGAACGTGTTGTGCTCTATACCTCTATGCAACTTTTAGCCTCTTCATTTAGTACATTGTTAGTGTCCACGTCTCGCAAGCTTATGTCACGGTGGGAAGTACCCAGTTACACACTGATCAAACATGTTGGTCTCCAGTGACTGGTATCCTTGCCCTTAATACGTCCTTTAGCGTACAAAAGGCATCCAAGTCCTCCGTGTGATCTCCGCCGGCAGCGAGGCCGACCCAAGTCTCTGTATTGTGTTATGGTTCGCCACAACTCGACGTTTTGTGCCTATTTTGCGTGACGTGGGGGATTTAGCTAATCCTGCCAGCTTATCTCCTCGAGAAATCCTATTAGACCTTTAATGTTGAGTAGGAGAACTTTGGAGAGGTCTCTCGGGGATCCGAGATGTTTCTTCCTGTATGGAGCCACTCTGCTCACTCCATCACCAGGTGAGAGGCACCCTCGTCACAGGGGAATGTTCATAGCATCTGTTATGAAAATATGTTTGTTAAGTAGTCTACGATCTGTTCTGACATTGGTTACCATTCTCAGGCGGACTTTCCCTAGTTGAAGGAGCGTCTTTGTGAGTTTTCCATTGATACTAGGCTTGGCTTGTTTGACTGCAGCATTTGATCTGGTTTTGCCAGTGTGCTGTGTGTAGTTTCATATTGAGCATACCTTGCTGAAGGACATCGGGAGAATCGGCAGTCGACCCCAGCTGCCTGGCCAGCTCGTAGGCCGCATCATCACCTCGACATCCACTGTGTCCTTTGGTCCATTGAAGGATGATTTTGTTATGACTTACCTCCGTTAGTCGTTTATGGCATTCCTTAACCCAACCTTTATTTGTTGTTCCGGATAACGTATCTTCTGTTACTTGTTATAAAGGCTGAAATATGGAGCTTTGGATAAGTCTGTCCTTGCCGTAACTTTCAATTTGTACATACCTCTATATGTTTAACTACTTTAACCCAACTCTCACCGACGGCATACAGTTCCTCCAGCATCTGACGGGGAACATGTGCTTCTTTGAAGATGACGATGTTATCCGCATATCGAAGATAATTGAGGCATACATTTATACATCTATCATCCCTATTGAGGCTTTTATAAATGCCTACCTGTTTAAAAAGTTGGCCAGATTGCATAACTCCGGAGTTACTCTCTACTAATTAAGATTCGTCGATACGGGTGCTAACTTTTCTTCTGATTCAATAGCAGGTTGCATAGAAACATTCACATTTTGGTACACCTTTTATGAAAATTCAACTCACGTGAGTAGGTAATTAAAACGTCTGTTATTAACGTCTTCTAACGTTTTTCGTTCGGTAATGACGAACAATACATGTTAATAATATTTGGCTCTACTTTAAGCGGTGATATTTGTCTCAAAGTTTGTCCATCCGGTATTTAACGGCTTCGTTGTTTAGTAATCGGTAAAATATAGGTAAGAAATATCTATTAATTCTGTACTAAAGAACATTTCTAAAGTTTGCCCGAATTCTGGGGGTGCTCTTCACTAACCCGCTCGTGCGTAGGTTTTTTTTTTCAAATCTGAGAGTCCTTGAATGCGGAACGATTTTCAATCCGGAATACGATCTAACCCTTATACGCAAGATGATGACGGAGTATTCCGTCTCCCAGGCACAATCGCAACAGAATTGCATTGCGAATTCGCGAATATATGAGCGTAATTAGGCATTACGGAGTCCCAATTTTATTTCATTTGGCGTCCGTATCGTTGGCGTCCTTGGCAAGAATTTCCGGTGACCACCGTGGCCGTCCGTGGCGGTCAAAAGGTTAATGGTTCTACAGTCTCGACACATGTTAGTCATATACCTAGTACACTTAAATACTTAATTTTCATCATTGAGGTGTGTTGCACATATGGTATCTAAACAAATTTTATCCTAGTACTATCGAATATCTACAAACTCATGGATACTATCATGTTCTATTAACATAAACTATTATTCTAATTGTACAATTGCTAAAATAAACTAAAAACAGCATATTTGTACTCTACAACATCTTTTAGTACCGTATGCACCCCAACTGCACACATCTTTTTAGTACTGTATGCACTCCAACCTGAAGCTTTTAGTACTGTATGCACAACGGTGAATTTCAACGAAGGCAGCTTTAAATTTAGCCTTTATGTGTTTTAGTAAATTAAATATGTATCTTTTATACATCAAATTAAAGGTGATTAATGGCACTATTTTTCTGCATTTAAATATTTATTAGAATATGCAAGGTATTTTGTAGAAACATGATTTTTGACAGAAAGTTTTAGAAAAAAAGATATTTTTTTTATATTTTTCGTTAATTACTTACTAATGGTTGAATTTAGCGAAACAATGAATATGACAAGTATTTAAGTACAGAAAAAGAGCTTTCGTTTAAAAAAAATAAAAATGAAATCGGACCAATACTTCTGGAGTTATGGTCGATTTTTTAAAACTCAATATCCGCCATCTTGGATTGGCGGCCATTTTGTTTAGCTACCATTCTGAGATGGCAATCATGGTTTTTTAACATCCTTATAGGCCTACCTAACTGCTGTAAAAAGGAAACTTAGTACCCCCAAATTATACCGTTTGGCAAAATTAGACCAGCTGGCCCATGGACTAGTGTATAAACAAGGCGTCCGACCCACACAACGATAGATATTCTCGACGTTTGCGATGAAAACTCGGAGAGCGAAGCAACATACGTCTCACCTCCTCGAGCTCCGGCGCGGCACTGAAATCGCAGGCGTCCGTCGCTGGTAAAATAGCGACAGGAAGGCTAGTTTTCAAAAAATTGGCAAAAAATCATGATAAAATATTATAACGACAAATGGATAACAGCAATTTAAGCACATTGTGCAGATTATTTATATACTAAAATAACTTCGATAACATGTAGATTTTCGGAGAAATGATCACTTGTTTCGATGTATTTTCAAGACAAAATTGAGTTCGTTTTACTTTTAATTTCTCAATTTCAAAGGATTAAATGATAAATATTGTTTAATAGGCCTAAAGTACAAGATATTAGAAATTTAAATTTACCGCATTTATGAGAGTGAGCTTATCAAATTGTACATAATAAGAGCTCCGAAATCTGTGCTTCGCGCGGTTTTTCCTAAACGAGCATCAGAAAAAAAATCATTACTAATTGAAAAAGCTTTTTCTTCCATATGTTTTTTAATGAACCGACAGTTAATTAGATTTTCTAACTGAAACAAGTACTTTTACTGTCTTTTAGTATGAGTAAAGTGTACAATTTTGCCGATAAATATTGTACATTTTACAATATATCGCCTTTTTTTGTCATAGCGCTCTTAAAAAATCTCATAATATCTATTTCGTTCTCAGATCGACAACTCCACAGGCCTCGTGGATAAAGAGAAGCGCGACCTGTATCTGGGCGTGTACGGCGGTCTCGGCGTCGGGCAAGGTAAGACTAGCATAAACATCACACCGGGAACTAACGCATTCTCATCATGCGCAACTAACAATTATCTATGTCTGGGAAAACCACGAAAATTTTACACTATTTGCGATTTTATTGTATTTTTTATAAACATAATACTGTCTTCGGTTAGCGTGATAGTTACTCATATAAAACTACGGAAACGGATCATATCCCGTATTACTAGTGTTATAAATGGGAAAGTGTCTGTTGGTTTGTTTGTCCGTCTTTCACGGCAAAACGGAGCGATGAATTTACGTGATTTTTTAAGTGGAGTTAGTTGAAGGTATGGAGAGTGACATACGCTTTTTGTCTCTTTCTAACCTCCCACTTCCCTAAAAGGGGGGGTGGAAGTTTCTATGCAGCATTCCGCAATTCTTGAATTTAACGCGAGCGAAGCCGCGGGCAAAAGCTAGTTCAGTCATCCCGACGTTTCGAACACTTTACAGCGTTCGTGGTCAACGGGTGACTAAAGAAGAATTACAATGTGCAAAAACTACCCACATACAATAAATATTAATGAACCATAAATAATATAGTTTTTTTTCCCCTCACTAGCTCGGAAACACGTGTTTTGTCCTTTAATACCAGCGAGTAAAAATGCATTTTATCCACTAGTGGGTAAAGTAATTTGACCTTGAATAAAGTCAAATTAACAGCTTTAAAGTTGATAAAAGTAGGTGAATCTAGTAATAAAGATGATTTACCACCTGTGGAACTACTGGAAGCAGTGATAAACGCATTTTTTGCGTTGTAGTTTCCTCGCTACAGTGAGGGGAAAAGTTTTGTGTTACACTCGGGTGCAAATGTATTTAACTTCTCGTGTGTTAAAAAACTCGCAAGTTCAGGATTCTATTCTCGAACCACTCGCTTCGTTCGTGGTTCAACTATAGAATCCTTTCACTTGCTCGTTTTTCAATTCCACACTCTGCGTTAAAATACAACTTTGCCCCCTTGTATAACAAATAACTATTAAGGCTGGTAACTCGTGTGAGTTTTAATTAATCGGTATCGTCCAGCGTTGATCTGTTTAAATAATAGTCTGAATACGGTTGTATGATAGCCAAGGAAGTCAACTGACCCTGAGGCTACAGTTCTACCTTCATCTATTCATCAGAAGCATTCATCGAGCTAGTAATGTTAGTATTTCTAATGGTAAGGATACCTAAAAATAAATCAACATAAGTACTTTAGTTTGAATAAAGGCAATAAAAGGTAAATTTATTTGTAGAGATATTTAACAATTTGAACAAAAAACGTGCAATGAAATCGTGAATTTTGATTATTTTCGTGGTTAAGATTTTGGGATGCTTTCATATAAATTATACGCGCTAGACTATGGGGATGGCGTTTATTATACATAGTTCCATTTTTCGTCCACTATGTCTGCTTACAATGTCACTAACATGTGCATTTTAAGCTAAACTTGGGATGAACTGTGTAACTGTAAAAACGTCTTAATAAGTCATGATTACGGGAGAACTAACATTGACACCGTGAACTCTCCGAAGTTTCATCATACAATTGGTTAAAGTCAAATCCAATTTTAGCAGTTTGGGTATTAAATAAATGATACGTTTGTCATTTTGAGGTAGCCATTTTTAGATAATCGAATAAAAAAAACTTAAAACAAGGCTATTTAAAATGACATGAATTTATGAAGGACTTTTTTAGCCTTTGTTTTGTGGAATTTTTAGGTTATTATTACTTCACTTTACTAACTGGAAGTTTACATTGTGTGTTGCTTATATGTAAAACTTTTAAAATAACCTTTTGATATTTATTAGGGTTCAATTGAAAAATAAAACGCTGTACTTACAGAAAGCTTACATTGTGTGCTTGTCAAGATCAACACTTCATTTTTATTATGACATTAATATCTATATAATTCTTCACAAATGCAAATGACTAATTTACTAACTTAATTACATTATACTTCATTCATATAACATGTTTTAAAAACATTAAAATTTCATACTAACACAATAATTATATTTACTTTAACTATTTAACTTCTAACGTCAATTTTCTTTTAAGAATATTACAGTATCTAATACTCAAATGTAGCTACACTATTCTAATTTAATTATCCATATTATATGTACTAAATGTATTAATTCGAAATAATGAATACATTCTTTACCTCGCATCTTTTTAATATAATAACATCTTCTAGTAAACGTTTTCTATTCTGAGGGTCCTAATTTTATTATCTGTTTTACTATTTTATATTATTTTCATGGGCTTTTTTCAATTCCCGTGGGTACTTATTTAGGCAATGAGATAGTGCATGATAAAATTCATTATATGATACAAGCACATCATACCCGGCAATGTGCATGCAAACACAGATACGTTTGAATCGTGAAAAAACTATACCTTTTAGTATCTTTTCGTTTTCTTTTCATGCCTTTTCGGTGTCTACTTTATATGATCTGCATGACGATTTCTTCTTAGCGAATATTTCTAGTTTCTATCAACTGCTTTCTAAATAGTCTCTCTTCCTTTTTGTCATAGTTATTTATATTGCAATTAAAATTATGTAAGGGAAAAATAAATATAGAACATCATAGTAGGAATATATTGAATGAAAATTGATATTTTAGTTTAATTATTTTTATAAAAATCAAACATAATTAGTTATATCAATATTACATTTACTTTATGTGAACGCAAACAAATATTTACATATTCTTAAATCATTTTTCATCGATCGATCAAATAAGTTACTTGTAAACTCGTATTTCCATGTTCTAAGCTAAGCCAAATGGGACTATCTTGTAAATAACTTGGTTGTTAGTCATAAAAAAACTTTTTATTATCACATCCATAATACATATAACTATCTATAAATAACTATGTATTATAAAACCATTTTTATTTTATTATACACACGTATTTTTGGGATAAAGGTTTAATATGAATTATTTCATTTATTTCAATAACTTTGGTAAAATATGTATAACATTGTGCAGTAAATTTAAGTTTTAAAATAGAAATATAATGACAACATTTGTGAGAGCAAATCAAGTACTTATTAACTACGTACAAAATAAATCTAGTCGGACTCATAGGCAGGCAAATCTCATTCTATCTTACTTACTTCCTAAGGAGTATATAAGTCAATAAACGGGCCGAATGTGTGTATGTCGCTACTAACCAACATGAATATAGTCACATTCGAGCTCTAGATACCACTACCTCCCATGGATTGTATGTTATAAACCAGGGATCCTAACCGGTGTTTTAAAATCCCGGAAAAAGATCAATATCTTGAGTAATTTAGAGCTTTTAATATAGGACTGAGTTATGTATTTATGTAACAACAAATAATAAACCAAAGAACGAAAATAAGAATAAAAATACCGGCATTTATAATCTAGCAAAAACCGGTTTCCGATCCCTGGTAAAAAACAATAGACTCATAGTGATATGAGAACCCTTCGCGGCAAGTTGTCTCCTCGCTAGTTCGGCCCTTGTCGTGTAGTGGGGCGGGGGGCGGGGGCCGAGTGGTATAGCGCGCATGTTGTTGGGCAGTGATGTCGGTGTCGGTGTCGTCGCTCGCGCTGTACCTGGGCACGCTGGCGGCGGCGCGCGCGCTGCACTGCGGGCTGCTGGCCGGCGTGCTGCGCGCGCCCACCATCGGCTTCTTCGACTGCACGCCCGTGGGCCGCGTGCTCAACCGCTTCAGCAAGGACGTGGACGTGCTCGACAACGTGCTGCCCATGACGCTGCGCGGGTGGACCTCCTGCTTCTTTGCGGTACTCACACTAACGTCTCGCCGACACGACCGTCCCTAGGGATGATGACTCGCTAACGATTTTAACCTGTAATGTTTACGTCACCTTTTTACTTCCGCGAAAAAAAGTGACGCATCGGTTGGTATACTAAGGGACTTCTAAATACCTATAAAATTTTAGTCTTGACATGAAAAATTCTAAACGCGAAGTGCATACATACGTGGAAAGCAATCGTCCATGTTTACGGGTACAATATGCACTCGCAACTTCGAGACAACTTAAAGACATAAATTACTTAAATTGTTCACGATTCACTGTAAAAAAAGTTACAGTTTTTAAATAAACGAATTCTTTAAAAATATATAAAACAACATGTTCTACACTATAAATACTATAATAATAACAAAATGTTTCACCTGAAAAAATTAAAATAATGTTGGTCTCATCATCCCTACTGTGGTTGCGATGACAAATTGACCATAGACGGAAACCAAAATCAAAAATCATGTATATAACGACCGATTATTATAAAACTCTACGAATTATTATTGCTCAAATATAACCACTCAATGAATTTAAATATCGATATAAATCATCAAAATGTATTGGGATCAGTTTATACAATGTATTACAAAATAGTGCTTACGTTTTCTGTAGACGCGTTTTTAGTTAGGTGCGTTTTTTTCTTCCGACTCTGTTGCTTACAACCGTAGTGGCGCCCTAGTAGCCTGGCTGGTAGTCGTAGAGCATGCGATGCATATAGATGTCACGCCTTCCCACCTCATCGCACACCCCGAAGTAAACAATGTATTCATTATCAATAGCACAGAAGGCTCACTCCTTTGATGTTCACAAAATGCCGCCATTCTAAATTCTTAACAAACGCGAGCAACTGTCATTGAGTTGTAATGCGCCGCGCTAAGGTCACCACTGACTGAGCGCCTTCGCGGCATGTACTTGTAGCTCGGCGAAAGAATCGCGGAGTGAGCCGCTGTCAATAGGCCGTGTAGGGAGTATACAGGTTGAATATGTTTACAGCGTTTACGTCGTTTTTCACGGATTTGATACCGTCGCTGGCGTGCCTGAAGGCGGCTATGTTTGTGCACGCGAGCTTGTTGGACAATGTGTTAAAGGCGCCGTTGCAATTCTTCGAGGTGACCCCGCTGGGCCGGATCCTCGCGCGGTTCTCGAAAGACGTGGACGTGGTGGACGAGTCGCTGCCCTTGGAGACCACCGACGTTTTGTATTGCATGTTCGAGGTAAACCTTCCATTTACCTCTACAAATGTAGTGCTAACTGTTTTTCCTTCGTATTTTCACGGAAACTCACGAACGTGTCATGACATTTCAGTCAGTCTCAGTACAAGAAGTACTAACGTTGACCGAACTAACATAACACGTTCGTGAAAACACGAAGGAAAATAATTTCGTACTACATCTGTACTTTAGGCTTACGCAGGCTGTACACGTTATTGGTCACATTTTATTTAATTAATTCAAAATACGTTACGACAGTTGATTTATTTTTATTAAGAATATTAATATACGAAAAGCTTTGTACGATGGACCAAGCTCATTTCCTTTACGTGCTGTTTATGATCTTACATTTATAATTTTTAGAGGCAGGCCCAACTGGGCCATTTTTTTTCAAAGTTGTCCACCCCACTTTTTTTTTGGATTTGGAAATTTTTATCTGTTTTCCACTCAGAATCGTGAGCTCTTTCAATCCTAATAGGAGAAAAAAAGTCTCCCAAGGTTTTTTTCCCATTCCGTTACCATTTTTTCATACATTTTGTATGGTGGTAACGGAATGGAAGGTTCGAAAAAATGTATGGAAATCTTGGGACATGTTTTTTCTCCTATCAGGATCGAAAGAGCTCTCGATTCTGAGTATGAATCGCGTAAAAAATACCCATGTTACAAAAAAAGTGGGGTGGACAACTTCGAAAAAAATGGCCCAACTAAGTTCGCAACATCAATATGATAGCCTCGCCTCTCCAAGGTATAAAATTTGCACAGGCGAGCCAAATTATTTTGGATTAACTAAGTACGGAAAGGCAATGAGTGGTCGAAAAAGTGGTTGTGGTGGTTTGGTATGATTATAATAATCATCCTTAAATTAAAATAATAGATGAAATTAGGCTTAAGTAAAACAGGATGAAAAATTATTAGTTAAACATCTTCGTGACCAGTTTTTACATGTTGTTAATGTTTTATATTTCATAAATGTCTTGTGGTTATCGTCCTCGTCATATTAATCTTAAAATAGTTTTTTTAGGGATTTACTTATTGATTAAATTAATATAAAAGTAATATTGCCTTACAATCTCGGAATCTGCATAGTATGCGCTGTACATATGTCTCAAGTAGGTACCTACATATTTTTTAGAGATACGGTTGTGGGTGATATGTTGTTTTTGTTCCCTTCATTTTTTGTTTGTTCATAGAACTTGACGTACCTACTACCGAGCACAACAGCAGCGGTGTATTTTAAAAGGCGTATTTCAGCAAGCAGAAGAAACAACGGTGTTATAATCCTTGCATTACACAACTACGAACCTTTGCTTTTGCACTTATGTAGCTAACAATGAACAAGTCTGTATATTGACTTAAGTTTTGGGGACATTTTATAAACTGATCCCAATATCCTCACTAAAAATACATTATTTCTTCATCAACATTTATGAATTGATGTTAAAAGTAAATACAATATTAATTCTGCTGACGTTTATCGTATCATATATTACGTTACTTGTTACGTATTTTGGTTTCCCTGTTCATGGTAAACGACAAACAATTGTCACTGGGTTCGGGATATAACTGTTGATATGTAACAGACAACTAACTGTTAAGTTAATAATCCGAGCACAACCCAAATTGTCTGCATCCATTTTGAAAAGAAGCATCAGCAAAGTACGCAATACTTTTCCTTTAATGCTTATGAAAATGTTACGAAAAATGTTTTTGCTTGCCATAATGATCAAATATTGTAATAACTTTAGGCCTAAAAAAAGGCTAGATTATTCAGAAGTAACAATAAAGTAGAATCACCTTCAATATGAAGAATAAGTCTGATTCAGGTGACGAAGCGAGCAACAGTTTTAGGTACATCTAATTCAAACTATTTTGAATGTGAAAAACTTGCACATTCTTTTGTTGATTGCTATTCATACTGCCGAAGAAGATTTTCTCAGTGAAAACACTTGTGTAGAAAAAGCTCGTTCATCGCTGCTTGCTCCTGGCCGATTCACAAGAGTCTGCACGAATGGAATGAATGAGTGAATGTGAATATGAGTATCGGATTGAGTAATAAAATTGTGACTCTGGCTGTACTGTGACACCTGTGTCTCTCACTCAACAGATAATTCGTTACTTTCATTCCATTCGTGCCGGTTTCCGTAGGAGTAGTAACCTGTATGCTCAGTCGAGCGGACCGCTAGATAATCGACACTGCTGGAACGGTCGCCAACATATACCTGATGCGAGGTGCTCATAATATCTGAACACGTACTCGTAACGATTTCGTCTTCCAACTGACACTAAGGGCCGGTTGCATCAAACCGTCTGTCACCGTTAAAGCGGTCGTTAAGTTTTATTGTGAGTGACGTGTGCTGCGTGACGATGATGTGTCTGTCAAATGTGGTTGATGCAACTGACCCTAAGAGTGGCACTGATACATGTGTTCTACCTACCCCTTATGGTAATACAGACGTGTACATGAATGTATGTTTGATCACAATAGAACAATTATAGATTAGATGTATTGTGATTGTGTGTACATGAATGTACACACAATCACAATACATCAGGCATGGTCGCAGTGGTATATGTATAGGCGCTTAGAAGCCTTACTAGCCTATAATAAAGAAGAAGAAAAAGTAATGTATTCTAACGCCGTGACAATAGACGCGTGTTCAGATATTTATGAGAGCCTGATCCGCTCCGATATATCTAAAGGCGACTAAACTACAAGACACCCTCTAATCACACTCCTAAACCAGGTCCTGGGGACGTTATTCGTCATCAGCGTGTCGACGCCCATCTTCTTAGTCGTCATCGTACCCGTGGGCATCCTCTACTACATCATCCAGAGGTTCTACGTGTCCACTTCGAGACAGCTGAAGCGACTCGAGTCTGTGTCGCGATCGCCCATATACTCGCACTTTGGTGAGAGTATAACTGGCGCGACTACTATACGCGCGTATGGAGTCACACAGAGGTGAGGAACTGGTTAACTTAGTTTTACGTTAGACTGCGTGTTCCAAAGTTTCTATCTGTTAGCGATGGGTGAACCTTGAGTCCGTGTCGCGATCGCCGGTATACTTGAAAGTTGGCGAGAGTTAAACTAGCTCGAGCACACCCGGAGTTACACAAACATAAGGATTTGGCCGCAAAATTTCATGCCGAGGTAAAGTAGCGCATTTATTCTGGAAGTCTGTGCGAACGCTTTTTTGAAAATCTCAAAATTGAAGAATAGTATCGAAAATAATAAGCATTTATTCGTGAACACAGGCAAGACAAAATACAGAAACACAACAACAAAACAGAAAGGAATGTAGTGCCATGAAATGGCCTCATCTCAGCGTGTTGCTAATGATTTCCAGCGCTGATCTTCAAGGCTTAACCCTTAAATGCGTGATTTTTTTCTTTTAACTAGAAATTAATAATGTGATAGACAATGGTTTTCTGACTCTAGGAAAAATAATAAAAAAATATTTAACATCGATTTTAATACTAAATCAGTGTTAGAAGTAAAATAGGCTAAATCTTACTTATATAAATATATAATTACTAGTAAAATTTATAAGAAAACTTTTACTACTATTAAAAAGGTACACTATTTGAGAAACCCCTATGATAAAATGATTAAACATAAAATAGTTACTAACTCTGAAAAAATCTGCCTGAATCATGTACTAAAAATCACCACCATCCAGTTTTTTCACACTTTTCCGCCATTTTTAGGGTTCCGTACCTCAAAGAGGAAAAACGGAACCCTTATAGGATCACTCGCGTGTCTGTCTGTCCCTCTGTCACAGCCGATTTCTCCGAAACTACTGGACCGATTTACTTGAAATTTGGCACACGTATGTAAACCTGTGGCCCAAAGACGGACATGTAATTTAATTAAATGAAATTTAATCACAGGGGTCACTTTTGGGGGTAAAATTGAAAATTAAAAATCAAAGTTATTAAAACTATATTGTGTTACATATCAAATGAAAGAGCATTTTATCAGCATCTGAAATATATTTTTTTTATATTTTTTGTTTTGGTAATTTAGAAGTAATTTAAGAAAATAAGCAAAAAATGACCATTCCCCCCCCCCCCCCTTATCTCCGAAACTACTTAGCGTAAAATTTTCAAAAAAATACACGAGATAGCCCTCTCCCTGTAGATTACAGGAAAACTTATTAGAAATCTACAGTCAAGCGTAAGTCGGACTTAAGAGAAAAAAACTCAGATTACGAATTTCACTCACTGCCGCTGCAAGTAGTTACTAAACGTCTTAAAATTGTGTAATCAAGTTGGACAGGTATAAAGAAATTCATTTCTGTCTTTTTCTTTTTAGAACTTGTTCAATTTTTTTTTTTCATTTGTACAAAATGACTTAAGTTCCTACTAAAAAGGAGGCGCTTAAGACCGTTTATAAATTGACTGAGCAAAATTTTATTCAAATCGGTCCAAAAAAAGGTGTCTGTTGACGAAAACAAAGAATTTGTGCCACCGAAAGCCCAAATCTGAAGTCCATTTTGCTCTATCTCTTATCGTTTCCGAGATATATACGTAAAGTCTTGAAAGTGCGAAACGTTAACTTTGCCATCATAGTCGTTCAGGCGCTCATGAGTTCTTTGTATGGAAAAGTCGAAAACCGACTCGCACTTGACCAATGTTCATAGAACGTTGTGGTTTTTTTTTATTAGCAAAAATGACTTAAGCGCCTTCAGAAGTGCAGGTGCTTAAGACCGTTTGTAAGTTAAAGTTAGCTGTGATGGCTCAACGAAGAAAGAAGATTTCAATATCCTACTTATACATATTTCATTAATTTAACTATACAGTTTTTATTACTCAAGCCAAGCGTTACGTTAGCTATTGCTATTGAAAGGAAAACTTGTGTATAAAGCTTGAAACAAATTACGGGACGCGTCTGACGGACGCGGCTGATAGTGGGGACGTTTATCGACAAAAAGAGGCCAAACCTTTTTTTTCTTGACCAAAGCATGAAACTTGGCACAGTTGTTCCTTATATCAAAATAAGCCGATTAAGATCGGGAGCCTTCGGGAGCCTCCCCCCTGGGGCTCGGGAGGGGGGGTCAAAGTACCGCTTCACCCGGCTTGCTTTGAAAAATTCTAACATACCCCGTTTAGTTCATAGGTCATGTTTGGTATCGTTTTCGAGTAAATCAATAACGTAGAATCCATTTTTGGTACTAAAATTATAATTTAATGGTAAATAAAATAAAAAAAAATGAAAAGTTTGAAATTTTCATCTATGATTTACAAATTCAAGTCATCATAAATGTCAAACTGTTTGCTTTTTCTACAAATAAAAAATATGACATGAAAGCTTATTTAATATAGACTATGAATAATATAACTTTTACCCACCTTTACTAACGTTAAGTTTTAGAAAAAAAACCTTTAAACCGCGCGGCGTCGGGACGCCGCGAGCGTAATTTTAAAATGCCTTTATTTTAAAAAACTCTATTAGAACTCGTTTAGCTATTAGGTCATGTTTAGTATCGTTTTCGAGTAAATAAATAACGTAGAATTTAGTTTTGGTACTAAAATGACCATTTAATGTTAAATGAAATTTAAAAAAAAAAATTCTGTGAGTTGCAAATTCAAGTCACCATAAACGGTTTGCTTTTTCTATAAATATAAAAATATGATATTAAAGCCTATTCACAAAGGATAGTACGCGTTCACCTACGCGAGCTTATACTGTGTGCGGGGAACGCGCCTCTTTCATATATTTGATCGCCAGTGTCCGAGGTGTGTTAATGCATAAATAGAAAAAGATTCATTATTATTGACTCCGGTGTCGACAACGGCAACACTCGGGTCGGGCCACACGATCTAAAAACCGACTGTACCTGTTATTTATTCATTGTAGTGAATCCTGTAAGAAATTTATATAATAGTATTTTATACAATCGTGATATAATACAAAACTCTTCAGTCGAGTACCATGTGTAGTACGGTACGAGAGTGAAAAGCTTAATTATATCACTATTGTATACAATACTTTTTCTACGAGTCTATCTTCATCGTCAATGGACGGAAATATCACCATTCATGCAAGTTAAAATTAATGTCAATAGAGTCGTTCACCGTTGTATCAACATTGAATTACCTAGCAACCAATTGTTTGTAATAACCGTCTCTGATTGGCCGATAACGCGACAGATAAAAAAAATGTGTTTCAGATGCAGGAAAATTTTCCAGATATCGCAAATTAGTATAGAAATTGTATGAAGTATTTTTGAAATTATTATAGTTAACTAAAGTCAATTCCTCCGTCCGTAAATTATATATCATGCAATGCCTAAAAAGATACCACCATAAAATAGTCCCGTTGTTACCAACATCAAACAAGCGCATTGAACGCGTTCCCATGCCGAAATGCAAAACTAAATTTGCAAGACGGAACATTAATTATAACGCACCGTTAATTTATAATAAACTAAAATTAAAACACAAGAGTATAAAAACATTAACTGGCTACGATTTTAAAAAGACAATCTGGACATGGATATGTATTATGAACTACGATGAGACTGAAAAACTATTGAGTGAAAGTTTATTCGGGTGTTAGGATTAGTACGATTATAGGCACACAACTACTAGATATTAAGCAAAAACGTACTCACAACACACATACATACATACATACACACACAAACACACACACACACACACACACACACACACACACACACACACACACACACACACACACACACACACACACAATTATGCATGCTGTTGTACCAACCTAGTAATATATGTTAATTTCCGTTTCTTTGTTACAAATGAAGTCTAATTGTTCTTTTCAATACCTATCTAATCGAGCATGTAATTCGGGCATCCACTGGGACTGCAACACAGTGTAAACTAACGCAGTCTCCAGGGCGCCATTGTACCATGTACCTTTTGATCAATAAAATGATTTATTAAATGATTATTAAATTATAATGAGCTTATTATTCTTACTATCTTACTATTCTTTTTTGACATACCTACCTTTATGTCCTATTTCATTGTTTCCTATTATATACTTTTACATAATTACCTTGTTAAATTCAATATTGTAATATTATAATCGATTCAATACCTAGCATAATTTAGATTTCAGACTTGCTGTACCCTGTCAGGGTCCATGTGAAACCAATATAAATATGTAACACCTAGATGTAACCATGGATGCAATAAAGAAATTATGAATTATGAATTGAGTCGGAACTGCCATAGAGTATCCAACACTGAAAAGTTAGCACTTATAGTTTAGTCTGTGGTGTCCTAATTGACAGATTACTCATACTCATACTCATACTATACATTCCCTTCGCAGAGACATAGCTGGGTACATATGCAACTGCATAAAGAGGGCTCTACCCTCTTTATACAGTTGCATCGGTGTTTGCAACCTGATTTACATTTACATCTTGTAACTTCTAAGCATATACTGGCCACTTCAGTGTTGCCTGACTGGGATGGAAGGAAGAAGGAGACGAATGGGTACCACACTACCCATTCGTCTCCTTCTTCCTTCCATCCCCAAGAAGACGGACTTGGCAAATTTTGGTGTGGCACCAACGCCTGACTCCAAGTTGAACGCCCTGAGTCCCATTTCTCAAAACTGAAAGTTACAAGTTACAAGCGGAAGTCTCTTTGCAACTTGTCATATTAGACATTGACAACCAGTTGAAAATTGTAACTTGTAGCTTCGAGAAATGGGCCCCTGGTACACTGTGCGCAGTATATGCTGATGCAAGGCAGCCTCTGAAGGAGGTATGTTCTCCAATTGTCGATCTTTTCTGGTACCTAAAGAGGTAGGTACTTCGACCACTCATTCACCGTTACGCAACGACTTGGTCTGAAACAATATGTGCATTATCATTTTAGAGTCTACAACTATCAAATTACAACTTTTTGGTGGATCACGTAACCTTCAGTATTACCCACTTACGTTACGTATCATACAAAATTATTACAAACTTTAGTAAAATCTGATTTGCCTCTGATATTGCTCCATCTTGTAATAGTTTGACACCTTGGGTGGCCTGGCTAAGCTTCAAAGCCAAAAGAAAACGTTTCTAGATTAGACATAGTATGGGATAGGTACGATAAACGCAGCTTGAAACGATCAACAAGGGAGAAACATGGCCACC
This sequence comes from Leguminivora glycinivorella, assembly GCF_023078275.1. Lineage (NCBI taxonomy): Eukaryota > Metazoa > Arthropoda > Insecta > Lepidoptera > Tortricidae > Leguminivora > Leguminivora glycinivorella. The sequence goes on from NC_062971.1 coordinate 35,499,068, forward strand.
CAAGACTTCAAACTATTACGAGATGGAGCAATATCATAGATAGGCTAATCAGCAAAGCAAAGCGGCCTGATGGTTGCTCGCTTTTGCCTTGGTTTCTGGGACGACCCTTGGCGCGTGACCTGTGTGGATACCTTGGCTCCGTCCAACGTCTAACGTTCGGCCCAGAAACCAGGGACTGCTGCTGCAAAACGCCCAGTTTAAACGCGCAAATATGCATTTTTAAAAAACAACTACATATTTGCGGCAATTGCATTTGAAACATTTGGACCATGGTCATTAGACACCAAGCAGTTCGTGAAGGAAGTTTCCACCAAACTTGTCTGGGTGTTTGGTGACATACGCATAGGCTTTTACATCATATTTTTTATTTAAAGAAAAAGCAAACAGTTGACATTTTTGTCGACTTGAATTTGCAAATCATAGATGAATATTTTTTTTTATTTATTTACCATTAAATTATAATTGTAGTACCAAAAATAAATTCTTTGTTATTAATTAACTCGAAAACTATATCAAACATGACCTAATAGCTAAACCGGGTCTAATAGAGTTTTTAAAATAGAGGTATTTTAAAATTACGCTCGCGGCGTCCCGACGCCGCGCGTCTTAAAGTAATTTTTTTGTGGAACTTAACGTTTGTGAAGGTGGATAAAAGTTATATTTTTTATAATCTATATTAAATAGGCTTTCATATCATATTTTTTATTTATAGAAAAAGCAAACAGTTTGTCATTTATGATGACTTGAATTTGTAAATCATGGATGAAAATTTCAAATTTATTAATTTTTTTAAATTTTACTTACCATTAAATTATAATTTTAGTACCAAAAATTAATTCTACGTTATTGATTTACTCGAAAACGATATCAAACATGACCTAATAGCTAAAAGGGGTCTAATAGAGTTTCTAAAATAAAGGCATTTTAAAATTACGCTCGCGGCGTCCCGACGCCGCGCGTCTTAAAGTAATTTTTTTGTGGAACTTAACGTTAGTAAAGGTGGATAAAAGTTATATTTTTTATAATTTATATTAAATAGGCTATCATGTCATATTTTTTATTTATAGAAAAAGCAAACAGTTTGTCATTTATGATGACCTGAATTTGTAAATCATGGATGAAAATTTCAAATTTTTTATTTTTTTTTATTTTATTTACCATTAAATTATAATTTTAGTACTAAAAACGAATTCTACGTTATTGATTTACTCGAAAACGATACCAAACATGACCTATTAACTAAACGGGGTAAGTTAGAATTTTTCAAACCAAGCCGGGTGAAGCGGTACTTTGACCCCCCCTCCCGGGCCCCAGGGGGGAGGCTCCCGAAGGCTCCCGATCTTAATCGGCTTATTTTGATATAAGGAACAACTGTGCCAAGTTTCATGCTTTGGTCAAAAAATTTAAGGTTTTTCAATAAACTCCCCAGCTATGACGACCGCGACTGATAAGCCGATGGCTTGCGTGGGCGACGGTCGCGCTATGGTCGCGCGACGGCGATGCGACGCATACGAAATCAAACCTTATCGATATGGAAGTAGACGATGCGATGAGACGTGACGGCGACGGTCGCGCGACCGTCGCCCACGCAAGACACGGCGTAAGTGTGCACAGTCTTAAAACATTCAGCGCCTCAGATTGCGGTAGGACACCATCCGATTCATCCGAACGCTCAAGGCCACGTCCACGGTTTATGTCCAATAGTTTGCACAATTCAGTGTCATATTCATTATCTAGATCGCGTTTTTAGGTGATTATCTGATTATCGATGGATTATCGCATCGTTCTAAACTACCGCGCAGCAGCGCGAACTGAATTAAACTTATGTTGTTGCAATAAGACGTAGATTTGTTTAAAAATATGCACACCTGCCACCTGCGGTAATAAAATTTTATGGCTTGCGCGATGATCACATTTATTAATGTCATAACCGCCAATTGCTTGCATTTGAAATTGAACTTTAATTACTAAGAAATAACGTTGTTTTTGTAAAAAAATTAAAGTAGTTTTCACTACATTGCGAAGTTTTCGTTTGTCAACTAGACGCACACATTTGCAACTAAGCGATCGGACACTTTTGAGTGTCGAATTTGTAGGTGACAGTGTATCTAGCCTCGTGGTGCCGAATGTACTTTGATACTTTCTAAAGTACATATAAATGGTTTCAATGGAATTTTAACTCTCATGTAAATAAATAAAATATAATTTCTTTTGTTTCTAAAATTTTTCGAATTAACTGAAATTGAATTCAATCTCAAGTACAATAAGAATCAAAATTCCCTAGCAAAAATTTTGTATGGTGGGCGCCACGAGGCTAGGGAAGTTTAAATCGATGTTATCGCATCGATCTACTGAGGGGGGCGGTGCCTACAGCAGTTGTAGTTGTATGCATACCTAGCTCACGCACACAGACGCGTCCACTGGCGCCGCGCCGGTGTCCGCGTGCGCTCTCTGCAAAGTCTATCACAGCGCAGAATATGCAGAAACCACATGGTGGTCTGTGGCAGAAACGCAATAAATATTTTTAGGGTTTTTAAAATAAGTACCTAGGTACGTGAAGTAACATGGTAAATTAAAAATTATCATTAGATACTTATTTGCGGAGGTGTAAACAATTTCGTTCGTTTTGCCATATATCAATAATTACCTATCTATATTAAATTCATTAATCCGTATACATTACATTTTTACAATTAAGTGTATGAATTATACTTTTTATCGTACGGTCAGCTACATAAATATCTATACACCTGTATTCATTCAATTTTGAACCTTCTTCTTCAGTAATAAGTTTCGATATGTAAAGAAATTGAAGGACGATACACAGGCGGGCGGAGACACCGCGCGCCGCTGCGGGCGGGGCGGGAGGGAGGAGGGGTGTCGATGGACGATGTCACGTGGGATTCGCCGCGCGAACTCATCATTCGCGCGGTCGGCTCCCTTCGCTGCCTGCACACGTTCGCTGCTCTCGTACGATTTGATATTATACAGGGTGCCCGGTAATTAATGGACAACCTTTTAACCACCAAGAGGGCACCTTATACTGGTCCAGAAAATCTATGGGATATGGGTTAAATTGTGGTGTAGGCGAGAGGCTGGCAACCTGTCACTGCAATGCCATAGTTTCGTTTTCTTTTAACCCCTTATTTGCCAAGAGTGGCACCTTATACTGGTCCAGAAAATCGACTTTAAGGTTTAGTAAAAGTCGCCTGGTTTTCGAGATTTTCACAATTTTTAAAATTTTAATACCTACTACCTAAAATTTTTAAAAGTGTGAAAATCTCGAAAACCAGGCGACTTTTACTAAACCTACTAAAATGTCGATTTTCTGTAAGGTGCCCTCTTGGTGGTTAAAAGGTTGTCCATTAAATACCGGGCAGGGGCACCCGGTATATTTGTCAAGCAATTTCTGTCGTAAGAAAGCGCGACTCATTCGCGCAGTCGGCTCACGTCTCTTGTTGTCGTACAATCTGACATTATTCAGCTACCTTTTATCGCTTGGCTTTAGTTCGCATATACAAGTGATACAAGAGTACCTATAGGTACCTACTACAAGGTCCAAGGCAAAATACAACAATAGATAATGTATTTACTAAATAATATATATTTAGTAATTTCTCGCTAGAAACTTGCGTTATACTATTCTGTATACTTTTTCAGCTACCATAACCAAATTTAGATTAGATTAAAAAACCTTTAAGTAAAACTTAGAACCTTTCAGATTGTTTTACTCACCCTTTCTGATGTTTACCATACTTACTTACCCCGTTATTCATAAACGTACACTAAAGTTATCAAGCCGATAAATTTCGTTTGTCCCTTTCCGACGTATTGGTGTGATAGAAAGGGACAAACGAACTTTATCGGCTGGATACTTTAGTGTACGTTTATGAATAAGGGTGTTAAAATTTATAGCTACGAAATTTTACATGAAACACCTACTTTAAAATAAAATAAAAAATGTTGAATTTGGTTAACATTATAAAAGACCTCACGCAAGCTGTGCTAATTAGTTCGCGAATTCGTCGAGAGGTGGCGCTAAACACAATTATGCTCATTAGAGAACCTATACTTCTAGCCTAGCCCAGTCTTTAGAATTATGTGAGTAACGTAAAAGTTTTGTAGGTACGGAACCCTTGGTGGGCGAGTCCGACTCGCACTTGGCCGGTTTTTTCTTAAATGGTTGGAAATAATGTTTTTATTTAGTAATTGAGATGTAGGATCTAAGAAAAATAAATAAAAAAGTCCAGCTTATATTTTGGCTATAAACTAGCCAAAATATACATACATTGTAGCCAAATGGCAACAATATGCATTTAAGGGTTAAATAAAAACGTCACTTACAGACCAAGGTTACGAGCGTATGCGAACTAATACATACCTTACTTTGATTATCTAATTTATGTTATTTCTATTTTCATACAGATTCGTGGAGGAGTCTGAACGCGGCGTCGACCACAACCAATCCTGCTACTACCCGAGCTGCATCGCTAACCGCTGGCTCGCGGTCAGGCTCGAGATGATCGGCAACCTCATCATCTTCTGCGCGGCGCTGTTCGCCGTGCTCGGCCGCAACGACGTGGACCCCGGCATCGTGGGGCTCTCCGTCAGCTACGCGCTGCAGGTACAGAGCTGGCTCCAGCTGCTCATCACCCTCATCACCTGCAGTTCGCCGTGCTCGACCGCAACGACGTCGACCCCGGCATCGTGGGGCTCTCCGTCAGCTACGCGCTGCAGGTACAGAGCTGGCTCCAGCTGCTCATCACCCTCATCACCTGCTGTTCGCCGTGCTCGGCCGCAACGACGTGGACCCCGGCATCGTGGGGCTCTCCGTCAGCTACGCGCTGCAGGTACAGAGCTGGCTCCAGCTGCTCATCACCCTCATCACCTGCAGTTCGCTGTGCTCGACCGCAACTACATCGACCCCGGCATCGTGGGGCTCTCCGTCAGCTACGCGCTGCAGGTACAGAGCTGGCTTCAGCTGCTCATCACCCTCATCACCTGCTGTTCACCGTGCTCGACCGCAACTCCAAGGGTAAACTAGACCTTATTGGAATTAGTCCGGTTTCTTCACGATGTTTTCCTTCACCGAAAAGCGACTGGCAAATATCAAATGACATTTCGCACATAAATTCCGAAAAACTCATTGGTGCGAGCCGGGGTTCGAACCCGCGACCTCCGGAACGAAAGTTAGGCCTCCAGCGCTTCGCTTTTTGCGGTGACAATTTTATTAAGGGTTATTTGTAGTTCAGACGGATTTGGGTTAATGTGGAATGTTTAATTTACAGATCACACAAACTCTTAACTGGTTGGTGAGGATGACATCTGAAGTGGAAACGAACATCGTTGCCGTGGAAAGAATAAAGGAATACGCTGAGACGCAACAGGTTTGACTCTATTTTATCTTGGCTTTTGATTATTGAAACGAAGTTACTTTAAAGTTTAAATTTTATGTACATATTTAACTGATTTGATTTTTAACAGTTTACTTTTTACCTTAATTCTTCGACAAGTGTTATTACAACCCGGTTTCCACCGCGAGCGAGTAATGAGTGGGAGGTGGTACGCACTTTACTCTTATAATGTTATGTTTTACTTGGATAAACTGTGAGACTAAAGCCCTTGAACGATTCGATCCGCTCGCGGAGGAAACAGGCTGCTTAAATTTGAATGAGCGTACGCCTTGCTCGAATATTCTACCTCTTGACACATCCATTATGTGTTGTAGGAAGCCGTATGGACCGTGGAGAAGGGCCCGGGTTCAACTTGGCCCGAGACGGGCGCGTTACAACTCGAGGGGCTCACGCTCGGCTACCGCGCCGGCGAGCCCGCGCTGCGCGGCGTCACCTGCGCTGTGGCTCCCAGGGACAAGCTGGGCATTGTTGGGAGAACAGGCGCTGGCAAGTCCACGCTCACTCTAGGGTTGTTCAGGTAACTGGCTGACTAGGGAATACCTCCATAAGAGACTTAAAAGCTGCATAGAATAGGAGGTATAGAGAGACTACCGTCCCCTGCGCCGCGGCGCCCAGAGACAAAGTCGGCATCGTAGGGAGAACAGGCGCTGGGAACTCTACTCTCATACTGAGGTTGTTCAGGTACCTGGCTGACTAGGAAATACCTCAATACGAGTCGAAATACTAGAGAACATCTACCTTCTCCCAAGGACTGTTTAAGTAACTGCCCAGAAACCAGCTCGGCATTGTCGGAAGAACAGGCGCTGGGAATTTCACCCTCACTCTAGGGCTGTTGGACACTACTGTCTCGATTTGATCCTGATTCTAATAGAACGACGCGACCCACGCTGGATGCTACTCTAAAGGCTACAAGGAAAAGTGAGAATCATACAGGCTGGCTTTACGCGTCAAGTGTTATGCAAGTCGAGGTTTGCATAAGGCGAGAAACCTACGGTATTCACATTTCCAATCGTCAAAAATTAAATACACTTCAATTCATCCCTTACAGAATCGTAGAAGCCATAAGCGGCCGCATCCTGATCGATGGCATCGATATCTCGACCATCGGCCTGCACCAGCTGCGCTCGCGCATCACCATCATCCCGCAGGACCCCGTGCTGTTCTCGGGCACGCTGCGCATGAACCTGGACCCTTTCGACGCGTACTCCGACGACGACATCTGGCGGTCGCTCGAGCACGCGCATCTTAAGAACTTTGTCCAAGGTGAGTGGCGCGTTACATGGCGACCCTACCAGTTGTTCGTCTTTCACCAGTGCTAGTTTCTAGTGCTATGTGTGACAGAGATAGCACTAGTGCACGCTGCGCATGAACCTGGACCCCTTCGACGCGTACTCCGACGACGACATCTGGCGGTCGCTCGAGCACGCGCATCTTAAGAACTTCGTGCAAGGTGAGCTACGCGTTACATGGCGACCCTGCCAGTTGTACATAGAAGAGTGACAGAGCTTGCACTAGTGATCTGACTAGTGAGCTCTTAGCAGGCAGCAACTATGGCTAAGTAGCAGTCCTGACAGGCAAGTATGGCCGCGCGATAAATGATAAAACATCTGGCCGTCCCTATCGCACTTACAAATAGTGCTATAGGGACGGCCTGATATTTTATCATTTATCGCGCGACCATGCTTGCCTGCCTTGTATCAATAGTAGTTATGTGTTTGAACACTGACTTCCTGACCAATTCGGACCTTCAGGCCCACGTGGAACTCGGCCTTCACACTGACCTTCTGGACGTTTCAGGAGAAGGTCTCTCTCTTATCGTTATTATTCTCTACTAAATTATTGTTTTCACCTACAGGTCTATCAGCAGGCCTGCGTCACGAGATAGCCGAGGGCGGTGAGAACCTCTCCGTAGGCCAGCGACAACTGGTCTGCCTGGCGCGAGCATTACTGCGCAAGACGCCGCTCTTAGTTCTCGATGAGGCCACCGCAGCCGTGGATCTTGAGACCGACGAGCTTATACAGGTGAGTTAGATGAGTAAAGTCAACTACAGTGATGAAAATGTGCTTCCTCTGCATAACCGACCGGTCTGGCCTAGCGCATAGTGAACCTGTCTGCTTAGCTCGGCCCCGGGTTCGAATCCCGGTACCGGCATTTAGTTGTGTGATGAGCACAGATTGCTTAGTTTGGAGCTGTGATGATGTATGTAAGGTGTCCCCCAATATTTATTATATTTATTTATAAAAGTTTGTAAGCAAAGGTCCTCCATGAAAGAACGTCAACTACAGTATGTCTAGAACGAACTCACTGCACCTTGTGAACAAACAACAACTTCATCACATCGAGTTATATTTGAATGCAAAGACGTCTCCATCTTTCACGACAGAGGTTACAAGTAGAAACCAAAGACAGTAATTTATTTTGAAATCTTGATTATTCCCCAGAAAACCATCCGTTCGGAGTTCGCGTCCTGCACGGTGCTCACCATCGCACACCGGCTCAACACCATCATGGACTCCACTCGCGTCATGGTGCTCGACAAGGGCCAGCTCGTGGAGTTCGCCCCGCCGGAGCAGCTGCTCCAGGATAAGAACTCCATCTTCTACGGCATGGCTAAAGATGCCGGCCTCGTCAGCTAGACCACTGCTACAATACCTATATAATGTAATCCCAACACCATCACTCGACGCGCATTATTGGCCTCGACAAGAGCCAGCTCCCCCAGAACTGCTGCTCCAAGATAAAGAACTCCTGGCTATAGATGCTGGCCTCGTCAGCTTGACCACTACTGTAGTTTTACGTATAATCCCACCGCCGAACAATCTCGACGCGCGTCGTGCCCCATTTACTCGAACTCGCGTGCGATTTTAGTTACATTGCGGACCGTTGAGGTTACAGATTAAGATTGTACTTCTTCTTACCAATACCGCAATTTAATGAAACTCGCAAGCGAGTTCTCGAACCGTATAAATAAGCCCTAAGACCTGATTTAGACCGCGTGCTCGCGTGCGATTTTAGTTACATTGCGGGCTGTTGAGATTGCATACAATTATGCACAGCCATCAAATACTGCAATGTAATAAACCTCGTACGTTAGTTCTCGAACCGTACAAATAAGCTTAACTCCTGCAATAAGAATTTTACTGTGGCTGCGAGGACGCCTTGTTAGCCAGAGCACTAAAAACAAATACCCGCCATTTTATGGCCTTTCAACAGTTTTACAACCACCGACCAGACTCTTGCCGAGAACATAAGTTCCTCCAGGTGCTAACCTCTTATGAGGAACACGACAACTAGCAACGCAGAGACAGAGATGTGAAAAATAACCAAATTGCTGTGAATATACAAGGGACATACGTGAAATCTTATGCGGATTCTGGCTGACAGGCTTGTTTTCCGAACACTATCCAAGAGGTTAGTTTTTACTAGTTAAATAAGTTACCTCCGTCTTAAACGTCAAAACTAACAGTTAATTAAAAAGAGCAACATAGTTATTTTTCATTCTGTTGTTAGTTAGAAGTAATTTAACTTGTCTGCAGAAAGATAGCCGATTGTTGTAATATTAAAAAGAATGGCAGCTTCTAATAAATCAAAATACAACTTACTATATATTGTTTGTGACACTACAGCGAAGTTCTGTCACAAACACTTACGAGGCCTTCAAAGTCTAAATCGATCTCTATTGATCCTCCACTTAAGTATGTGATCTAAAGGACCTTCGGGCCACATCGCTCACAACATAGACTTGTATTGTATGTACAGTTTATAGCATAGTATTATCATCACAAGAAACGCAATGTACAGATCGAACCAGATCTCAGTGCCCCGGCAAAGCAATACTTGGTGCTACTTGTCGATCTTCTAGGGTGGTTACTGTACTGTCGGGTACGATCCCAAGTACCAACTCGGAGTGCAACTTAGTCGTAGAAAAATTTAAAAAAAATCAGCGGGACGTATACGAACGGACTTATTTTATATTTTAAATCACGGTGTAAAGCACTTTGAAATAATAATGTTACGGTCCCCACCAGCGATACTAAATTGCACTTCGATTTGGTTGTTATAAGCCAAGGATACACTAGGGTGCAAATGTCTCTCGGTACGTATCTCTACTGTGTCATAAAATTTCGCTTGAGACATCTAGGGAGTTCGCACGACTTGTGTCGCATAACTGTTCCCGCAACTTCACGGGGCTACCCGACGCTAGCGATACATGTCGTCAGACATTTGTATGTATCCCTGGCTTTAATTATTAAAATATTATAAATTAATTATACCTAATATTATGGATTACTCTGGCGCAAAGGGTCACTAAACCAATTCAATGCAATATACTCTTACGTGACCCTTTTCACCAGGGCGCAATTTCAGTTTGTATGATAAAAAAAGCCTTAAACTGAAATTGTAAATATGTATGATAAGTACTTAAACTAAGTACTTAACTCTTAATTTCATTTTATTTGTGACATCATAAAACGTTTTCGTTTTACAGTTATTTTATGTTCAATTTTAAATCTTAATGTTTAGAACTTATTAAGTATCCATTCGTTGCTATATTTCCTCCCACACTGCCTTCTAAATTGAGGTTAGGATTTTATCAAAGTGTCTCGAATTTATTATTTTCTAGCTAATATATAAAAACTAAAAAGAAACATATTAAAATAATTTTCATTGTTGTATTCTTGATATTTCATTATCTAAAAGACATTTAAGTTTATTTATAATATTGCAATAATCGATAGTTACATTTTAGTGAGGCAATATTACGAATTGTGATTTTTGATACTTAATATAATTGTTAATATTTTTTATATCGTCACAACATTGTACTTACTACTTACATTGTTTTTTAAAAACACAGTACATTGAACAATTTATTATTAGTTGTGTCAAAATTAATATTACCAAGAAGTAAAGAGTGACGTTATGTACAATTAGGCATTTATTATTTGTCTACTTTCATTATCTTCTTAAAAAATGTTCACAAATATTGTAAAATTTGTATAAAAATTTAGTAAATAACTTGTTATGTATATGTTAATTGTCCATGTGTGGACTCCATTGTAATGTTCAGAAGGTTCAAAATAATATAGGCCATGGTAAGCAATACCTCAGAGAGAAAAATAAATGCATTTATGGATAATAGTGCTAAGCAGAGATTTGCAACCAGTGAATAAATATTTTATATATATAGTAGAGACTCCAGGTGTATTTATTATACATATAACTTGTAATTTTCTGATAGTAACGTCATGGTAGTTAAGCCACGGACAACTAGACGAGCCGAGGTAAGAATTCATGGCTATGGCAAAATAATTGTTATTATTTTCGAAACATAAAATGTAATTGTTTTCGAAGTGTGAAGTGACAGGTCTGGTACTTCGCAGTCACGTTGTCTGTGATTCACCTATACCACCATAGTTCCGCGTCCGTGGAACGACACAGTAGCTTCACCACCACTTAATTTCGCTATCGTGTGCGTATGTTCGTATACATCTCGCTCGTACTAACACGATTACTCTATTAGTGCGAGCAATGTATAGAAAGTAAGAAACGCAGAAGTTGGCGAATATATAAGTGTGAAACTCGTGGTAAAGCTATAGGAATACAACAGTATTGCATAGGGTAGTTTGTAAGGAGATGTTTGTTGCACATTTTAAATCAGAATACAGTGATTTCATTATTAGTGGTATACCTATGTGTACTTGGCCTTCGTAATTCATAAGTAGGTACTTGCATTCGAGAAAGATATTTTTATAAAATAAATAGAAATCTTCTTGCTAAATACTATTTTACAATGTTAAGTTGTAATACGCTAAGTATAGTTCTTACCAGTTTGTTATGTATTTTGTTTGAAGGCATTAATTGATTCCTGAACTGCCAAGTATGAAATGTTATATGTTATATTATTTGAAGAGCCAGTTTTCCTTCAAGGTATAAAATGCCCTGTATTATTGCAAAAAACTTACTTTAAATTATATTTAGTTGGATGATCAAGTGAGATGTAAACAGCTTAAAACGCAACCTTTACAGGTGCATAGATTTACTCAAATAATTAACAGAACTTGCCTTTTAATTTTAAGTGTGTTATTCATGTTACACTTTGAAGTATTTTGCGTCACATTGGTGCCTGAGACGCCATTCTTGAATGTTTTGTAGATTAGCTCCATAATTATTGTAACTGTTGTGTATACATAATTGTTGTTTGGTTTTCATGTTGAATGCACAGAAAAGTAGGTACTTAACTACTTATAAAATTTTTAAAATGTTTTTATTAAATGACGTGGCATTTTTATAAAACTGAATTTCTGATTATTGTTGTAATTATTTCTGTCGAAATGAAATGGTTCCCTTTATAATAAAAATTATTTGTAATAAATTCAGTGTTTTAATCGATTGACCTTGAGCTATTAGTGCTATTACTCAACCAATCAAACTGATAGTTTAGAGAAACAATATAGTTTTAACATACTCGTGACACAAAAAAGCACAAGTTACAGTAGAGATACAGCCTGGCAAAATATGCAAAAAAAGAGTAGAAATAAAAAAAGTGGCAACATCGTAGTGTCGTCCCTTTCAAATCACCTGCAAGGGCTGCAAGTGCAAGGCTCAGTGGAGTGTCGCGTCAGGCGTGTAGGTTAGTAAATAGGTTAAATTTATTCAGGCTTTATAGCCCTAATACATTAATCTCTTTCTCGCTCTCACTGGTGGGATGACCTTGCCAGGGCTCGATGGTTTCTCAGGGCTATGATTTCATCAGTGAAATTCAAGCGCCATTTTAACCTGCTCTCAAATAGCTCAAATACCATTTTTGTATAAACGGTTGCCATTATTGCAATTCTGTCAAAGTTGACAATTGACATTGATATTTGTAGGTTATATTTTACTATCGACTATACAATCAGTTTGCACTAAACTTATAAAACATATCTATTTCAAGACAATATCAGACTAAAACTATGGAATCATTATTCGGTACGGAGCCACTGGAAGACTTCAAATCGGTACGTAACCGCAGACTACTTTAGAATCAGAAATTTAGTAGCATTACAGCATCCGTAATGTTTTTGTTTGCATTTGTTATTATTTGTTAAAAAAACTTATTTTTCATTTCATTCAGGTGTCACAAGATATGTTCAATCACTTATATGGGAATACCGAAAACATAACAGCTATCAACTCTACCATTACAGCAGCTACACAAGAATTGAAACAATTAATAATACAATGCAATTTTGATCTGGATCAAGTTGCAGCAGTGATTAAAACAAAATCGTGGGACAAAAATAAAATACAGCATTTCTTAACCTTGCTACAAGCAAAAAGAACTGATTTGCTGTATTCATTACTCACACACAGCAACAGCAGTCATGGAGAATCATTATCAAACTTCAACTGGGTTTTGAAGTTAGTCCTCGGCAGCAGTGAACTGAAGTCATTAAAGTATCCTCTCGTGCAGTTGATGCTGCACACAGACACACCTCAAGGCAATAAAAGGCAGAGAATGTATGAGTTGAATAAGGAAGCACTGGCTAAGTTTATCACTGTTTTAGAGAATGTGGAATTAAAGTAAGGAGTAAGTAAAGTAAGGAGCACAATGAGCAGCAAAAATTTATATATTATGATAAATCCTATCATAACATGGTGATACTATACTAAAAATAAGAAGAAAAAGTGCATACTATATATGTATAAGAATTTTCAATCACATTCCCGCCGCTATTAAGACGCTTTCCGATGCCGAGTTTAAGAACAAGTTTAAAAACATATTATGTAATCAGGGCCGGATTAAGGGTAGAGCGAGTGGAGCGGCCGCTCTAGGCGCCACATGGTAAGGGGGCGCCAAAATCGAGAATGTGGAAAATCCATACAAAACATTATACGTTGCGTGGGAGCGCACCTATCACAAAATGGCCAGAGGAGTCGGAAATGAATCCACCTATTGAAAATCTAGATTTGTAATTCAGATTAAGTGGAAAGTTGCACCACATTGCCATTCATAAGGGCACTGATGCTAGGGCACCGTAAAAGGAGGATTCTAGCCCTTGACGAACCACGTTGTTGTGCGGCGAACGGCAAAGTTATGTCGCTATCCAAATGCAAAAATATAAGTCTACCCAATAGTCCAAAGCGGAGTTCCTCATAAAGCCAAAGGCGCAAAACGTCTCAGGGAGGCGCAATTTTGTGAGTCGCAGCTCTGCAGACGATAAAAGCTTGAAAGTTCGCGGATTCCCCGCTGGCGGAGAAGATTTAATTGAGTCAATAGGAAAAAAAATCGCGCTCGCTTCGCTCGCGCTTATACTATTTATAATTTTCTTCTCTTTTAGTTAGGCCAAATTCCGAATCTGCTTTCCTGACTTGGCCACTATAGTGCTCCAGTACTCCATACTAGGGTGCGACTACGAAAGTTCAAGCATTTGTCCCTTTTGCACTCTGTATGATGAAATCCATAAATTCTGTATTGCGTTAATCTTCAAATTACGGCATTACTATTAAAAAAAATTTCGCGCTCGCTACACTCGCGATTTATTTTCCTACGTAGTGAGACTTCTTCCCAAGGGCGCCGAAACTCAAACTCGCTCTACCCTGATCGAGTGCACGGGCCGGCGCTGTATGTAATGCATGCTTCTACACGATTGACGAATATTTTAATTATAAGTTTTAGTTAGAGATGGGTCGTGGGTAAATACCCAATCTACCCACCCAGGTATTTACCCGGTAAATACCTATCTACCCGGTATTTACCTGTATCTACCCAAATTGACGGGTAGATTCATTTCATGTTGGACATCCTGATTTGTGTTAAAATAGAGATAAATATTAAGTTAGTGGTTGTAATTTTTATACACAATTTAACCCAGATACACCTAAAACTATTTTTTTGCTGACTCTGTATTGAGCTTTAGATATGTATTTATATAGTTCAAATTTGAAAAAGGAACAGGCGGTGTTATAAAACCTGGTCGGACCAAGTGGGTTAAAACAAAACTGTTCAGTCAAATATACAATTAAGTTTACAGAAGTTTTAATGTATATTTTTTAAAAATAATTAAACAAAAATGTTTTATGTGTGCTTTTTAGATTGTATTAATTAGTCGTATTTATACGATAAAGATAAACTTCCTAGTACTGGTTGGAGGGGGTTATGGTGGGGTTAGGGGGGGTAAAATGTATTTTTTTCATATTTCATGGAAACTATCATTAATATCGAAAAGTATTGTATGTACGAACTAATGTAGACACATTTTCCTACAAAAAAGTTTATATGCATTTTTGTTAGAGATGGGCCGAATAATCGGTATTCGGCATATTCGGCAAGTTTTTCAATGTTCGTAATGTTCGTATTCGGCCGAATAATTCGGTTGCATTGCCGAATATTTACCGAATAAACAAAGTAAATAACTAATGAAGATCTTACGAATTCCACTGGATAATAAGCTCCTATTTTAGTAGCTTTTTAAGGAACTGCTAAAAAGAAAGAAACCTATGTCAAAATATAAATACAATTTTTTTGTAAAAAAATTCAAAAACCGTAGGTAGTTTAAGAGTTGAGAAGAGCTCAGAGTTGTTAACTAAGTTTAAGTTATCCTCTAAATGATAAAAAAATAACTGTAGTATAAAGTAGTAACATATGTAACCATTATCAATCATTTAATAGTTTAAATTAACATCCCCTTTAAAATATGGCGTAACGTAACCGAATATTCGGCCGAATGTTCGGTTCGGTAAGAGTTGAACCGAATGTTCGGCCGAATATTCGTATTCGGCAAAGTCCATATTCGGCCCATCTCTAAGTTTTGTCATAAAACATACTATGTATGAGTTATGAGCTTGAAAAAGAGATTTTTAAAATATTTTTATTTACAGTTTTAATTTATCAAACTTATAATTTATACTAAAAGCATTTGAAATTATTTCCGAATGTCAGAGAATGATATTACACGATTTTTATAGTTGGAGTGATACACTAAAATCACATTTTATCTCATAGCAACCTATTCGTTCCCAATTTGAATAAACATTATGTGTACAATTACAAAGACTGACTTAAATTAATCTATTTTAGCCCAAACACCATTTAAAAACGTCAAATTTGGAAGAAAAAATGAAAATACCCGCGGGTAGGTAAATATCGGGTATTTACCCGGTAAATACCCACCGTCGGGTATTTACCTGGGTAGTTACCCATCTCTAACTCTAGCAAACGTTTATGAATAAGGCTTCCCACATAGAAATATTACATACTAGCTTTTACCCGCGTAATAAAAGTATTCTTATTGAAACGTTTACAAAAAATAAGATTTTCATTTGGATCCGTAGGTTTCTTTGTAGGTACATCTGTCCGCGATTATTTCGATTAAGGTAAAGCGGGGCAATTCTCGACTGGGGGGCCATTGTAACTGATCTATTTGCTGTACGGTCAGCCAAGAAAGTGATTTACCACTTTTTGACTCTATTGATCGAAAAGTGGTAAACCACTTTTTTGGCTGACTGTACCTTACACATATTACTATTGTTTTAAAAGAAATTCTTGCAAGGATTGTAGAATTGTTACACAGCGACCACAGCGTAGGTAGTAGGTACGAATATGTATGTATTTTACCTATATACATATTTATACTGGGGAAACTTCATACAACCCACATAGCCAGTATCTCGACGCTATGGTCGGTAAGGTAAAAAGTACTTCCTTGCATTATCGCTTACAATTTTTTCCATTTTGCTTATACTTATTGCAAACGTAAACATATAAAAGGCAAGCAAACAACGATCTTCTTACAGCACATTGAATGTAAAAGTTATTACGGATGCAGGATACTCGCCGATGCCTACTTACTAATCCCTTCCTATTTACTGAGCCACCTGCATATTACACTGCCTAGATATCGATTGCCGACCGATTATTCCGACCCCAATGTCCCGTCCCTGTCCTCGTCCCTCCCCTATCCCTATCCCCGTCCCCATCCCCTATTCCTATCCCTATTTCTATCCCTATCCTTATCTATACCTATCCCTATCCCTATTCCTATCCCTATTCCTATCCCTATCCCTCTCCCTATCCCTATCCTTTCCCTATCCCTGTCCCTTCCCTATCCCTATACGTATCCCTATCCCTATCCCTGTCCCTATGCCGTTCCTGTCCCTGTCCTTGCCCCTGTCAAATTATCATGCTAGGAGATGAACTTTGAAAAATCCTTTCTTAGTGCTCCTCTAAGGAACTTCCGTGTCAATTTTAAATCTCTTGAACCAGAAGTAAAGATAAAAACTAAACCTATACTTATGGCCATTTTGGATATTTTAACCCCATTGCACAACAACAGGGGAGAAAATTTCATTTCCACCTCATTAGATTTTAGAATCGTTGTATTTATCGTGATCAGCGACCCGATAAACCATAAAAACGATACCCATATTGTGTTTTTGACTTTACCCCCTTTGGACCCCTTTAGGGGTCAAATTTTCAAAAAACCTGAAACATGTATTTAGTCATATGTAATTTAGGAATCCTCCTGTGAAGTTTCGAATAAAATAGTCAAACTAATCTTGTTTCCCCATACAAACTTTGAACCCCCATTTCACCCTTTTAAGAGGTGAATTTTGAAAAATCCTTGGCGTAGAGGAGCACCTCTACGCCATATAAGGAACCTATGTGCCAAATTTGAAATTTCTAGGACCAGCGGTTTCGGCTGTGTGTTGATATATTATGTCAGTTAGTCAGTTTCTTAATTTATAGAGTTTTTGATATTTAAACCCCATTGCACTACAACAGGGGAGAAGGTATTTCACTTCCGCCTCGTTAGATTTTAAAAACGTTGTATTTATCGTGATCAGCGACCCAATAAACCGTAAAAACGATACCCATAATAGTTTTTTGACTTTATCACCCCCTTTTCACCCTTTTAGGGGTTAAATTTTCAAAAAACCTGAAACACGTCTTTAGTCATATGTTTTTAGGATTCCTCCTGTGAAGTTTCGAATAAAACAGTGAAACTAACATTGTTTCCCCATACAAACTTTGAACCCCCATTTGACCCCCTTAGGAGGCGAATTTTGAAAAATCCTTTTTTAATGCTCCTCTACACTATATAAGGAACCTACGTGCCAAATTTGACATCTCTAGGACCAGCGGTTTCGGCTGTGCGTTGATATGTCAGTCAGTCAGTCAATATCTTCTTTTATATATTTTTTTGATATTTAAACCCCATTGCACCACAACAGGGGAGAAGGTATTTCACTTCCGCCTCGTTAGATTTTAAAAACGTTGTATTTATCGTGATCAGCGACCCGATAAACCATATTACCCATATTGATTTTTTGACTTTATCACCCCCTATTCACCCTTTTCGGGGTTAAATTTTCAAAAAAACCTGAAACACGTATTCAGTCATATGTCTTAAGGAATCTTCCTGTGAAGTTTTGAATAAAATAGTCAAACTAATCTTGTTTCCCCATACAAACTTTGAACCCCCATTTGACCCCCTTAGGAGGTGAATTTTGGAAAATCCTTTCTTAGTGCTCCTCTACACTATATAAGGAACCTACGTGCCAAATTTGAAATCTCTAGGACCAGCGGTTTCGGCTGTGCGTTGATATGTCAGTCAGTCAGCTTCTTCTTTTATATATTTAGATAGACACCACAACAGGGGAGAAGGTAATAACTTCCGTCTCGTTAGATTTTAAAAACGTTGTATTTATCGTGATCAGCGACCCGATAAACCATAAAAACGATACCCATATTGATTTTTTGACTTTATCACCCCCTTTTCACCCTTTTAGGGGTTAAATTTTCAAAAAACCTGAAACACGTATTCAGTCATATGTCTTAAGGAATCTTCCTGTGAAGTTTCGAATAAAATAGTCAAACTAATCTTGTTTCCCCATACAAACTTTGAACCCCCATTTGACCCCCTTAGGAGGTGAATTTTGGAAAATCCTTTCTTAGTGCTCCTCTACACTATATAAGGAACCTACGTGCCAAATTTGGAATCTCTAGGACCAGCGGTTTCGGCTGTGCGTTGATTTGTCAGTCAGTCAGTCAGTCAGCTCCTCTTGTATATATTTAGATAGACACCACAACAGGGGAGAAGGTATTTAACTTCCGTCTCGTTAGATTTTAAAAACGTTGTATTTATCGTGATCAGCGACCCGATAAACCATAAAAACGATACCCATATTGATTTTTTGACTTTATCACCCCCTTTTCACCCTTTTAGGGGTTAAATTTTCAAAAAACCTGAAACACGTATTCAGTCATATGTCTTAAGGAATCTTCCTGTGAAGTTTCGAATAAAATAGTCAAACTAATCTTGTTTCCCCATACAAACTTTGAACCCCCATTTGACCCCCTTAGGAGGTGAATTTTGGAAAATCCTTTCTTAGTGCTCCTCTACACTATATAAGGAACCTACGTGCCAAATTTGGAATCTCTAGGACCAGCGGTTTCGGCTGTGCGTTGATATGTCAGTCAGTCAGTCAGTCAGCTCCTCTTGTATATATTTAGATAGACACCACAACAGGGGAGAAGGTATTTAACTTCCGTCTCGTTAGATTTTAAAAACGTTGTATTTATCATGATCAGCGACCCGATAAACCATAAAAACGATACCCATATTGATTTTTTGACTTTATCACCCCCTTTTCACCCTTTTAGGGGTTAAATTTTCAAAAAACCTGAAACACGTATTCAGTCATGTCTTAAGGAATCTTCCTGTGAAGTTTCGAATAAAATAGTCAAACTAATCTTGTTTCCCCATACAAACTTTGAACCCCCACTTGACCCCCTTAGGAGGTGAATTTTGGAAAATCCTTTCTTAGTGCTCTTCTACACTATATAAGGAACCTACGTGCCAAATTTGAAATCTCTAGGACCAGCGGTTTCGGCTGTGCGTTGATATGTCAGTCAGTCAGCTTCTTCTTTTATATATTTATAGATAGAATACTAGTTTCCATACAACTCATCGGCCAATGGGCGGATTTTTATTTTGTTGTAGCGTTTTGAAAAACTTGTGTTTTTATAAATGTTGTTAGTTTGAATGATAACAATTGTTTTTTCGTGTTCATTAGTCAATGCATCTACATAAAATTCAATGAAATTAATAGCATTTTTGTAAGAACTGAGAAAAAAATGAACTTTAATCAGTGTTTCTGGAGCTGGGTGATCCACTGAGTTACAAACTTACTAATGTATAAAAATAACAAAAAAAGACATATGTGAAATCTTTTATTAATATTAGAAATCTTAACAAAATGAACTTAAATTTTTAAAAAACAGTAGAATAAACACAAAAGAACCCTCTATAAATCACTTTTACATATCCACTGAGTGACATTGTGGTCAAAAAACTTCAAAACTTTTTCGTAAAAACATAAAAATCTGTAGAAAAATTAACTATAAACTCCTATTAAATGTAAAGAAGATGTTAGATTTATATAATATCATAAATAAATCTCGCTCGGCCGTATATACCCACTTGTCCGGAAATCCTCATTTTCCCGGCCTCTGATGTAATGTAGTATTGTTACTCAGCGTCAATGTTTCCTTTAGTTTCCTTGTTGAACAGCCAATGAACGGCGAAGTGTCAATATCCCTCCCAAATAGTCCCTATTGTGCTGAATAGGCTGGATCACTAGGTTACTGAACATGCGCAAAAGTTTCTTGCGGACTGTGCTATGAGCAATCATTAGTCTTCTAATAAGCATGTTTAAATCCGACCACACCGCTGCTTATGATGCACTCGGGAACAAGGAAATGAAGGAAATATACAGGAGTAGGTAGGGTGTATTGGGGTAATTTCGAAGCACAGAAATCTAGCTTGATATGATGGCAATAATGGTGATTATAATCTGACTTTCGAGATTACCCCAATGCACCCTATTAGAGTAGATATGGGTAAACACAACTAAAATATACCTTTGCTGGTTTTATTATTTATTGATTAGAGACATTCACACATCAACATTTAAGTTTAATAAAAATTGGAATATCATAATTATCATACAAGTCGCACATTGCCATTATGAGCAAACAATATTTGAGTTTATAATGATATATTATTAAAATGTAAATATTTCAATAGCTGACACAATTCGACTTGCAATATCAATTCATTAGCATATAAGTTGAAGGAACAAGTTGTTACATTACAGCTCAACACTTGCGCTGGTCTCGCACGTTCCTATAATAAACATTATACAAGCATAAATATAAATTGTAAAGAAAAAATATATTATGAATGTATAATATATAAACAATTCCATTAGAGTAAACGCCACGAAGGATGAGGGACGGAGCCGCGAGCGGCGGTTGGATATGGAATGTCTCACACATTTACTGCTATATCCTGAGTCTCCTCATCGTGCAATCGTCACTTCAATTTAGTAAAAAATGTACAAAATTACAAAAATGATTATGAAACCATATGACAAATGGACGCCGTTGCTATTGATAAATCCAATAGTATATTAATTCTATATAGGTATGAGGTGGAAACCGATACACTAAAGCAGCACTAAGTATTGCACTGCTTTCACTAACTTACATTAATCGACTCCTATTACACGTACTAATCTAAATATTACAGTAATATAATTGTGTATGTCTGTATATGCATAAAAATTGTATAGTTTAATCAAAACTTTGGCCACTGAATATCAAGATTAAAATTTTCAAAAAATTTGGCAGCCAATAGGCCGTTTGTGTGAAGTCTGGGTGACCGCTCCGCTAGCGCTAGTTAGCGTCGCGGTCGAGTCGACCGAGCTGATAACGACGCGCCTTAACTCACTAACCTATCCTTATCCTTCCCCACTTCATTACAGAGAGCTCACCATCAAACTAAATTTATACACGAGTTTACAGTAACCAAAATTACCACACTAATGATATAATAAATCAAATTAATTTCGACTTCATTATTTAACAATGTACACTGAATTTATACTCTCGACACGCAATTAACAGTTTTTAAAATAAGGTTAATGAAAAATCATTTATTCGTATATACATAATAGTAAACCTTTCGAGCTTGCGTAATAATATCGATGATACTTGTATCATTTTATACGTATAAAATGTTAAGTGGTTCGTTAGAACGCACCCTTGTTAGACTCGGATGAGTGTCACTCGTAAGTTTTCGAACTAAATAGCCACAATAGCTGAGATCTGACGCGAGGCGCCACCTGCGCGCTGTGTGCCGGCCGCGGTACGGACCATGATATGCTACTTCAGGGGTCGACAAACTATCATACATCTTTTCACTAGATACAAATTTAATGCAGTCGGTCCGCCGTTTGGCCACCCCTGCTAAATCGCTAGTAGCTGCTACACCATTTCACGATCGGAAGTTAATATCGATATTAATGCTAGACGAGACATATTATTCGTAGTTTTAGTTCACCCGGTTAGTAAAATTGAGCAATTGGAATGTAGCAATAGCGCAGCACGACGACAGTCGGAGTGGCAAATTAACTAATACTGTACTTTATTTACTGCCGTTGTTTTCGTTAAATTAGGTCGAAATATATTAAGTAAACCGCAGACTGAAAAAGTACAATTCACTAGTATTTATTAAAAGGTGGTAGACATTAACTTAAAGGGTTTTTAGGTATCATTGATCTAATCAGATTCAGATCCAATTTTCAGCTAAAAGTACCTATGATTAAGGTCGGTTCCGCCGGCCAGGCCCGGCAGCAAGTATCGACGACACAAGTCCCTACATCACGCGCTCCCGAGAGTCGGCGGCCGCGGAGCCGCGACACATAACTTATACCCCTGTAATAATGGCACCAACTTATCGCACCGTATACTGCCTACATAACTTTGTTACCGTATATAATTATAAAACTCGATCCTAGCGAATAAAATGTATATTTTTTAATTCAGAAGCAAAGCACGCTAAACTTATACTATAATATTCTATATGAAAGGTCACATTTAAAACCGAACGTGAAACGAGCGAACTTAGTTCGACACTCTTTACCACGAAATGGGAATAAATTAAAGGCTTGTTCTGGACGCTGCTCCCTGCTCTAGTCCGCCACCGCCACCGCGCTCTCCTGCAACAACTCACAGCGTTAGCCACGCCGGGAACAC
Organism: Leguminivora glycinivorella; assembly: GCF_023078275.1. NCBI lineage: Eukaryota > Metazoa > Arthropoda > Insecta > Lepidoptera > Tortricidae > Leguminivora > Leguminivora glycinivorella. The sequence continues at coordinate 35,521,569 of NC_062971.1, forward strand.
TCAGATACTATACTACTAGGTACTATTAGAGAAGGCTCATCTCACAACACAACACTAATCTTACAACACAACTTCACTTAGGATAATTTCACAAAAAAACTGACGTTGATTGTTTCCCTTAAATGAGTTTCCTGCGATTTTCATATCTGTCGTCAGATTGACTGTGACATTATTACATAAAACACAATTAAGTTCAAGATGCTAAAATGAATTATGCCCATAACCTTAATTGTGACAGAAATTCGAGAAAAAAAAGAAGGGTCAAAACTAACTGAATTGATTTACAACAAATATATTTGCTATCCTAGGCATTCCGAGTCGAGAACAGGGTTCGAAAATATCTGATATTTATAATAAATATCAAAATATCGGATATTTATGATATATATCAACTTTGATATATATCCATTTTGTATGGAAGACATATTATTATTTTGTTGCATTATTTATGAATACAACTTTAGATAAGGAAAATTCTACTAAAAACATAGCATTTAGTAGAAAAACTGTAACACACTCAAAAAAACAATATTTTTAACAATGTAACATTTTTTAAAACCATTTTTGTATTGCAATATTTATAAACAATGATAAATATCGGATATTTATATCCATTGATATAATATATATCGTCGAACCCCGCTGCAGGGTTAGCACATGATTGCCTCGAGAGTATGTCGCCGCGAGATAGACTACCCGTCCTTATGTCTTTAATACAGTCAGAAGAAGACGTGTGATCTATCTCGCGGCGACATACTCTCGCGGCCATCATGTGCTAGGCCTACTGGATATATATCGGATATATATCTTGATATATATCCTCGAACCCTGGTCGAGAATTTAATTGTCACAGTGCATTTTTCCACTTTTAAATATATTTTTAAGTAAATAGCATCGCCTGCACTCTGCAGATATTAAATTTATGGTTGATAAAAATGTATGTAAATGAGAGAATATTTACCGTTTCGGTCTTCAGTTCGGGGATGGTCGGGATCTCTGGTATCAAGTCGGCGATCTTGTCCGCGATGGGCAGGGGCTCCTACAACACACCGAGAATATTAGTTAGTCTGTTGGTACTCCACTCAATGTCTGACTATTTTAGTTACCAATCGATCTAATTATTCAATGATGCTGAACGACATTCAAAAAACTATGTGCTTCGTTTTTTAACATTAGAATATATGTATCTATATGTATACTTGTATTGAAATACTATCATTTATGATTGGAAAATAATGTAAAAACGACCAACTTCTATTTGCTAAAAAAAAACACAGTTCCAATGTAGCCATGACTGCCATGAGCTAAGATCTAAACAAGTAGAAATATATTTTTAACACTACTCGAGTATGAAATTATTAGAATTGGAGTTTACTACAAGTCCTTGCAGTGCACACAGCCGATTACTAGGAGGTAGAAACATTTTCCATCAAAAAGGATAATTACATGTACTATCTTTTGATATGCTTCGATAGGTTTGTTAATATTTCACGTTATCTGTTTGCATAGCTGGGCACCGTTAATCAAATAGTTAACTTCGTTAATCGCTAATCCGTTACTAAAAAAGTTAACTTCGTTAATCGTTAAAGCGATACATTTCGACAAATTTAACGTAAGTTAAAGTTAATCGTTAATCCGTTAACACGTGAAAAAAAATTAACTTTTCTTTAAATATTTAGTTGCATCAGTATCCACTATAACGTATTATATTTCTGTAAAAGGCCGAATGACAGCTAGCCTATTGAACTCTAGGCTGCACGTGGAAGGCAGTGATCGCCTGAGCTACTGCCAAGAGCTGTGTCAGGAGAGATGCTGGCGGTGACGGGACTGTTGTGGCACTTTGGGCGGTAGAGGCTAGGGAAGCGAATGTGGTCGTAATTAGGGCTCGAATTTGCTGCCCTATCATTACAACAGTCGCCATGGTAAAGCTTAGGATTCACCGAATCAAAGTTAGTAAAAGCAAATCCACGTGAAGAATACTTTTTTAGGTAATATTTCGGACTTTTAGCAATCGACATCGGTAAAACCTAGGATTTACCAGCAAATCATAGGATTTGCCGTACTTCGGGCTTTTAAAGTAGCGTTCAGAACGTGTTTTTCGCAGCGCAGATTGCGCCTGTGCCCTACTAGATTAACGATTAACGGACTCGGAGAAATTTAACGGAAGTTAACGAGTCCGTTAACATTTTTTCAAGTTAACTTAAAAGTTAATCCGTTAATCGAAATGTTAACTTCGTTAATTAACGATTAACGGATTAACGAGTTAATGCCCAGCTATGTCTGTTTGTCAGTTTTATTAGAAAAGGTTGGATGTGTGCACTTGTCTATAACCCGGGTCAGTGATGACTCGCTAATCAAATTGTGGCGTTGAAATGGAGCGAAATATTGGATTAAAAAATTGTAATAAACTGATTTCATATCTTTTTGTTTTGTTTTTAGCATTCATTCAAGCCACTACGTATAAAAATATAAACAGAAATCTAAAATAGATATATATATATAATATATATACACTAAAGAAAAGCGCGAAATGCGTACAGCGCGGACCGGCAAATCGGCCGGCGTTTGAATCTACTGTCCGAATTGAGCGTTCAAGTATTAAGTAAGTACCTACAAATTATTACGGACGCCATGCTAATTTGTACACTACATTTTAAGTTTTTCAGTGTCTTAGCATCAATTTGCTACTAACTATTAAAATCGTTCAGCATTAACAAAACTATATGTGTTCGCGTCCGGAAGAACGTCCCACTTAGTTGCTAGACATAGCAAATACTGCTAAGCATCAGCAAAGCTCGTCTTTATGGTAAGTGACAATGTGGGACGCTTTGTTGGTCGCGGACACATTTATAATTACAGCATTCTCGATAAACTAAGTACTAAATATTTACAAATTCCTTAAAATATTACTGGAACATAAACACAAAGTTATCACAAGTGTCAGAACCCGAGTCATCATAAGAATGAGGTAAGGTAAGGTGGGGGTAGATTGAAGGAATTTTAATAAGGGGTACGATGAAAAATATTCCCTATAACAAAGCGCTACGAGGGGCTTCTATCTTACCCTTCATTAGAAACCCTTCAATCTTCCCCACCTTACCTTAGAAATTTTAGAATCAGTCCAGCCAGAGACGAGTCAAGGCTAACTCGTGACCAGAGATCGGAGTTTTCATACCATGGCGTTTCCATACAGTAAGATGGAGAGTTTAATAGTAACAACTTTTTAATATTTATATTACAGTAGAGTCAATATTGTGATAAATTCTTTTTAGTTTCAGTTTATCTTCGGAGATTTTAGTGTGAAAAGTTTTCCGACAAAAATGCCGGTTCAGCTTCGCCAAAATTCTTTTGACAAAATACTAGACCGAAGAGCCTTTTTTCGGTTTCGGCAAAACAGTATGTAGCTTTAGTCGAACACTAATTAATAACTGACATCTCTAATAAGAAAAGCACTGTCTTGCATTTTATTTGTTACGATCAATTAGTATCAAAGTATAAAAAAGTGATAAAATATATGATAAAACAATTGAATCCTAACGCCTCGTTGACGCCTCAAGGTGAAAACTCCGACCTCGACTGATGAACATGGTTTTAATCGATTAGCCATTCCACACTAAATACTTCCAAACGTTATTTTAGAAGCGACAAGTAGGTGAGGTGAGTTACAAACGTGTCATGCCGAAGTATTAGGTGTTAATGTCGGGAGCAAACGCAAGCGGGGAGGGAGGGTCGGCGGCTTCGGCGGCGAGTCTCCGAGTCTTCCTGTTATTGACGGTCGACGCATGCTGGCGGAAATGCACATGAAACTAAAACTGTTAACGGGGCGCCAAACGGTCCTTAGGGAAACTAGTCGACTACAAGATCAAGGTCCGACGGTATTCACCTGGTCTGCGGCGGCGGGCTCGGCGGGCGGCGGCGGCAGCGAGCCCGACTCGGACGCCGGCGCGGGCGACTCCGCGTCGCCGTTCCCGTTGCACTCCACCTCCGCCACTATGTTCCCGAGCGCGTCTACTTTCTTGCTCTTTAGTATTTTCTGTTCGGCGTCGTCGGGGATGTCGTCGGTGTCGTGGTGGCCGTTGCTGACGACGGGCGCGGGCAGCTCGTCCTCGGGCGGCGGCGGCGGCAGCTCCTCGCCGCACGAGGCCGGCTCGGAGGGCTCGTCCGTCTCGGAGCCGGGCTCGACGGCCGCCACGTCGTCGATACCGTTCGCCCGCTCCGCTGCCGGACTTTCCGTTTTTATCGAGTCGTTTCCGTTCACGTTCGGTACCGGGGCGTCACTGTCGACACTCGGGGGGTCCACGACTTCGCTTTCGATTTCGGGCTCCGCTTTGGGGATTTCGGCAATTTCGACCGATTCTACGGGCGTTTTAATACTGTCGGCGACGACGCGCTCGTTCGCTAACGTTTCTTCCGTTTTGATCGCCTTGGGTTCGCGGTTAATCGCCTCAGGTTCGGGTTTAATCATCTCAGATTCGGGTTTAATCTCCTCGGGAGCATCGATAATTTCGCTAGCGGAGGGAGCCTCACAGTCTCCATCTTCGTTCGCGGTCACCGGCGCCGGGGCGGTTTCCTTCAAGGGAGGGGAAATTTGAGTTACAACTAAATTAGTGTTATCAGTCTGTCTCGCCTCAGCACTAGTTTCGTGTAGGTGTTCAGGTGCAGCGGGCGACACGGGCTCGGCGTGCAGCAGCTCGGGGGCCATGGTGGTGGCGGCGAAGGACGCGACGCAGGAGGGGGGCGGGCTGGCGGGGAGCGGCGGGGGCGCGGGGTGTGGAGGGGGGGCGGCACAAACCTCTGTGTTGGCCGGCGCCGGCGCGGGCTGGCTGTCCTGCACGGCGGGCTCCGCGGGCGCCGAGGGTTTGGGCTCGTCTAGCGAGAGGCCGTTGACCGGGAGCTGTTCGGGCGTCGTGTCGCTGACGGCGACGGGTGCGGGTGCGGGTGTGACGGGTGCGGGCGCGGGCGCGGCTCGACGGTGCGGCGACGGGCGCGGGCTCGGCGGCGGCGGGCGGGTCGGCGGCGAGCTCGGGCTTGGGCGAGTCGGGCGTGCTGCTGCCGTTGGTCAGGGGCTCGGTGACGGGCGTCTCGGGGGTCTTCTCCTCCTTCGTCTCGACGATGGGCTGCGCGACTTCCGCTATTTTATTCTCGACGGACTCCGGGGTGGCTTCGGCCGCCTAAAAAGAAACGCACCCGCTTTAGTTATGATTCGACGCTACAGATGACGTCGAGCCTAAAAACCCAAACCTTATATCTAAACTTATCGATTAACTTGCAACGATTATCTTAGTCGATCGTACTTATACCAATGCACAGGGTCAATGTCACCCTTGCCACAATCTTGTATGAGCGACTCTCTTCCTTATACTGCTTAATATGTTGAATTCGTAGATTTCAATCAAATATAGAGTCTATAGACTATGGTTATGGGCTCCGATTTCCGCACTTAGCCTCATAGAGAGATGCTATTGTACGTAGTCTATAGACTAATATACTATACAGTTTTAGCACAAACTATCACAGCACAGCACTGCGCCCACCTTGTCGTCGGCCATGCTGCTGAGGTGCTGCGTCGGTGTGATCCCGGAGGTGTCCCTGCTACGACTGAAGGGAGCCCGTAGTGCGCATTACAATTTATACTGCTATTTTTTGTAACGGTAGATTGGCGCTCATTTTTAGATAAGTAGTTACCCTTCAATGCTCTTGATCGAAGACATATTACGTTTCACATAGGGCTGCCACTAGCCGCACCGCATATACCTAAAGCTACACATGAAATATACAACACAGTGATCAATACTTCAATCAACTATTGCCAAAAATTTATCTCCATGTATTTTGATATAAAAAAACTTTTTATTTTGATTTAATTAACGAAAAAAAAAGATATCCTAAGGCATACTTTAGCTGCATTTCAACATAAGAACATAGACGAAATTGTATAATATTTTCATTCTAGTGAATACATCATGAATCATGAGTAATCACCACATCGCATGAAAAGGCGAATTAAAGCGGATTAGTTCGCATACGCAATTTACTCTTCAGCCCGGGATGTAAACAATAACCGACCAATATAAACGAACACGGTTGCAGAATTCGTGGAAATATTATATTTATAATGATTACCAACAATTTGCGATAAAACAATGTGCAATGCGATAAATTCGCATTACTTTGTACCTTTCCTACAATATTTTTTCCCCTCACTAGCTCGGAAACACGTGTTTTGTCCTTTAATACCAGCGGGTAAAAACGCATTTTATCCACTAGTGGGTAAAGTAATTTGACCTTGAATAAAGTCTAATTATCTGCTTTAAAATTGATAAAAGTAGGTGAATCTAGTATAACTAAGATGATTTACCACCTGTGGAACTACTGGAAGCAGTGATAAACGCATTCTATTGCGTTGTAGTTTCCTCGCTTTAGTGAGGGGAAAAGTTTTGTGTTACACTCGGGTGCAAATGGATTTTTACTTCTCGTGTGTTAAAAAACTCGCAAGTTCAGGATTCTATTTTCGAACCACTCGCTTCGCTCGTGGTTCAACTATAGAATCCTTTCTCTTGCTCGTTTTTCAATTCCACACTCGGCGTTAAAATACAACTTTGCCCCCTTGTATAACAAATAACTATTAAATAAATTTTCGATTTCTACAGTTAGAACTACGATACATCATTATCTATGATATTTATATTGTCATAAAATGTTGGGTTCATAATTACAAACAACTGAATCAAATTAAACTTGGACCACTCTATCTGAAATTTACAGAACAACTGACAAGGTGCTCATGACAAGAGGAACAAGAAAAACTGAATACCCATCCGGGACAAAAACAAGGAAACACTATGTAACGAGTTGAAGTCAATTTGTCAAATAAAGTACATAAAAAAATTCTTGTCACAAACAAATAGTACATTACATCAGAGGCCGGGAAAATGAGGATTTCCGGCCAAGTGGGTATATACGGCCGAGCGAGCGTGCGAGCGAGGCCGGATAGGGATACGAGGCCGGGAATCCGTTTTCACGCCGAGGCATGTATAGTGCTTTTCTCAAACATACAATGAAATAAAAAAAATGCTCTAAAGGACAATATTTTATAAAAAAAGTTACTTTGCAGGCCTAGGCCTAAAAAATAATATGAAATCCCTTTACAGTCCTCTCGAGTTGTTGCGCCCAAAAAGCGATACTTCCCAGCCCATTTTAAGGAACGTAAAGACAATATTTCATTGCATGTTTGAGAAAAAATATTTTGTAGGAAGACCATTTTGTCGTATATTGGTTTCATAAATGTGTAGACAGTATGTTACTATAACGTGAGAAAACGAAAGGTCAGCTGGGCAGTGTCAAAGACAGTAGTGGCAAGGCAAGGGCTTCATTTTTGACACCGCGGTAACAACACAACATTTTCTTCTAAATATGTTACTATGAAATAAAAATAATGGATTTTCGGTGTGTGTCGTGCAACCGCAGTGGTTGCGGCGAATATAAAACGATACGGCGCGCAAGGCCGTCTTTGTTTACTGAAGTAGAAAGACACGCCTCGTGTGGCGCACAATGCATGTATCCTAGCCGCTCATCCCTGATCCGCACTAGATGCAGCTTCTGAAAGGTTATTAGGTCAACTTACACCACCTTTGATACTGATGAGAAACGTCAAATATCACGGTCTAAATTTGATCATGAAGGACAAATCAAATTATCTCTAGTGCATAAGTCATAAGTTATTTATTGGTAAAGCCGATTTACACGTTATAATACAGAACATAATATATTTAAATATATCGTTAATAATTACAATCAATTTAATGATAAAGTATAAACTTTTAATAAGCTACGTACTATCCTTTACGTGATAATTTAAGTACTCGTTATAATCATAAAACGGGTGCTCAACAAGCCAGCGTCTTAGGCGACATTTAAAACTGCTTAAACTTTGGGCGCTAGTGATGGTGTCAGGTAAGTTGTTGTAAACGGCGGGCCCCATGACATGGGTGAGCTTGGCCGACCTGGCCAGTTTGCGGCTCACGCCGGCGAGCTTGTGGGTGTTCCGCGTGTTGTACCCGTGTATCATGCTGTGAGTCTTGTAAGCTGTAAGGTTCGACCTCACATACACAGCCACCTGCATGATCACTATAGCCGGTAAGGTCAGTATTCCCATTTTTATAAAGAGGGATCTTGCGGGAGTGTTGTGTGGCACGCGGGCAATTATTCTAATTGCGCGCTTCTGGAGAGGGAACACCCTCTCCCACTCGGCACAGCGTCCCCAGAGCTCCGCGCCATATTGGATCAGCGAGTGCACCGTGGCGAAATAGCATGAGCGCGCGACCTCGTCCGACACCAACCTGGTTACTCGACCCAGGGCAAAACATGCGCTGCCGATTCTTGCGCTTAGTTTGTTAATGTGATGGTCCCACTTTAGACAAGTATCTATTTCGAACCCTAAAAATCGAGTGGTACTTAATTGGTCTAGGGCGGTCCCATTCACAGAAACACAGAGCGGTATCGGACTGCGGCCTGACAGATCGAATACCAGGTAATGGGTCTTCTTAAGGTTTAACGCCAGGCCATTGGTATCAAACCAATGTGCAAGTTGCGCCGCAGTGTCATTCAGTTTTCCTTCGAGAGTGGCCACTGATTGTGCTGTGATGATAGCAGCAATATCATCGGCGTACATTAGGATCTCAGCTGCCTGTATGGCATGCGGCAGGTCATTCAGCAACAAGGAAAAAAGGATATTTGATACTGATGAGCCCTGGGCCACACCCATTGTAGTTTCCAGTGGATCTGACCTGGCTTGTCCACCATCTCCGACCACAACTTGAGACCTGTGGTGCAGAAGGCTCTCAAACAAGGAAAGTGCCTGACCATCGATCCCATAGTGCTTTAACTTGTTTGTCAAAACTGAGTGGTCCGCGACGTCGAAAGCCTTGGACAGGTCACAGCACAGCACGGCCACCTGCTGCTTCTTCTCTCTAGCATCGACCACGCGTCTAACCACATCACGAGTTAATGAGATTGTGGAGCGACCTGCACGGTAGGCGTGTTGTCTTTCGGATAGCGCGTTGGTCGAGTCCAGAAAGCTCGTTAGGCGACGGCTGAGACCGTTCTCGAGGACTTTCGCCATGGCGGGGATAATAGCAACGGGTCTGTAGGCGTCCATATCCCTTTTTACTCCCTTGCCTTTAAAAATGGGAGCTATTTTGCTAATTTTGAGAGGTTTAGGGTAGGTGCCCTCCCTTATACATCGGTTGAATAGTTCAGCCATGCCATAAGCTAAAGGGGTTGGAGCTGCCCTCAGTATTTTCATATTTATCCCGTAGATGTCCATTGAGGCTATCGGCGGAATAAGGGAGGTTATCAAAAGGTATACCTCGTCCGCGCTGAATGGTTGGAGCCTAAGGGATCGATCTGCGGCCGGGCGCGCAGCGTGCAGCAGGCGAAGGGCGCCGGCGCCGTCGGCGCGCGGCGCGCCGCTCGCCTCCGCGGCGCTGAGGAACCTCGTGTTCAGAGCGTCAACAGCGGCCTTTTTGCTTGCGAACTGTGTCCCGTCCGTGTTCACAACAACCTCTGTGACATCCAATCGCGGGCAGTTGTTTTTCCCCCTTTCCTTGTTTACGACATTCCAAATCATTTTAGATTTATTAGTTCCATTGTTAATCATATCGCTATAATAATTAAATTTTTTATTCCTAATTAAAATATCAAATTGCAATTTTATCTCAGTAATAAGATTAATAATATTTTCATTACTTGTATGTCGCTTACTTAATTCTATTAGGTCAAATAAAAAAGATTTAAATAATTTTATGTCATTGTTAACCCAGGAGGGGCAATTTCTAATTAATTTCTTTTTTAGTGGAAAACAGATATCGACTTTACTTGAAATTATATTTATGAGTGATGTTGCGAGGCTGTCGGCATCGTTATTTTTTGCAAAAATTAGACCCCAGTCAACGCTCTCAATAGCAGCAGAAAAATGTAATTGATTTGACTGTGCGAAACTTCTTGAGTAACCGTGGGTTACCATTTTTGAACGGTTATTCCGAAGTCGTAATACTCCCATCACCGCAAGATGGTCACTCAAATTAGTGGTCACAGGTTCAACACTAACGAAATCTGTAGACAAATTCGAGTATAAGTGGTCAAGGCAGGTTGAGGTAGTGGCGGTGACGCGAGTGGGAAAGTCGACCTTATTTACCATGCCATGGGTAGATAGTAAATCGGACCATCTGTTTACGTCCGCATTTGGTTCGCCTAGGCAGTTAATATTAACGTCACCGATGATTAAGCAGTTAAGATGGGCTTCGCTGATCTTATTGAGCAACCGTTCGAATTGTATAAGAAAGTCAATATTACTAATTCAGTTAGTACGGTATATGCAAACTATCGTTATGTCTAATTCAACTAAATCTATTGCAGATATTTCACAATATCTCTCAGTGGATAACTGAACTAAATCAAAATTTTCGTGACATTTAACGTTATCACTAATAAATATGCAAGAACCGCCGTGCGCAGTAATACTCCTACAATAACTAGACGCGAGTTTATAACCGTCAATGTTCACACATTTTAATTTATCTATTGTCAACCAATGCTCGGAGATCGCAAGAATATCACACTTCATTTCGTCTCTTAGTAACACTTCTAATCGTAACGTTTTATTTTCCAAAGCAGCTATGTTTTGGTGGCATACTTTGATTGTTGTGAAGTCGTCATGCGGCGGAGATTCATTCTTATCACAGTGGCGAGCGGGAGCGGGCGGAGGTCGAGCTAGACGTGCGCTCGCGCCGGCCGTCGGTGAGAGTGGCGGCGGGCCGCGGTCCGCCAGTCCCCTCCGAAACCACTCCGATATCTTCACACCCGGTGGCCACGATGTTGGCGTGTAGATTTGCTCCATAACACTTTCCGGATAGCTTACGACGAATGCGGCGTGGAAATTCGTTTTAATATTCCGCTTTTCTACAGTAATATCGTCGCATGGAATGCTTTGTTTTAAATATTTTAAGACATTTTGCGTCGTTGTTTCCGGTCGAAAAGACCAGGCTTGTACATACTTAATGCGTTCAATTGTTAGAATGTCGTTGTCTGTATTTCCTGCGCCAGTGAAAACTCGGCGGCGTTTTCGGCTTAGTACTGTATGCCATTTATCGTCACTGTGTGGTGAGTTGGTATCCAACTCATTCTGTTTGTTTGAATGAGCAGGAGCGGTAGCAGGCGCGGGAGCGGGCGTAGCAATCGCTAGCGTTGTGGCCCGATCGCTTACCGTAGGCTCGTTGGAAGTGGTAGACGTCGTCGGCTGCGCTCGGCTCACCTCGGGTGTGGTCGGGACTGTTCCGCCAACATCTGACGCTATCAGTACGGGCTTGTCAGGCTTGCCAGCGGCTTTAGCGCTTGCTTTCTTGGAGACAGGCGCTGTTATATTTGCAACGGCTTTCAGTTTTGCTAGACGCGCCGGCCGCTGTAGCGCTGCTGGTGGGATATTACTGATGGACTTACGGCTTGTTGGTTCCTGCGCAGCACCCTCAAATTTCGTTTTGAATGTTTTAATTGTATCTGACTGATTCATAATTAACGCAGATTGCTCAGCTATCTTGGTCTCGAGCGATGTGATTCGAGTGGTCATTGTTGTAACCGACAGCTGAAGCTCACGGATTGCACTTTCAAGCGCAAATTGCGCCATTATTATATTTTTAAAACGTTTAGTCACATAGGAGCGATGTAATGCTTAGGGCTACCAACTACCCACTGCAAATGCAAATATAGCAGCTCAGTATATTTTCTTCCTCATTGTCCTCGTGATAAGAACCTAGTGGATATTATTTCGTCACATTAATAAAATTCGGAGTTACAACGAATTTTAATTAGACATAGGAATAAATTTCGAGGTGTAAATTAGTAAAATTTTAGCGTATAATTTTAACATGTCATCTAGTGGGAGGCGATCAGAGAACCCTAGGCCATATATTTTGACATCGAGAGATGTTTGGCAGTTCGTCTTATTGCCGTAAATAAATAACATCATTGCGTAGGAAACGATTAATAGTAAGATTTACAACCATCCAACTAATCACGCGCGTTTAATAGGATTTCGTTTACAATGTTATTGATAATGACAGTAGAAACCGTTAAGCGAGCGTGGCGGTCATAATGATCTAAATAAGCATTTAATTGGTGTTAGGGTATCTATTTTTTATTTGTCTGTATGGAATAGGCGTTCCCATATAAACCAATCCCTGCTCTCATAGTCCGCCTTATGAAATTGGCGGTCATGCAGGGTGAGAACGACTAGGACATATTAAATTCCCTGTAAATTAAACCAACGTATGTGTGCTTAAATCATTAGAAAAACTATTTGATTACATTGTTTACCGTAGTCAGAGTAGTTCTTCGAAATTTACGTTTTTTTTTTCTTGTAAACTTTGGACCTAAATTGTCATTTATAATAATGAGTCAATTAACCCTAATGCGGTTTTTCTTCAAACAGTAAACAATATTTTATTTACGTTTGTTGTTAAACAAACCATACATTAAATGGATAAACAAATAATTAATAATGTGAATTAATGAGATAAACTCCATAAAAACATGTGAAATGTTAACAAGTCATTACAAAATCTATACCTTCTCTTTCTAGTTTTGTTTTTTCAAAATATTGACTGACAGAGTGGCAATAGTACCATTCGTATAAAATTAAGATGAATAGTAAATTGGCCATACGAACTGTTTATTTAGTAACTGTATAGTAACCTACAACTTTATGGGATAAAACACGACTTGCATAAATTACATTAGTGTTTGTAAATAATTGGCATGCCTAACGAGTTTTGTTGATTTTATTCAAGGAAAATTGCAAAAGTTTATTTAGAATGATTGTAAATAGACAGAACAGGAGGGAAAACGCCAGAGCATTAATTAAATGAGTCGGTTATCAATATGTGACGCCGACAATAACGCAGATAGTAGCAATTAATACGTAGCCATAGTGGCCGAGGAGCAACGACCCGCGCCGCGCGCAGGGCTGCTGTCGCCGCGCAGTGCTAACCTGTATATTGCGACCTCGAGATGAGTAAAACTTATGCTTCGTATTATTTAGAATTAGAAAGAACCTGGAGAAACGAGCTAGCTGTGTGCTGACTTGATATATTACGCCGTGTCTTGCGTGGGCGACGGTCGCGCGACCGTCGCCGTCGCGTCTCATACTTCCATATCGATAAGGTTTGATTTCGTATGCGTCGCATCGCCGTCGCGCGACCATCGCGCGACCGTCGCCCACGCAAGCCACGGCGTTACAGAGCAAGGAAGCTCCAAACTCCTAAGTGGACTAACACACATTGGCACTGCCAAAGAGAGGAGAGTTCCGGTACATTAAAAATGATGTATCCGGTGAAGGTGCAGTTTCGGCCAAATAATAAACTGCGAAAAAGCTGCCCCGAAGTAGTACCGAAAGGACTTTACACGAAGATTGCGGTTTCAACCGAAACTAGAGCAAAACCCGAATTTTCAAATTAGGAGAATTAAAATCCAAACCCTTCCTTTCTAGACTTTCTTTCTAGCAAGCGATGGGACTGATGGGAGTGACAGCGATGAGTCAAGGCGAGACAACACAGAATCGGCGTCCGAAACGAGCGGAACCATGAGCCACTGCTTTCTTTTGCACCATTGGAGGCGCAGACGAGGGGTGCAGTGATATAAAATGTACATTAATTTACTTTGTTTATCAACGTGGCTTTATTTAAAACAAGAAACGTAGGGGTCCCTCGTGTTATCCGTCGGTTTTGGATTCAACGAAACTTAAAGCAATACAACAGAACAAAACGATTAAATTAAGGTGTCTATTTCAACAACTTCTAGGGCTCTTGTACCACTGTTTTAAATTTACCTTCCTGTAGTGTCTTAAATTTCATCCTTTGCTGTAGGTGTACTTGTAAACCAGTCGAAGATTTAACGATTGCTGTTTCGAATGTTATGTATAATTTTGCAAAACAATCAGTGTGAATGAAAGTGGGGCCCCGCAAAAATGGAAGGGCGGAAGCGTACAGCTAAGTGCTCGTATACAGCTCGCGCACTTTTTAACGCGGCTCAATTGTAACCTAACGGGCCGGCGGTGACTCACCGCCAATAACGTGGATCATGGTGTTTGACTATGGTAATGATTTTCCGCTCCAAAACCCCTCTGCGGTTGATGGTGTTAGATACAAATGTACGAAGGGTTTGCTGGTTCTGTAGTCATTTATTATTCATGTTGATGATATAATAACTAAATAATCATGTACATACGAGCATGCAAATTTAAGACAGATTATACGCCCGAGCGATATTTTACATAACAACGAATACATAGTACATACATATAATAAGGGAGATTGTTTATTTAAATCATGACTTATTTTTAACCCCCGACGCAAATACGACGGGGTGTTATAAGCTTGACGTGTCTTTCTGTGGCATCGTAGCTCCCGAACGGATGAACCGATTTAGATTTTTTTTTTGTAAGCTGAATTAGTCGGGATTGTTCGTAGCCATGTGTGATGGAAATCGGTCCACTATGTCGGGGTTTATTTCAATATTTAAAATTTGTGGTTAGGTTTATTATGCCCAAAAGTGATATTTCCGAGAGGAGATACGCCCAAGGCCCCCGTCAACTTGATGGTCTCACCAAATAAAAGTCACGTTTCCTTGCAATTCCAACAGGCGATGAGACGGTGTAATTAGGCCCGCTTGCTGATGGTTAGCCTTAGCAATTTGATCAAGGTGTCATAGTTCATAGTTATGGTATAATTTAATTTCCGAGTAAATAGTTGTCGCCTGACTGTATGTAAAGTGTGTGAGAGTATATGAATAGTTTACAAAAATGCATTGGTGGCGGTGGTCGAGAGTATAATTTGCATCGGCAATAAATAACGGGAGATAGCATCGGTCGAGACTGTCATACTCGTACCTCCGCTATCGGCGGTTGAACGCCCCGTCTTGCCACTTGGCACCGATTACTGACTCCGCATATCCAATTATATCGCAAC
Source organism: Leguminivora glycinivorella (assembly GCF_023078275.1). Taxonomy (NCBI): domain Eukaryota; kingdom Metazoa; phylum Arthropoda; class Insecta; order Lepidoptera; family Tortricidae; genus Leguminivora; species Leguminivora glycinivorella. The sequence goes on from NC_062971.1 coordinate 35,536,586, forward strand.
TTAGCGCATAGGGGAGCCAATACTGCAAAACTGTCAGAGTCAGCTTTGATCCCTTTGGATTGGGCTTTATGGTGGGCTCGTACAATATGTTCACATACGAAAAGAACAAGACAGGATACATTCCAAATACAGAGTTAGATTTGATCCCTTGGAATTGGGTTTGACCCTTTGGTTTTGTGGTGAACTCGGGCAATATTTTCACAGGAAAACAGACCAAAATAGAATACATTATGAATAATATGTACGAGTACTATTGTATTGTTTGTTGTACCTGTACCACAACTTGTACCCAATAATACTGTATTGACGATGACGTGTACCTGTATGTTACCAATAAAGATTATCTTATCTAATATATTTTTTTAATTTTCTAGCAAAATAAGTGAACACTTTCAAATCTTCTCTATTTTAAGTTGTATTTGCCATCAAGTTAAATATAAGACCACTCAAGTGCTTCACACATCCATACTAATATTATAAATGGGAAAGTGTGTATGTCTTTGTTTGTCCGTCTTTCACGGCAAAACGGAGCGACGAATTGACGTGATTTTTTAAGTGGAGATAGTTGACGGGATGGAGAGTGACATAGGTTACTTTTTGTCTCTTTCTAACAACCCACTTCCCTAAAATGAGGGGTGGAAGTTGGTATGGAGCATTCCGCAATTTTCGAATTAATTTAAGGCAGCGAAGCCGCGGGCAAACGCTAGTCAAACTATATATTACACATGCATGTCTTACATGAACTGTTAAAACCATAAAATCGTCGCACAAAGCAAGCGTTTTTGTTCACTTTATTTTATTACAGCATTGTCATCGTATCTGCATAGTTCTTAGTAGTTCTAAGCGGTAAAATTTACTTGCTAGATACTGAGTAGGTTTAAATTATGCTTATTAATGGCTTGCAAAATAACTAGGTGAACTAGGTCACTAATAAATATGTACATAATCTATTAGTTGCTATGTGAAAATATATTTATGTACTCAATTATCCAACCTGCTCAACAGATTTCAGAATGGATTGAGGCTGAAAACCTGTAAATAATAGCCAGCAAACACAAAAGTATTTTGTCGAATATGAAAAGTTGACCTTACAAAATTTAAGATTATAAATATTTAATTTAAGATCTCTACTTTGCACCGACTTTATCCTAAGAAAGTGAAGGAGTGTCATTCATTATAAACGTCCTATTTTTGTATAAACTCGACATGACATGAATGAGTTTGATCCGACTCTTGTATTTGATTCGACTTGGAAGCACCGAAAGTAGGTTAGGTTTAGTTTAAGGAACGGAGCCAAAAGCTCCGCTCGTTTATTAATTACTCACACAGCACTCGTTCCTAAATTGTTGTCTAATTGGTTTTAATAAAGCTCTTTGTTTCGTTTGGAACAATGCGGCGGACTATGTCTCGGTTCGCTGACTTCTGACTTCGCCGCCCATACTTTGGCATCAGGGTGGTAGGTCTGTTACTAACATTTATCCAATACAACTAAATGTAGGTTTGGTGTTACTTTATTTTCACTGTTATGGCCAGTGATCGAATTGATTCCAGTTTATTTTACTAAAAGGTGTAATGAGCATACATCGGGGTTTTGGGAGCGGGAATGAATTTGTGTATTTATAACTCTGTTTATAGTAACTTGAATTACTGAAATATAGATTAAACTATGTATCTGGCTCCAAAAGTACCTAGAAATGTTATAGTAATGTCTGTTGTTTATCGTTTTCACCCTTTTTGGGCTAGTGTAAATCATTCCCGCTCCCAAAACCCCGATGTATGGTAATGAGATACACTACACATTTTAATTATTCGTGTGTGTGTGGATTACTGTGGATTGAGTGAGCACCTTCCGAAAATAAAAAAAAATATGCTGATCATTTAGTAAAAGTTCTAAAACAATTGTAAAACGAATCTCTGAATTTGTAAAAAGATAAATCAAAAGATACAGCCATTAACAGGTGCTCACTCAGTTCTCACAAACTACCAACGAAAACAGTGAATATATTCATTTAACATATAATATTTATATACTAACATTTAGTAAAAAATAGGCCAACCTACCTCTATAAATATTAGATCACCTAGTGACGTATTAAATTTTTTACAAATAGTTTCTTATGCTCACTCAATCCACACACTTTTGAAAAGCCGAATTTTGATGAAAAACATAAGATTTAGACCGCTATTATATGTGTATAGTTTAGTAAAAGTGAAATGGGAATTTGTAAAATACAAAACGAACCACTAACGTGTCAGGTTTTTTTATAATAAATTTTTGTAAGTGCTCACTCAGTCCACACGTTTTGAGAAAGTTAAAAATGTAAATATCTTACGATTTGTAGCACCTAAGACACTCGAAAGTACTTCAACATTTAGTAAAAATTTTTACTAAATATCCACCATCTAATATTTTATATTCGTTGTCTGGTTTTAAAGATATTCAGACATAACTTTTCTCATACAAATGTATCAAGTAGGGTGACCACACTATATCGGCTCCTGATTTTCCCCACCTTCCCATTGTCATATTGAGCTTAATCATCCACACAAACACTAATTCTTAGGCGCAACTTACTAAAGTTGCAATATTAGGAATACGCGGAATCTACGGTAAGTTTTATATCCATTTAACATTCATTTCTTAAAAGATGTATCTGAGTTTCCGTCAGTGATTGTAATCTGATATGATATAACTTACAGGAGATTAATTTGTGACGCCTTTGCGCGTCACAAACTCAGTGGAAGCGCTCGTGCATGACGAAAAAGCAGTCACGGGCCTCGAATGGATTAAACTACGTTTATTCTCTTTTTAGTTAGGCATGACAATGTTGTACATACTTATAACTGAACTAAGGCCCGGATTTAGAGACCTCGCCCAAGGATTTGGTATGGCATTTAGTAAATACCTATAAGAAGCCCTCTTCTAAATCTCAAAAATAGTACTAGTACTGATCTTAAAGTACAGACAGAGGAAATGACCTTATACGTATGTAAAAGAAAAAAAAAAAAACAAATTTCCTTACTTAGTAACTTCATTGTCTACAACGTCTCTAACGGAATCCTCGCTATGTAACACAGGTTTCAATAGTGGTATTATGAAAATATGCGCGACAGATGATCCGCGCCGCGTCGTACCAACCACTGACAACATTCCTCACGGACGGACCTTGTTATCTTGGCGACAAGGTTCACGTAACGTCAGTTATGGCGATGATACGATTTGGTAAACATGCAACCGGAGAGCGGTCGCGTTACTTCGCCGGTAGTCTTTTGTTCGTTGTGACGCCCATAACGCTTGCACGCATAACATCAACAAGCTTGCCACTGTTTTAATCGGACATTGTACACAGCCCGCTAATGGGTTTGAGCAGCTAAACAAATGAATGAGTTTCCTTGAGGATACTGGATTTTTATGCAATCATTGTTCACATCTTAAAAGGGCAGCTATGCTTTATTTATGTGTGTATACGTGTTCACGAGAATGGTAAATCCATTTCATAGTATCGGGGCATCAAAAAAATCTTTTGCTAATTTGTTTTCCTTCATCAACTGCAGTAAGTATATTATGAACCACTGCAATGCGATATTTTATTATCAATCAAACAAATCCCGAGAAACTTAGCTGACAGTGACTAATACTTGGTCAGTCATCAACAATTGCAAAGATAAAGTGAATATAAAGATTGTAAAAGAGTGTCATCCAGGGCTTATGTAGATGTAATATATTCGCGGTGGTTTGTCGACCCTCTAAGATTCCTGGCCGGCTGGCGCGGCCGCCCACACGCTGCAGATTTTATGTTGCACTTTGAAAACACGTTTTCTAGTCCGGCGGCTCGGTGATACCGGATTTTTGACATTTCGTACGTTCATACTGTGCAATTCGTACTGAAGTCGAAGGGATTTTAGCATTTATTGTAGTGGCATTAAAATCCGTTAAACTAAGTCTACAATTCATCAGGCGATAAATAAAATAATTGATGTCGATTTTGTAGTAGAAGTTAGCTGAATTTAGAGGCTACGTAACTTATATTACGTATGGTCTGTTGTGGGTTAGGTTAGGTACTTAACCAGCTTCAAGTGCCTTCAGCCAACCTTTTATGCGTTTTTTTATAGTTAAATACTTTTTTGTTAATGATTGATGAACGAACAGTATAGGGCCTTTATAATCCGGTAGACTATAATCCGTTCGAATCCGATAAAAAACGCATGCTTGTAAGTCTATACTGCGACAAAAAATGGAGTCGTACAAATTCTAGCAATGTTGATCATCAATCGAGATAAGCTACAACCGCGAGCATCGTAAAGTATAACGTAGTATTTCTATTTCGGTAAAAACGGACGGTTAAATTTGGCAAAACTTTGCGGGAGTCTAATGACCGCAGCATTTATGTTTCGCGAATGCGAGTAAATGCGTATTTTAATTTTACTATCGGTTTGCGTTGGCGGCGGCACGTGACAATGTTTATGTTTACATATGTATGTACAAAAACTAGAGCAGGTTTTATGTAAACCGTGTAAACATTAAACGCTGACTAATTTCAATTTATCCACAAAGTTTTAGTTTCTCCTATTCATCACAAATGCGAATGTTACCGTCTGTTTGTTACCTTTCAACCAATTTTGATGAAATTTGTACACGTAGATTACATTTAATAAACATGGAGACAATTTGACACAATATTAGCGGACCACTTTTAACATGCTATAAACGTTGTACTGACTGTCTCATCCCCTATTAAATGATTAATTGATTTTAAATGGTCAATAGAGTAATTTATCACTTGGAAGAGCATAATGATATAATTTAATGGTTCAATAGCCAACGACATCCTAATGTTCAATTATTGATTAAAATCATTATTGGACTATTATACTTCAATAAAAAAGTAGGCCCCTATTGGGTTATACGTTAAATAGTAGCTTTAAAAAATAGTATTATCAAAAGCTTTCCGCTGCGCTACAAGCTAAAGGTATATTTTAGGAGCCACCGTAGCCTAAGAACGCCTACAATGCTATAGAGGTTTTACATTGTCTAACCTTTAAAAACCATAACACTCCTTTTTTGGACCCCATACCAACATTCAACCCATAACAACTTGGACTCCTTTTTGAAAGATTGGCCAGATGTTGCTCCAAACAGGGATGAGTGGAAAAAGAGGGGGGAGGCCTTTGCCCAGCAGTGGGACACATTAGGCTCTAAATAATAATAATAATAATACGACAAGACAAATATCACGGAATGATTACGAGAAGTAAAGCACGCGGACAATCAGCGGTTCTACAAAGCGCACGCCCACCACCCTCGCCCGCCTCGTCCGTCTCCTCGCAACCGCCGTCGAGCGACGAGTTCGCCACCGCCGCGGCTGACACCAGCGAGTCGAGCGACGAGAGCGGGCCGCCGCCACCGCCGCCACGACCACCTGCGCGACGAGGGCGGCCACCGCTGCCGGCACGCTTGGGGCCTGCGGGACATCCTGCCCCGCCCACGGCTCCCGCTGCCGGTGGTGTAGTGCGCCGCATGAGATGGTCTCAGTTGATGAACGAGAACGTCATGCGAGCGTACTATGGGGCTACAGAGGGGGGAACTAGGCTGTCAGCGTATCGTCCAAGAATGCTGCTTCTGTTTCAGACGCTTGAACCCACCACCACCGTATCGGAGCAGCGACTATCGGATCAGGTGCGCGTCATTCAGCGGTCAAGGCGGTTGGATGACGCCACACTTGATCGGCTTCGCCAGGAGGCTCTCGCTGCTCGCGCGGACCCCGCCTCGGGGCGGAATTTGCCCGCCATGTCGCCGGACCCGGTGCCCGAACCCGACCTGGCACCGGATGCGCCGCGGGGTGATTCCGGTAACGACGGCGGGGACTTCGCGAGTCAGAGCGTGAGTGAGCCTGCTAATGAGCAACTGAGGAGGTCTTTGGAAGAGGCGATTACGCAGTATCGCTCCACAAACAATCCTAGGCCACGATTACCACGTCTGCCTATGAATAGACGCAATCTAGCGTTAATGGGAGCCTTAAACGCTTTACTAGAGCCATTTATACGGACTAGTAAAGATCTAGATGATACACACTCGATCATGTACTGCGGAGCCATCGCGGCGTGCCGTGTTGCTCGAGTCAAGTTTCCGGACGCTGACCGTGCAACTAGGACCGCCGGAGGTGTCCCTGCATGGCAAGTACAGATCGAGCGTCGTATCAACTCGTTTAGGACTCTCATTGCAAAGCTGATCTGCTTCAGAGGGGGTAATAATCGCCCTCGAGTAATGCGTTTTGTGAACCAGGCATTCGCGGGGACGGACATCAGGCCCCGCGACTATTTGGCCAATGTCACAGAGCGCATCGACTTCCTGAAGCAGAAAGTCTATGCATGGGCAAGCCGTATTCGCCGCTACAGAAAGCGTGTGGACCGATTCCAGCAGAATCGTCTTTTTCAAAGCGACCAAAGGAAAGTATACCGAAGGTGGGAGGAAACCGACCCTCGTGTGTCTGACGTGCGGCTGCCGGATGCTACTGCCATGTCTGATTTCTGGCGTAGCATCTGGTCGGTGCCCGTCGAACACACGGAGAGTGAGTGGATGACCGTTGTCGAACGCGAGTGCGAGAACATCGAACCTATGGGGGCTATCACCATCAGCCCCGACGACGTAAGTTGTGCTACCCGTACGGCCCAGAACTGGAAAAGTCCTGGACCGGACGGATTGCACAACTTCTGGCTAAAATGGTTTCGATGCTCGCACTCGCGTTTGGCAACGCAATTTCAACAAGCCCTCGATCTTGGTTCTCTCCCACCTTCCCTAACAACTGGTGTTACTTTCCTGCTCTATAAGTCCGGTAGTACCACGGAAGCAAAAAACTACAGACCCATTACGTGCTTGCCTACACTTTACAAGCTCCTTACATCCATTTTGAGAGCAAAAATTAACGCGCATATTGTCGCTAACAACATTCTGGCTCCCGCTCAAAATGGATGTAGGGTTGGGTCCCGTGGTACTAAAGAGCTCCTCCTCATAGACATGACCATCTGCCAACAAGTTCGGCGGAACAAGGGAGCCATCTCGGCCGCTTGGATTGACTATAAGAAGGCCTATGATTCGGTGCCTCATTCATGGCTGAGAAGGGTATTGGAGCTGTATAAACTTGATGCAGCTTTAATATCCTTCCTGGCTGCATGTATGAGGCAGTGGACCACATTCCTTCGTCAACCAGGAGGCAGGGATGGCCCCCTGGCCCGCAGGACTTCATAAGGATTGAGCGAGGAATATTCCAGGGTGACAGTTTGAGTCCATTATGGTTCTGCCTAGCTCTGAATCCCCTCAGCACGCTGCTGAAGGATTCTGGGCTAGGTTGCCGGCTTCGGAGAGAGGGTGAAGTCATCTCTCACCTTCTGTACATGGACGATCTCAAACTATTTGCACCGAACACCCAAGACCTGATGGTGCTATTGAAAACCACAGAAGTTTTCAGTACCGCCATCAGAATGGAGTTTGGTGTCGATAAGTGTGCGGTCATGCATGTACAGCGGGGGGAGGTTGTAAATTCAGAACATTTTCAACTTTCTGAGACGATGTCGTTCAGATTTATCTCTGAATCAGAAACCTATAAGTACCTTGGTATGTCACAGTCGTTGGGTATTGAGGATGTTGGCATTAGACGGTCGGTGAAGGAGCGCTTTTTCAGTCGGCTCACAAAAGTCCTTAACAGTCTTTTGTCAGGAGGCAACAAAGTGCGCGCCTTTAACGCCTGGGTAATGCCTCTACTCATATACTCCTTTGGCATACTACGGTGGACCCAGACTGAGCTGGACGCCCTGGATCGGAGGGTCCGTTCACTGCTTACCACACATCGTATGTTACACCCGCGCTCGTCTGTTATGAGATTATACATCCCACGGAAGTGCGGAGGTCGAGGCTTCCTAAACGCCAAAGATCTCCACAACCGTGAGGTGTACAATCTCAGGAATTACTTCCTTAACAACGAGTGTGGGATGCATCGTGATGTGGTGGCAGTTGACGGAAACCTCACGCCGCTCTCCTTGGCGAAAGAGAACTGGCGCAAACCTGTGGTACTAAGTACTGCGGACCGCAAGGCGGTATGGGAGAGCAAGCAGCTACACGGGCGGTTCTACAAGGCCCTCACGGGACCCGATGTAGACCTGCTCGCATCGGTGAACTGGTTACGATTCGGGGACCTCTTCGGAGAAACCGAGGGTTTTGCCTGTGCAATTGCGGACGAAGTTATGATGACGAACAACTACCGGAAATATATCCTGAAGGACGGTACGGTCGACATTTGTCGGGCATGCCGCCGTCCCGGAGAGTCACTCAGGCATATCATTTCCGGTTGTTCTCATCTTGCTAACGGCGAGTACTTGCACAGACATAATCTCGTAGCCAGGATTATTCACCAGCAACTTGCTCTTCAATACGGCCTTGTGGACCGCGAAGTACCGTACTACAAGTACTTACCTGCGCCAGTTCTTGAAAATGGTCGTGCCACGCTCTATTGGGATCGATCTATTATCACTGACAGGACTATTGTAGCCAATAAGCCTGACATTGTGATAATAGATCGACTGCAACGCCGGGCAGTGCTCGTTGACATCACCATCCCCCATGATGAGAATCTGGGCCAGATGCAGAAGGCAATCTTCCACACGGCGCGGATAGTCCGACGGTTCCTCTCTCTGCAGCTAACCACCGGCAGCTTGGGCCCGCCCCGCTGCTGGCGGCATCCAGGTTAGGTTTTTTATAATGTGTTTATATGTTTTTTTATATTGTTTTGTATGTGTTTTTGTATTTTACTTTTATATCCATATTATAAATAGCCTAGCCTAAGATAGAAAATAAATACTGGGAATAATAATAATACCAACATTAGCAACTTCCAAGCTTTATAAATCCTAAATCCCAAGTGGTCTATCCAAATTACACCGATAACTTTATCCAGGAAAAGGAAACAGACAGACACACTTCCGATTTTATAATGTATCTGATGGATTAACAATTTAAAATGCCTTAGCCTCCAAAATGGTTGTTTAAATGGTCTTTATGATGCTTAGAATAATGGTTATTCAAAGTCCATTACAATGACGGTATACAATTTGACGTCGACACTATCGCATGTCGTTAGTCTTCAATGAACTAAGAGCTGATATGTTCCTCGCGCATTCAACTTAAACCAGTATAAATATCACTTTGATTTTGTGGTCGTATTTCAAGTGATCTGAACAGGTCTTTGTGGTGACCGAAAAGTTGTGGTTGGTTAGCAAATATTGAATTTACAAAACAATAATCGTGCTCTGCGGCACTATGCGATAACTCAAGCGGACCTGCCGCGAAAATAGTTTTTCTTTTTTTATCAGTGGGCCTAGCTATGATCACAATCGTTGTCGCTTTGACAACGAAACCCGTTCTTCTGTCACTCTTGTATAATAGTGCGAAAGGGACCGTAGCGTGAGCGATTGGACTTTTTGTGTAAGGGCCCTGTTACAGCAGGTTGGTGTTAGGTACGTCTATTTTACAATTGTTCTGGCTTACTACCTTGTCTAGGCCTAGCAGTCCCAGTTACAGTGGCCAGAAGAAGGCGAGTAGTGTGTAAGCGTTCGCAAGTGGGCCGGTAATTGCGCTGGATATCGTTGACAATGCCTCACGTTTGGTGCGCGGATATGGGTAGCACCTCTTTGAATTATAATGCGCGCTGAGCGCCGATTCGAGTGCAATGCACTACGCCGCAATACCAATCGAAACGAGTCACTTTACTAGACAAATTGGTATCAAGCGAACAGTTTTCATTGTTGTTGAGTGTATGTCATAGAAAACGGCGGTTTCTAGGCGGCGAAGCAAGGTCGGAAGGAAACCGTTTGATTGATTATCTCCCGTAAATACGATATTATTTTTAAATGCCTAGTTGAAGTAGTTGATATGTAGATAAGCTTTTCCAAAATTAATAACCCTAGCTAGGAAATAAGTTTAATTGGACACCAAATTAACGAAAACGGAACATTCATATCCTATTACCATATTCAACGAAAATTAACTACGGTTAATGTTTTATATCCCTTACGGAAACTGCAACTAAATCGATCAATCCAGTAATAAAAATAAAACATTGTTGTATGCTTATTCTTTTTACAAGCTTTTATTCAACTTGCCTTGTATGTTAGTTTGGGTCAAAACGTAGAAGCTAAATTTGACCCTCTTCCCGGTTTCCGATTAAGCTGAAATTTTGCACACATGTAAATCACGTGACAATGCAATATTATGGTATCATGGAGCTGATCTGATGATGAAGCAGAAAGGTGGTCATAGGAACTCTGTTATGGAACGTCGTATCCCCATCGAGTAAGGGTTTTTAGAAACGTCTCAGAGCAGTAGAGGACTGTTGAAATAAAGGTACAGTCGGCGATAAAAGCTTGTGCCAAAAACTAAATTTTTGCAAATCATTGCAAAAATACTTATTCCTTAGTTCTATAGTGAATAATAATCTATAATTTTAGAGATCAAAATAGCTATATGCTTCATCAGCTTCATTAAACCATTTTAATCATTCCCTATATCTTGAATTTCCGTTAGTATTATTAATATGTTCTAATAATAAACAGAGTTATGATAATGATATAATTGAAACATTGAAACACTTAATAAGAATTATTTATATAAGAAAATTATTTCTCAACGCATGTAACAGCTTATTTTTACGAATCGGATTGTGTTTATTTGAAGTAGAGATGGACCGAATATTCGGTAATATTTACCGAATAAACAAAGTAATTAACTAATGAAGTTCTTACGTATTCCATTGGATAAGCTCCTATTTTAGTAGCTTTCTAAGGAACTACTAAAAAGAGATAATGAATACATCAAAATATGTAAAAAAAATCGTAGTTAAGAGTTGAGAAGAGTTCAGAGTTGTTTTAACTAAGTTTTAGTTATCCACTAAATCATAAAAACATAGTTGTAGTAACAACATATGTCACCATTAACAATCATTTAACGGTTTTAATGAACATCCGTTTTGAAAATATGGCGTAACCGAATATTCGGCCGAATGTTCGGTTCGGTAATGTATTGTCGTTCTTCGATGGACATAAGTTTCAAAATGCCATGGCATTTGATATAATTTTTTTACTTATATCACTTTCGACCGCCATGTTTTGTTCTTATCGGCCACATCTTTTTGTAGTTATGCCACCTCCATTTGATTCCTATTTCATTGGGTAAGAGCTAGAATATTCGTATTCGGCAAAGTCCATATTCAGCCCATCTCTAATTTGAAGTAAAAATAATTTGAGAAAATAAAAAGCGGTTTAGAAACAGCTTAAGCCGCGCTTCTTTGTCTGCCGGCATCGTATTGTACCCAATTAATGAGACCTTGGGGTAAATAGCGAAACTTGGCGAAACGAATCAATTTTGTAACGATGACGTTGCTAAATAGATAAACCAATCCAAATGTCATTTTCCTAGTTTTTACCGAACGACAAACAATCATGGTCCTATTGTCAAACTGTCCAGTTTTATTTAAACTAACAAGGGGGTAATAATGATCTTATCAATCTTATTTCCTTGGCCCTATAAAAATTAATGTGAATAAAGATATTTAAAACTAACTTAATCGCCTCACAATTTCTGACGAGGCAAATGAAAACGAAAGATGTCAACGGCTGCAATAGTAGAATTTTAACATTTTTAACACACTTTCAAATTCTACTGTTGACGAAAAAACCCGCGTCAGTTTTTCAAGCGATTTACGTCGCGCCGTAGTAAACTATTAACCGGCCCAGTGCGCAGCGGTATCAACATTCAATAGATGAAAAATGACTTATCAAAGCAACTTTCTCGCGTGCATTGTGTTAAATGAGGGATCAGAGAGGTCTCGACGCTGATCCGTCGGCACAGTTAGCCCGGCTCCGCCCCTTACACTCACGGACTTCAATTGTTATGCCTTTGATATTGCTTTACATTCGATACACCATAGCGCAAGTATTCACAATTAATTCGCAGGAACCCTAAAGGGCTTTTCACCAAATCCAAGTTTAAATGCAGAGATTAAAAATACTTAGAACTAGGTAAAATGTAAAAACTAGAAAATCGTAAACAGTAACTTATCTAAGGGCATCTGGAGTGATACTTATTTTTAATCCACTGTGTAAATATTGAGGAATTAAAGGTGCACGAAATGATTCCCGTACCTTTTGTTTTGGTGGAGTATTCTTATCAATTTAAGTCTGTGACCGTATATATCATCGGGATCGAATTCCAACATCTAATATTCTTTATCGCTTTTGCATTATATGAGGGATAGAAAGAAAAATATGTTCGAATTTAAACGTCCTCGGTACATACATGTGCACATGTGATGGTTTCTCATCGGCCGCGAATTTCACAGCGGGTCGCTGACCTCATGTGTTCTAAAATATGGATCCTAATGTATTGTTACGCGTACACGTGTGAACTTATTACGGTGGCCTCGTTTCCATAATAATATGGTGTTGTTCTATTCGGTCAAAGAAAATGACGCTACGCTAAGAGCGGCTTTGCACAGTCCGATCCGAATCCGTGAAAATAAGATCCGTCATAGCTGTAGAACTATTTGTATGGTACTTTACGCACTACATCCGATCTACGTCATTCGATTTCTGTCCGTCATTATTCGGATAAACCGCTAAGTTACCTAGAAACAATTCACGGTTCCGTATGGGACATTTCACAAGGAAATCGTAACCCAAATTGTTATTTTAGTACATTTTATTTTCTACTTCTAATTACGGACTCAACAAGTAAGGTTCGCGTAAGTGCTCGACTCTTTCAACAAATAGAATACAGAATGAAAGTAGGCTAAATAATGACAGTGATATATCTGCCAGTCACCATAATAAAGGCGAGAGATTTTACGGCTCAAAAGACTAGAATCGTCTGCAGAATACTAATAACACTGATGGAGTGAGACATTTTGCTGATTTTGCATTAGAAAGTCTTTACGGTAACAGCATCATAAAAAGTTTACATTTGTTGAAAATGCATGATTGGCACGCACGATCTATGAAGGTCACTATCATTTATATTACTTTTATTAGAAGATTTAGAGGTGTGCATCTTGAAGATATTAACGTTAAGTAGGTAGGTGAACTATCATTATTACCAGGGTGGACTTACACATACTTTCGGAAGACTAAATGATCTCGTCGATTTTGATTTTATAATACTCGAGAAATAGTAGAATATAAGGAGACGAAATTATCAGGAGTTCCTTTTCATCATTTTTACAGGATTGAGTCCCAACCACGTGGCAAAATTACATTTAAAATTTGACTTTATGTATGTATACCAAACAGGGTACATTTTAATCGTTAGGGTCCTCAATCCAATGGTAAAGCAGAGAGGACTTACCTCTTCCGGCACTTTCTCTGGCTCGCCGTTAGTTTTGGGCTCCTCGTCCTTGGATTTCTTCTCCTGCTTTGGCTTGTCTTTTCTGCTGAAACTGATGGACCTCAGTGACCATTTTTTCTTGACCTGCGAAAAAACATAGGACGATTAAAACGTGAAGAAAAATAAACATATGCATATAAATCATTGTCAATAAGTAACGATATGTAGATAATTGAATATATACTAAAGTTTAACATTTATGCCGTAGATGATTTATAATTTATGAAAACATCATGAATTGGACGGAAAGATTATCCTAATTAATATTAGAAAGTTAAGATATCTGTAGTGACGCAAAAACATCAGATTTGACAGTAGTTTAGCATAAATACTATTAACCTTGGATATAATTAGCAGAAGTCATCAAATGTGGCAACTGAGTGAAAGTGATTTTTTATCTAGAAAATCATCACCTAATAGAGCGAAATAGATAGTACTTAAGTGGAGTAATTATAATATAAAAGTAAAAATGTATTATAGGATTGACAAAGAACAACATCGACCATCATAGGTTTACGAAAAGGGCGTACCTACTTACGCATGTGACTCGTAAGAGCTGCGGCTTAAGTTCATTTAGTGTTGCAGACGTCCAACATCCATGGGCTCTTCGCGAGGATTGCTTGATATCAAGAGACCAGTGCGCTATTCCACCAGTGACATTGACACTGACAATTATCTACCTATTTCTGGGTTGATACATAACATTGTTACTCAGCGTCAATATTTTTTTATTGAACAGGCAATGAACGGCGAAGTGTCACTGTCGGGCGACAATTGTCACAGCAGTCACGGTATAATAAAGAGTACTATCGTACAGTATGGCCACTTCCGCTCCCCGCTGAAAGTGCCGCCCACCCCCACTCGGTTACCTCACAGTTACCGCCTGTCAAAAACGCGAACAGTCGACCTGTCATATTTCACTCACACCAGCATAGTACGCGTTCACCTACACAAGCTTAGACTGCGTGCTAGGGACGCGCCTCTTTCATATATGTGTCGTTTAACTTCAAAACTGGGTAAATCTATTCTGCAAGGTTGATTATCTTTCAGATCACATTATATTTTATATATATTTAACCTTAAAGCAGACTTACTCAGGTTTGAAGTTAAGCGACACATATTTGACCGCCAGTGTCCGAGGTGTGCAGTAGTGAAATAGGCCACAGTAAACAAGTTTTATATTAACCTTTTGCTTCTTCCCACCGTGGGCACCGCGAGTTCCTGTTTGCGTGGTGTTACCGTTGGTGACGGCTAGAGACCCGTCGTGTAGAGAAGAGCCTCTCCAGCATCCTACAGTGAAAGTTACCTTCTCCTTCTTAGGTTTCTTGCCGTCCTCGGGCGTGGGCACGGATTCCCCGTTCTCCTCTTTTTGCTCGCTGTCTCCGTTGGTGACGGGTGTGGGTTCCTTCTCTCCGTTCTGTTCCTCTTTGCCTTCCTTCTCTGTTGTTGCGTCCTTTTCGTTCTCGGGAGTCCCGCTGTCGAGCTGTTTCTCTTTGTCCTAAAATGGAACAGGTGTTTTTGTTAGTTGTCTTTATTTCTTAGGTACCTACTTCTATTATTAGGGCATAACATAAGAGAAATGCTTGAGAAGCCCTGTTCACGGTAAAGTAAGTAAGATTTTAAAGATACTTATTTATGGTTGAAGCAACACGTTTTATGAATGACTTTCTGACATACATACGGATCATTATTACTCACATAATTAGACATTTCGCTCGACTATTTTCCGATCTACTAGGAACCTATGGAAGCCCGAACCGTTAATCATTTAATATTAGACAATATTATCAATATGGGTATAGCGGTTATACAGATACATAGAGTAAAATCATTACAACACCTTTTTTGCGCAGATAGATTAATAACAACATTATTAACTATAATAACTAAGTTATCTTAATAATAACGACCATAATATACGGCTATAAATCGTAGACCAGGCAATTGAGTACTATTTTCGCATCGACATAATAAGGCGGTTATACTCGCAATGAACAGCATCGTCCGAGTAATCCAACTGGGTGGAGGTCGTCCGAAAAAGGACTCTCCAGCCCTGTTCACACGTCGCCAACCAATAACATTGACCTTTATACTAAGTTTATGTTTCGTTGCAAGCGTTTTAAAACTTTTAAATATTTTAGCATTTGTATGAGACTTAGGAAAGTTGTATAGTTCAAACAAATATTTCGGATATGTCTCTGATTTGTCTCTATTTTCAAGCAGGCAAATATTTAAATATGGTACTATTTTTATTTGTTTAATAGAAGTAATAGTTACTTTTTCAACTTATTTCATCAATCTAACAACTGGTGGGTGTTGTGTTAACCGTGCTTTTAAAGCTACACTTTATATCCGACTGTACAATATTTGCAATAATATTTACGTGTTGTCAGGTAACATTTAGAACGATAGTAATAAAATCTAATGAGCTAGCAAAAGGCGTTATCACACTGACGATTAGCGGGAGAGCTGAAAGCGAGGCGAGCGCGCGTACTGGTATTCAAAGATTTGTTGCGAGCGCTCGCGAGTCGTCTCGCGCCGAACTCGCGAGTTTGTTTTCGACTCGCTTGCAAATCGCCAACAGTGTAAATACGGGTCAAAGAAATAAATTTGACCACGAACACGATAGCATAAGAATGTATCTCTCATATCTGCGCCGTTGTCATCAGATAAGGCTAGGGTCCGAGCGCGCTTATCTACACGGGAAGCGTGGGCGCTGTCTGCGAGTTAGGACAGATAGCATTTCTTTTGCATGACACTGCCTTTTACAGTGTGTTATGTTATGGTATGATTAAGAAACTGCTTTTTGTGAGGTTCCAAATGTACTACAAATTGGGAAGTAAGAGGCTTATAGCAAGCGGACTAAAATGTCTATAATGCTAAAATCAACATCATTGTTAATAATTCGTCTAACTAGTAGTAAACTAATCAATAGAATTACATGTGAATCATATAAGAGTGTCGGCCGAGAAATATTTTCGAGGGACTTAGCCACATATAATATAAACTAAGACTATGCAGAATACAGCAAGGGTATGACATAAATTTCAACCATTTGGTTAGTCTAGCTAGACTATATGTACCTACAGTCGCGATCAGGTTATATCGCAGTGGTTCATGCCCTCAAAAATATCTGAACTCTAAATCTAGCACAGTTCAGGACGTTCAGGTATTTTGAGCACCTTGGCCGCGCCATTAAATCATGTGTCAACCCGTTTTTTGTACCCCAGAGGCGACATATGGTCAAGACGAAACTATAAAGGTTTCCTGCTAATTACGGGCCCCTAAACAGGCGTAAACATGTAAACTCCGTGTTATTGTTGCAGGCGCGAGGGGTGCGTGTCCATCACGGCGCGCATCAGAGCGTATATCCGAACGCCACTTATTCCGAGCGATGGCCCTCATTACCCAAATCTCTCTACACACGCACGGTTCGCACCGAAATGGTAACGATTATTCAGCTTATTTACACATTGATAGCGAACGCTATCTGCAGTCAATTTCAAGGCCGACGCCTTCCGTGCAGTATAATTCTTACAAAATACTAATGCCAATGACCTGGCTGGATAAAATGAGTAGCGTTCTCGCGCGCGACTATCTCCTAGGGCGACTTCGTATGATATACCTACTCGCGTTCGAAAACAAGTCTTGGAACGAACACTTTTATTAAATGCAAGTTGTAGAAGAAGTACCTTTTCCTTCTTTAAGGAACATATTATGAACTAAACAGTCTTTAACGTCGTCTTACGTCTCGTTAGCGTCCGTTCTACAATCCCTATATGATCTGTGTTGTTCGTAAATTTCCTACATGATAACCACCAGCAATTGTTTGAACTAGTTGTCACTAATTGTGTAAATAAGTCTTGTGACAATAAAAGGAAACGATAGTTAACGAGGGGTCGGTGCGGATATTGCTACTAGTCACTAGAAAATGATGTCACTTTCAACTCAACTTCATTGGTAATTCCTAGAACTATACGTGAATCATACACATACACATAGGATTATCAAAGAGCAAAAGGGTTTCTAGCCTGTTTCTTATCTGTACACATACACTTGCGCAGTCGGAGACTCGACCACTTGACCGAGAATTTGCTGTCTAAGCTCTATACAGCCTTGTTAGCCTTTAATACAGCGTATACAGCCCATCCATGCGATGCTTGGTCTGCTTTATTATTACCAGGAACACCACATAGCATACCATGGAACGTGTAGTAGTTATGTTTATATTCATACACTTCCTATTATGCGATGTCCAGTCGCCAGCGATACGATGAGCGAAATTTTCTGTTAGGGGCCGGCCGATGTTGACATGGTGTGCACTTGTGTTGTGCAGTACTCACTGAGATCTCGAGCGGGGGCTGTATGTGCGCGTCGCCGTTGAGCTGCGGCTTGACGCCGGCGTCGGCGTCGGCGAGCGCCTCGACGCGGCCCTCGCCGCCGGCGCCCGCCGCCGCCACTTCACCGGCGTTCTCGGCTTCCTTGCCGCTTATGTCCACCGACCGCTTACTCTGCTTTGCTCCCATGTTCACTTCTGTCCTGTTGGAATGGAAATGAAAAAAAAATGAAAAATGACTTATGTATTTAGGTAAGTATCAACATTTCAGCTTATTACATGAGATGCTAAAAGTACATATGAATTATGGAGATAATGTAAATATAGCCTCGGATTTGTGTCCTGAGACCTAAAACTATGTTAACTTGTCTTATATCAGGGAATAAACCACCGCCAAATAATTATACATTTTATTATAGTTTCCTATATAGGAAGGAACAGACTGGATTTAGTCAATAGCTGGCCAGCAAGAGCCACAGGCAGCTGCACAGACTTGTAAAATTAAAAAGTCATTGCAGTTCATTCACTTAATTCCTTTGACAAACCTTGCTGTAACCCTATTTAGTAAAAAACAATATAACTGATATCTATATCTATTTACAATAATGGAACAATGAGTTAAATGACTTCGTGTCTAGCAAATGGACAATCCGTTATCCTACCCTTGAGGGAAACGCGAGTAATTATATTAATGCAATTAAAATAGAGGAAAAGTGCACATAGCTATCAGTGTGGGATATTTTCTCGTCTATTATAATGTGAAAATAACTTTCACGGTAAAAGCAGTTTGTTTATTGTAAGAAGCACAAATGCCCGATGCGATTTTTATTTTATTTTCACTTTATTCGCAGGTTAAGGGCCCTTTCCACCACTATAAACGGCATCGTAATATTCGTAATTCGTTAAAATGGTCTAATAAGTAAAGCTTCACGCCTCGCACTGCATCAAATTTAAAGTTGATAAGTTCGTTGTTTGAGAGGTACACCGCTCAAGAGCTTGTTACACCTTCCTGAATTTAATAAGTACCTATAACTGATAATTGACGCTGCAATTCGTCCATCACCATCACATTGTCAATGTCATCACTCGTCAGTTACTTTATCCAGGCTTTGCAACGATAATGTGATTTTAAATAATTGACGACATATGTAAGGCAACTGTCAAAAGATTTTAAACATAGGTTTACAATCTTAGTTCCCAAAACCGAAAACCTAAAAAAAAAAACAATAATTTGACACTATTCGTAGAATTTACGTCAGAGATACAGTCTGGGACATGGACTAGGAATATGGAGGTACCGGGTTCGATCCTCGTAGTGGGCAAGCTTTTTCCATGTTTGCATTTTATAATTTAGATTTTAAAATTTAATGTTGTTACACTGTGTAATGTGATTCCTAGTTGTTTTAAGCAGATTATGTGACAAAACATTTCAAAAAAATTAACATTTACTTTTTTATGTGAAAATACATTCAAAAAGAGTAAAAAAACACGAAAAAATAAAAAAAATAAAAAAGTCATAGAATATTTTTTGTTTTTACATCAAAACTGCATGTGGTTAAAATCTTTCGGGTTATTCAGGCCCACGGTGTTTATTTTCTTTTCTTGTACAATAAAATATGATTTTTTTTTTCATAATTTCGAGTTAAAACGTAATAAATGAATATAACCTCTTTCTACCGAAGTCTCTGGCTAAAGGTATCAATTATTGCATTTAATGAGGAGGCACACTCAAAAGTTATGACAGATGGCGCCGTCCCGTCCTTCCAAGGTTAAACCTTCGTCCGACTAATCTGAATTTAATTTATCGATGAAATGCCGCAATGTAACTCAAATCGGCCAGATTTCTAAAGGCCCTTAAGATAACAATGCGTGCGTGGTTTCCCATTGACATTTGGTGTTTACTATAAATAGTCGAGCCAGGTACGAGACGTTTTGGAATAAACACCAGTGGGTCACGGTGTTGGGCCGCTGCGAACGGAAATAGGCAACGCAGTTAACATTGCATCGGTTATTTCGGGATGCATTCACAATAGCTCTATTCAGTTAAATTTATGTCGTGCTAACACGTTTAAATGAATGCATGCAATGTGTGAGAATAAATGGTTTAGTGTACTTATTTTAGCGCTATCATCAATGCTTGAATTAAAAACATCTGAACCAATTGTTTAATTTAGAATTACACTGATTGATTAATTTTGAGGGGTCCTTATACTCCTTATCCTAAGATTCGTTTCAGCCAACCAATAAATTTGAGTTAATATATTTATTATATTTCAAACGTATTTTATAGACCGGTACAAAACGATGTTAACACGGGTAGTATTTGCTACAATTATAGAACTTACTATAACTGACACTAAAATATTCACTTACATCTAAGGTATATAAAAAATATAAAATGAATAAAAAAGCAATTCGATTAATACCTTATATGTATGTATCGCGCTGACTCACAATTTCAATACCGTATACACACACAGATAGTCACTCACACACGGACACTTTCAAAACATGCGGTCGAATCGAAGGAGCCGGCAGCTTGGTCGACGTTAAAATTGAAACTAAGAGTAGCGAAGGGAGTACACTGTGTTCTCAGCTCAGTTATCGTATACATTGTTCATTACGGACCGAATTCCTGACGCATCGTGTTTATCATTCATTAGTTTACTCGAAACAGAAATAGCCCCCTCATTAGTCACGCAGGGCTCTGCCCTTATCGCGCTGCGAAATAACAAATGCATTCTGTAAACAAACAATAAGGTTTTTTTCCAAAATTCTTGATTTACAATTTTCTCTTTGTTTTTACTGGTGATTAGCAAAATAGTCCGAATAGTAGTAGTTACATCCCGACTGAAACAACTTATGTCACTGTATGCTTTAAATAACCATTATAACCAAGTAACCACGCGGGTTACTTGGTTATTTAAAGCAAAATATTATGTGTCGTGTTTAATTACTTACGAAAATTAATTGTGTTTCAAGTGGGTATAATTCCAGTAAGATTGGATGGATTGTATAGCAGGGGAACTAGTGAACTTTCTAGTTTTCCTCAGCTCTTGTAATGTTCGTCAATGATTTCTAAAAGGCCTCTGACGCTATGCGCTGGCTTAGTTTGAAAATGTAGGAAAACAGTTAATTACTAGATTCCTTTTCTTACATTATTTATGATAGTGAAAACTTCTATTAATAATCAATTAAACTTGAAGAAATCTTGTCTCATTGTTAAGAGATTATATTACGCATACAAAAAGCTTTTTTTACTCTTTTTCAAGCAACAAATTACAGACCAAGAGTTCGATCTGAATAAAAGTAACGTAAAGTACCCAAAAGGCGACGTATTTTATTATGCAAAAAAGTTTAAATTTCGGACAAATCGACTCTTCGAAACATAAATGACTAATCTAAAGACGACCACTTAAAAACGTTTTTACTAAACAGACCATTGTATACGGTTTAATCTGATTGCCCATTTTGCTACATCCTAACGACCGTGTAAAATCAACCAAGTACATATACCTTCCCAAACTTAGTAGAACAGTCATAAAAAAACTTTTGAACGCTCGACCAACGGCCAACAGCGTACACGAGTACTCAAAGTATCTACGACTATAATTATTATGATTATAATTGCGTACTCATAACAATCCGACGTCGCTGGCACGTCTGTCCGAGGCAAGTTATTCGAAATTGGTCCACGCATCGAGGTGAGTGACCCGTTTCGTGCCCCACTACTACTAGAGTTTTTTAGAAGCAGTCAGCCCGAACTTATTGTCGTTGGTGCTACAATGGGAGGCACTTAGCCGGGCTCGATTTAAATAAGATCCGCCGTGGCGACGGCGGTGACCTTGACTCCCTCTGGTGTTCAAGGTTAACCGGTGAGGAGGAACGTGCTGTATAAATTTAAGAGACAGCAGAATATGTTACTTACATATTATATTCAAATTTGCATTGAGCTACTAAAATTCCGACATAGGTTTGGTTTGATTTTTAACCCCCGACGCAAAAACGACGGGGTGTTATAAGTTTGACGTGTCTGTCTGTGTGTGTGTGTGTCTGTCTGTCTGTCTGTTTGTCTGTCTGTCTGTGTGTGTGTCTGTCTGTGGCATCGTAGCTCCCGAACGGATGAACCGATTTAGATTTAGTTTTTTTTTGTCTGAAAACTGAGTTAGTCGGGAGTGTTCTTAGCCATGTTTCATGAAAATCGGTCTACTATGTCGCAGTCGGGGTTTTTTTCAAAATTTTAATTTTAATAATAGTTTTGTGATTGAAGGAAGACATTTTATTTTATCCTAAAAAACTATAACATGATATTTTCTTTGACGATTTTGCCTAGAATCCCAATAAACACATCGTTAACAATTTTGTACCTAAGTCCTCTCTAAGTAGGTACTAGATGCAAGGGATAGATTTTCTTAAGGACAAGAGTTCAGGAGATCGCTGGAATATCGATATCCAGAGGCCGCGAGTTCAAGTCTCACCCAATCGAGTAATTTTTCCACTTTTAAATTTATCCACGTTTGTGTTTTAACTTTTTGACAAGCAAAAGTGAAAACTCGAAAGTTCTCTGAATAGGACTGGAGTTTCACAAGGTGGCTTAAAACAGAGAACTCGGAGAACATGAAAGTCAGCCAGCAAGGCGAACGCCTAGGTACCTACTCAACTACTCGACAAACGTATCACCGAGTACCTAGTCACAGATACAGGCTGTCGGACTGGACATGCCAGTGGGTAATGTAAGTGGAAAATCGATAGTGTCCAGTTGCGGAATGAAACCGCAAGTAACACTGCACCCGGCATAGGGAAACGACACATCAGTTTAAACACAAATACATACAACTGACTACCGCACTTAACAGGGTTGCTAACTATAAATTGTAGGTACCATAAATATATAAATACTAGTGTGTACTCTGTACCAGCAATATGATTTAAGTGATGATGATCTTAACTATGCTTATCCTCTGACGTTAAACTAGGACTTGGGGTGTCATGAGCCCTTAACAAGGAGTCCAACATCCATCCTTCCCCTAACAACAACAACATCAACATCGAGTTCTTCCCCGCACCCGAGAGGTATCCAAAAAAAAAGGGACTAAATCGAGGACTAGGACGTCATACTAAGTAATACAACTTCGTTTTATCTAACCAAACATACGAATTTTTGCACATTGCTCATCATGGTTCTTGATAGATGGTTAAGTTACAAGCTACTGTGGTCAATCCAGTCATACGTATTCTACGTAGGAGGTTGCGATGACAAGCCCAGAATATTACTCAAGAATCAGGAAGGAAGTTCATTACAGAAGGTTCAAAATGACTCAAGGATCGGTGGAAAATTTTAACTATTCAAACTGCCCGTATATACAGAATACAAATATCGTGTTTTACAGCGTACACAATACCTACCTTTATTTTTAGCCCGTTAGAACCATTGAGTAATTATTACTTCGTATAGAGGAGCTATAGCAAACAACGAACGTGTCACAGCCTGTAAGCTGAAGGCGGGGCGAGGGGGCGGGGTGTGAACCAATGGCCTGCTTCCGTAACGTCGCAAGCGCTACGATTTTACTCGGCGCTTACGACCTTTCGGTCGCGATGATGAGCCCTGCATAGAGTGCATAGATTAGAAGTCGTAGTATAGAAGTGACATGGGTTTACATGGGCATTTTTTAATTTATGACTTTCAATTAGCGTGAGTTGTTAACAAAAAACATAAATCGCTGTTAGTTTTGTAATTATAATCAAGCTTGAAATCTGTATTTAAAACTAAACTTTTTTCACGTTCTGAATTTAGATTATAGTTTAGTATAATTCACGATGTTTTTATTGAAATTCCATGCTTAATTATCGTTGCAAAACCGACAGCGATTTAACTTTTTTTAACAACTCTGTGAATTCCAATTTTTTCAAATGCCCACATTTTTTAAAGCTGTATACGGACTGAGCGTACATGTGTACACGTAGCCGCAACTGGATATTAGTTATTTATGTGACATTTGCATAATGGTAGGCATTAAAAGATGAGTGTTGTTTTTGTTGTGTTAATAAGATAACATGAGTGTTTTAATGCCTAATTATACACATATAACTTTATCTACATCCATGTATGTATGGGCGCGGGTTTATCGTCCCATAGAAAATTTGAATTTCGCGCGTTTTTATACTCTCATAATTTGCTTGACCGTCTACCTACCCAAATTCATTCAGGCAGGTTAGGTACTGCACTTACATTTACATACTCACATGAAATTCGACACGCGTATTGAGAATCTGTTATAGACCGACATGTCGGAAAACTGTGCAATTCTGACAATAATAATTAAATAACCTTTTTTGCGTCGATAAATATATATAATTTAATGTATGATAGGAAACTTGAACTAACTTGCGATATTGTCACGTCTGCTTTTGTTGCATTTTTACTCTTTGGTTTCAACGAAACATGGCCGCCGCAACATGGCGCTTCGGCATGAGTTTATATTGATACATTTTTTAAAAAGTAAGCGTGTTTAAACAAAAATGCAGTAAATCTACGTATGAAAAGTCACTCCTTAGCTTTTGTTAGATTTTCCTGAGCAGTTTGTGCAGTACCTCACTACACATGACGGCATTATTTAGACGAAATATTTTTCATTGCGATACGTCAATCTACCACAGCCGTTCGGCACAGACTAAGCGCGTTTGTGCTGATCAGCTCTAAGTGTTGTTACACAAAATCAAGTTGAGGTGCCCTCTCTAGTTAACATAATTACTCAAAGGTTAGAACGCTTGTGATATCATGGTTAATACCTGCCCGTATTATACACATCGTCTCATTCTTTTTCTGTCAAGTTCTTAAATTCGTTCCCTTCTCGTCATCCATTCTTCATTCGTCACTTTTGTGATCCTGGATCATATGAATTATTTTTCTTTTCCCTTATTTCGGCTCATTAAAATAAAAGGTGTCGAAGGGAACCAGAATAGTCCTAAGTTCTTCTTCATGGACGGTCAAAAGGTAATCGCATCCTAAATCGTCTGTGCCAAAATATCGTACTGACCTTTGGTCTTTTACAGAAAAGGAGTTAAAGATTGAGGAACAAAAACGTGTTACCACACCAATCGATCGATCGTTCGTAGTTTCTGTGACGAAAAGATCGATAGCGTCGAATGTTCCATGTCGAAGTCGATTCGATGCTATCGATCGATTCGTGTGGTAAAATCAGTAAATGGGAATGTCAGCAGCTAATTATACCTAGATTAGGAATACATTCACTACTTCGCAATACAGGAACAGTAGATTTCATTTCTTGCAACACGCAGAGATAACTTTAGCGATTTCTAAAATTCTATCGCCTCTGGTTTATAGCACAACCTTATGGTCGTGCATTCAGCAATAAAATCGTTATTGGATCACAATGGATGATTCAATAGGTCTTTTGATAAATCATTGCTACCACCAGCTATAAGGCATTGCGGGGTTAGTCATTCATTTCTACGAACAGTCAGTGCAGCACGGGAAGCATGGTCGCGCGATAGACGATAAAATAGCAGGCCGTCCCTATCGCACTATTTGTAAGTGCGATAGGGTCGGCCTGATATTTTATCATCTATCGCGCGACCATGCTTCCCGTGCACGAGTACTTTAACTATTTGCATCCACCTACATGAATCGGGTCTACAACAAAAATCAGAGTTCCGTTATCTGCCTCCCTTGCATTCATGCGGTAGAGGTATTACAGACGAACGAACGAAAGTATTGTTTCTCCGTTCAAAGATATGTACGACATTAAGATATTGAGGGTGAAATAGTTAACACGAGTTTAACGTTTAGTAGGTAGGAACCTACCACCGCAAGTGTTTTAAAGTAAAAAAATTAAATCTTGTCGCACTGTCTAATCCCTGCCCCTATCGCATGCCATCGGCGCCGCTGTGGCACCACATGTCTTAGCTTTATTTGTAATTCAATGATGTAGGTAATATGTGCGAGAATAAAGACACCTCCCTCCCTACACCAAATATGTGTATGTACGACTGCATAAGTGCGTATTGTACCTTGTACCAATAGTATAATCTGAGAAGCAAGTTTAATCCATACTAATATTATAAATGGGAAAGTGTGTCTAGTGTTTGCCCGTCTTTCACGGCAAAATTCTGCGACGAATTGACGTGATCTTTTGAGTGGAGATAGTTGAAGGGATGGAGAGTGACATAGGCTACTTTTTGTCTCTTACTAACGGGAGCGAAGCCACGGGCAAAAGCTAGTATGTTATAATTATAAACAATTGCCTAATCTAATTTGCATCGTTGACTACTCTTATAAGCAATCAAAAATTCTAAATTGTTTTAAAATATACTATTTCTAAATTCGGAAAAACATCTACAGCTGGGCATTTCTATTGGAAATATTGGAATACATTCTCTGCAAGAACGAAGCCTTGTTGTGTTACAAGAGTTAAAGAGACTACTTTTCTAAAAAATACTATTTATGTTATTTCCTCGGGCTTACTACCCATTTAAAGACAAATAAGCAATGGAAAGCAAATAAGGATTACTCATGGCATGAATGCATACAATACAGCACCCTTGTTTCACTAACTTGCATGTCGCCCTAATAACTGGTAGGGTGATTCATCGTTCGACAAAGAATGGATTTCCCAGAAACTAACATATTCACGATACGAGCGACATGTATAATATCAATTTACCAACAAATATTATTTAATATCTTTACTTACCTTAGTGCTGTTAGTGAGCAGTTTTTAATCAACGGTTAAATCTGCCGTCACCAGTTCTCATTTCTTTTGTCCTCGATTTAAATTACTACTCGAGATGATAACAGTATGTTAAAAGTTATCTCATATAATTTAATAAAAAAACATATTTTAAGATCAATACAGATCGCGTGACGAAATGCAGTTTAGGGGACAGGATGAAACAGAAAATTCAAATGTACTTTTACCGAACTCAAAATTAATTTACACAGCCGGCATCCTGCAGAAACGTTAGAACATATTAACACTATAACTAAAATCATGACAAAGACTACAATTCAAATTGCACTTACCACCTGGACTTTCAATCTCTATTTTATTAACAAGAAATTTACACCACAATTTCAGAAATTTGTTACCATAAAGCACTCACAGACAGCCCGACACAATATGGCGGCAGGACGAAATCCCCACCTCCAGCAAATTCAAAATTGAAACTAAATTTTGATTGGTTGCTTTCACCAAGACGCTTCAAGGCTACCAACATCAAGGTTTTTTTACTATAGACAATAAAAAAAACTATATAGGTATTCGTTCTCTCTGGATCTGATGGCGCTGTTTTTGATTTATTATAAAATATATTTTTATATGTACATTCTTATTGTTTAAACATATTAAAGCAATATATTAACATAACTTAAATTAATGAAAGTAACACTTTCAAGTTTGACTAAAGGGTATTTGTCTAAAGGTTTGATTCATTTGATTCACACATAGTCCTTTTACCAAGCCGAAATGGTTTGGAAATGTGAAAAACTACAAGTTATTTGAAGAAGCTAACTAAAGTTTGGCATCTCTTTTTATAGAAAAATTTAAAAACGGGTAGTAAAGTAAAGCTAGGAACATACTACGCGGACGTCCGTCGTAAATCGACCGCGACCGCGATCGATCAGTGTGCACGGAACAAAACATCCAGCGAGCCAGATTTCGATCGGACGTCCATGCGCTCAAGGCCACGTCCACGTCCGCCGACCGATAGTTTGCATGTTAAGCTAGGAACACACTACGCGGACGTCCGTCGTAAATCGAAATCTGGCTCGCTGGATGTTTTGTTCCGTGCACACTGATCGGTCGCGGTCGCAGTCGATTTACGACGGACGTCCGCGTAGTATGTTCCTAGCTTTCTAGGAACATACTACGCGGACGTGCGTCGTAAATCGACCGCGGACGGGAATTTGGACAATGGAAATACACATAACCGTGCAAACTATCGGTCGACGGACGTGGCCGTGGCCTCGAGCGCATGGACGTCCGATCGAAATCTGGCTCGCTGGATGTTTTGTTCCGTGCACACTGATCGGTCGCGGTCGCGGTCGATTTACGACGGACGTCCGCGTAGTATGTTCCTTGCTTTATGTTGATGTCGAACGATTCTTGCGACATGTGCTCAGTTGTGTCACAAAAGTGTGTTTATATTTAAATATTTTTTTATAAACGGATATAATCATTATTTTATATATTTTTAAGATTTATTTATATTTTTGCTTTATTCTCATTTTTTTTTTATTTTATTTATACATGTCCATTTTTAGGCTGGCAACACTATACTGAAATTACAAATGGCGTGTGCATCGATGTCGCGTTGCCCTTGATTCTCCGATAATTACTGTTTTTAAAAAGTAGTTACTTGATACTTTAAAAAACTCGACTTAATTAGATCTGTTCTAGTGCTAGAAGTGCTGTTAACAGTGATTTGTGGAGTGTTTCAAATGGTGCTGTGAAATATTTGTGTAGCGTCACCTGACCAAGCTCATTGTCATTTCCCGCCATTGTGGACCCTCTGTAAAATTATTTTGTCTTTCTTCTATTACCAAGTGCAGTGTTCATGAAGAATTCTTAAAACATTAATCTAGCGAACTAAAGTGATGTCATTACACGGTAATGATGTCTGCTTGCTAGAAGTAGAAGACTATAACTTGTACGAAGAGGAGGCATCAAATCACGCTTTTGCCAGGTATGGAAGCCCGGCGTGGTCGCCGAATTGTTGTTAGAATAAGCCTATGAACAGTAGTAAAGCGTACATTTTGCCATAATATAGTTTAACTTAGCCTAAAAAAACATTTTTAAGTGTCGCATAGTAAGTTAGTGACCATATGACGCCTCCCGCCCGTGCCGTGCCGGTTGTAGTCAGCTGTTGGGCCGCCATGTTAGGTTGGTAAAATAGGCGTAGTATGTGCCCCTACCTAACTACTGCACTAACAACGTACTATCGAACACATGTACGATTAAGCGTAAAGTCATTCATGTTTTTGTATGAAATGTAAAAATGCTTAAAAATGTAAAAAAAAAATGCCGTCAACATTCAGTTGCTGTTGTTGATAAACTGGCCAACATGGTCTTAGTATTATTTTTAGGTTGTATTCATAGCTTGGAGATTTTGAGGTTTATTCTTCTGTTCTATTCTGAATTTCATTTATACTAGTTTATTACCTTGCCTTTATACTCCAACTATGAGATACATTTTGTTTTCTATACGAATATTGTACATTTTAGATCAATATTTACTAAAATCTATTGTGTTGAGAATTATTGACCACTGGACTGTCATAATTTAGGTAATATATTTCTGTAAACACCCCAAAAATTCAACCCTTTAAGATTAAGCTAATAATAAAACTTAGTACCTAGTAAATGCTATGAAGAGCCCACAATAGGTCCAAAACAATATTGAAAAAGAAAGAATCTTCTAAAATATGATCACATTGCTTATCAGAAACCTATGCAATGACAAACCATAGATTTATATAGGATATCTGCCAAGGCAACGCTATCTGTTACAATTCAACAGCTGAAAAAGTTAAAAATGTGTAGGTGATGTAATTACATTTCCAGATAACCAGGTTTTGTACTCGCACATGTAGTATGGTTTCAAATTGAGTTGACTATTAATTTTGTTTACAATGGAGGCTGCTTATGCAGCTGCACCAATTATTATCCCAATTACTATTGTATTAATGATACTCAATATTAATAATACCCTTGGCTCTAGTATAGATATCAAGTTTTGTCTTGGATTGTCTCATTCATTTTTTTGGCAAGTTCTAAAATATCTGTTCACCTTTTTCTTATTCCCACACACTCAGTAGTTGCCATTATCTTCTTTAGGGTGTGTTCACTTTTTAGTAGTAATCATAAATAAAATTTGGTTTCAGAAGTGAAAAACATTCATCAGGTGGTAGGACGATGGAGGCGGAAAAACGCATCCGACGGGAGATAGCAAACAGCAATGAACGCAGGCGTATGCAGAGCATCAATGCAGGTTTTCAGGCTCTGCGGACCCTCCTGCCTAGGCACGAAGGAGAAAAACTTAGCAAAGTATGGTTCACTTAGATTTCAATACTTATATTGCCATCTTCTATAAATCAATCATCAGTCGTTAACTTCATTTTATATTTTTCAGGCCGCCATTCTTCAACAGACCGCCGAATACATCTACTCACTGGAACAGGAGAAGACCAGACTTCTGTCACAAAATTGCCAGCTGAAGAGACTCCTGAACCAGCACGAGGGCGGCGAGATCCCCCTCAAGAAGAGAAAAAGCGAAATGATCTCGCACATCGCGCCGACCACGATCATCCCCGACTCGACCGACGACAGCGTCGCCAAGGCGCGATCGCCCGAGCCGGTCGCCGTCATCAGCATCGGCTGCACGAAGAAGGACCCCGAGACCGCCGAGCTGCGCGTGCAGCTGGAGCGCGAGCGGCGGCTGCGGCGCCTGCTCGAGGAGCGCCTGCACGCCGTCTACCCCTCGCCCGCGCCCGCGCCCGAGCCGCAGGACTGCAAGCTCGAGACCGAGGAGGTGGAGGCGCCCGTGCCCGCGCCCGTGCCCGCCCCCACCCCCCCCCCGCCCCCGCCCCCGCCCCCGCGGCGCCGCTGCTGGAGGCCGCCATCAAGGCCGAGCCGCGCGTGGAGGTGGAGGTGCTGCCCGTGGCGCCCGACGCCGAGCGCCTGTACCACCTGGCGAGCACGAGCCGGCAGAACCTGGAGACCATCGTGGAAGCCATCCGCCACCTGGAGGGCGACCACATGTTCGGCGACGCGCCGCTGGCGCTGACGAAGAAGGCGCCTGCAGTGGCGCCCGCCGGCGCGCCGCCGCGGCCGGGAGTGATCGTGGTGAAGCACTCGTGATCGCGCTGAGCGCGCCGCGGGGCGACCGTTTTCGCTTTCGCTCTTTGAGCGTCCGTGACCCTCCTCGAATGTAGTTTTAAAATGTTAGCTGTTTAGTTGTCTTTTCCAAAGTGACGAATCGATAAGTCTGCGTCTTGTTTTTTTTACGCGTCGGAGTCGGTCCGCGAGCGTCGGGGCCGGGGGCGAGCGTCGGCGCCGCGCTCGGTTTAGTCTCAAATGTAATTATTATAATGCTAAATTTGATGTTGTTTTGTTCCTCCGGCTTGATCTTTTTGATGGGAGTAGACGATCGAGGGATTGACTGATTCGGTTAAGGTGTCGGAGAGCTGTCCGCGGCGGTTGCGCTGAGGTGAGACAGGTGAGGGAACGGGTGATGTAATGTAGGCTTTGTGATAATTTTAGAATGACTACCGAAAAGAGTTTGGTTCGATAGGAAACTACCACCGAGAAAGCAATAACGCTGAGTAATCGATGATGGTGTTACTGAGAGGTTGTTCGAAATGATACAGCAATATTTTGCATTCTTAATATTTTACAAGCATTTCTAGCGATATAAGATAACCTACTATATGTATAATGTATCACATTTGACTCTCTGTGTAGCTAAGACCGGCGTCTTATTGCCGAATTTTGTACTAATATAGTATTATTAATATCAATTCATCATATAATATTCTAAGATAATATGTTTTATATAATACATGTTTCCTTAAATCTATGATTGACTTCAAAATTATGAATATGTATTGTGTATATTGAAAATAGTAATCGACTTGGTCTACTGACTTGGGCAAAATTGTATATCCAGTGTTTTGTTTTCTATGCTTTTTACAATCACCCAGTGCTCGGATCGCCCTCGAAATTATAGCCATTATTTAATAATGATGACAGTTGTCAATAAATAAACTAGATAATATTTTTAGTATCCGAAATTAGAGCATTCCATGTAGTTTCACATTTGACTAAGGATCAATCTACTTGTAAAACATGGATTGAAAATGAGTTATTATGTATTTTATTAAAATGGTTAGAATAATTCAGTAAATCCAATTAAAATAATCAATCATGGGCACCGTTTTATAGTAAATTGACCTGGTTCGTTGTTAGCCATGCTGGCGACTGCTGGAAACTCTGCTAATGCTCGGAAAGTGGCAAGTTCAGGAAACCTATTTAAACAAACTTTGTTTGTTAGTTTCCTTCATGGCCATTGTTATGTTTTTAGCTGAATTATAGGTAGTCAATAAATTGAAAGTTTAGACAGAAGGCCGATTTCTATAGTAAAATAGATAACAAGCACAGAATACTGGGCTTGGAAATCTCGCTCGAGTTAAAGTGTAACAGGAATTGGCGATAAGCAGGCACTCGCAACAATTGATGATCTAATCATGTATTAAATAAATAGCATTAGTGTATATGTTCTGTTACTATTTGTACTCTTATTAGGCCGTAGAGTGTGGGCCGGCGAGCTCGCGTTAGTTAGTGATCATAGACTATTATCGTTTGCTTCAGTGTGCTGACATTTTGTTAAAGACGTAACTTACAGTGCTTTAGGTTAACGCTTTCCCTCGTAAGTTCTTAGAATGTATGTTATTTTAGTTCGACTCAGCAACAGAGTGGATCCGCGTCATGTTGTCAGTGTCGAGATCCTCCAGGGTCGTATTTTTTTAAGACTGATCACTTGTTCATTATTAAGTTCTGTAATTTGTGCCACCATATTGGTAGTGAGCCGTGTTTGTGTGAGTGTAACGAATGTGTCGCTCGTATGTATGCGGGGAACGAGGAACCCGGCGGCGTCGTAGATCTTATACTTCAAATTTTTTGTGTAAGTGATAATTAGTTAAGTGAATACGCGCCGAAATTTTGTAAATGCCTTAATTTTATAAGATCCCCACCCTGCCGGGTTTCGAAATGCGCGCGTGACATGAGCACTTAGTTGTTAAATTATGTCCAATATTGACATGAATCGTAACTGCAGCTTGCGAAGGAGCGGTCGAGTATACAATAACGTGTATACTAAGTAGCAAAGTATGTGCTACTTGAAGCATTACTGGCTCCTCCCGGCTGTCGGGAGCGGTAAATGATCTTCCTGATTGCAATCTCACTGCAGCGCATGGAAGTTGCGAGAGGTGTACGTTCTTGCTCTGTTTCTGAGTCCGTAGTTGTAAGATTTGTCTGCCTACCGCCTTTACATGTCAGTATAGGATAAAACATACTTGTAACATAACGGACTCGGTTATACTATTACTATTAGCGTAGTCAAAATAGTAGTAAGAGATTTTAAGTCAAAGAAAACAAGTTGAATTGTTTAAATGTGTTATTATTTATGTCTTAAAGTATTAAAATGGTTATTTCTTATTAATTAGTTGGTAAATGATATTTGTCTGTATATTCACTCATGCTTGTTTGTCACAGATCTGAAACCAATAAAACACGAGACACTTTCAATTATATTTAAGGAAAAGTGATTGAAATTCATGTATATGTATATTATTTGATGAGACAAGTTGCCGAGTATTCTATCGTTTACCGGTACTGACATGGATATTACACAAGGTCCATTGTCGTAGCACGTTCAATACTCGGCTGGGTTTGAAAGGTTATGAGACAAGTGTTTAAGTGAAGACTGATAGTAATTTGATAATTAACAGAACCCTGTAACATGGTGTTATGACGAAATACTACAATATAAATATAAACCAGTAAAATTAGCCATTATCTGTTTACATAGCTGTAGTTCTGCTGAAAGTGACTGAACCTTTTTTGTATTCAAAATAAGTTTTGTCTAGTGTTGTGATGTTGTCAAGAACGTTCACCAATTCTCACTCCGAAATTGAATCCTTGTATATTAAAAGGTTGCTTACACGATTTCGTTGGCATCGCGAGCGTCTATAAGCTGCGATGTTCGCTTGTCTGATGATAGCCAGCCGTAAGCTAGGTTGCCTCAGAGGAAAGTTAATGCAAAATGGAGAATGTTCTTTAGAACATCATAACACTGGTGTGGTTGCTTTCTTCAAACCTACAGTCGCATTCTGTGCATGACCCATATTTAGATAGTTATATCTAGTCTAAGGTAGGTTCATAGGTTAAGATCACGTTCTCCAGTTAAGCGAAGTAATCGAGGTAGTGTTGACCACTCACTGGTGAATCTGGTGATGGTGCCCTGTTTTATTGGTTTTACGACTTATTCGTTGTGAATATTTCCATTTTCTACACTCTATCGTATTCTAACTGATTATAATATGTACTAGTTTTATATGGAGGTTAATAACCGTGTGTAGCTCTATTTACTGAAATATAGGCGTTCATAATCATAGGGTGGATGGAACACACAAACTAGTTTAGTTAAGGTTTGCCGGCATCATTTGTTCTCTGCCGCATAATACGCAGGAAGCTATACAAAATTAGCTTTGTACCATCAAAAGTTGCATTTATTTATAGTAAGTTTATTTTGTTTCAATTATCTAGGTTAGATTTGTTTTCGTCTAGCTTAGATTCAAATTTTAGTCTACTGTTAGCAGCGGGGCATGATCGCAAATGATTCTCATCGCTTTGTAATTTACTTTTATTTCCAATTAACATCTAAAAAAATAGTACTCTTAATAAATTTCACATAAATAGATCTTATAATGGTGTGCATCAGAATGACTGACCAAAGTGGCAGATCAATGTTGGAGTACCATCAGCATTTACTACCTATTTGCTACTATTTACTACCTATATTGACATATTTGCTACCTAAGTTAAAAAAAAGATTTTCCAAAAATAATGTGGGCAGTCATTCTGACGTCAGGATGACTGCCCAAACTGAGTATGTCGGGGTTGGACCCCCTAATTTGCAACAATGTATATACTATGATTTACTACCTATTTGCTACCTACACATATATTTTTTTCAGATTTTTTAGGTAAAAAATAACGATTTTATGACCAAAGTATTATTTTTAGAGATTTCTTCCATAAAGTGGGCAGTCATTCTGACGTCAGGATGACTGCCCAAACTGAGTATGTCGAGGTTGGACCCCCTAATTTGCAACAATGAATGTACTATGATTTACTACCTATTTGCTACCTGCACATATATTTTTTTCGGATTTTTTTGGCCAAGATTAACGGTTTTATAAGCAAAATAGTTTTTTTTGTAGAAATGTGTTTCATAAAGTGGGCAGTCATTCATACTTCAAGTTGGACCCCCTAATTTGCAACATTCTATGTCCTATGATTTACTACCCATTTGCCTACTTACATAATATATGTATGTTTTCAGATTTTTTAAATATGAAAAATTTAATAAAATGAAATAAATATAGGCCCCAAGGCCCCATTTGCCTACCTACATAATATTATATGTATGTTTTCAGATTTTATTTATAAACAAATAAAATGAAAATGTATAGATATTATATGTAGGTAGCAAAGGTAGTAAGTCATAGGACATAGAATGTTGCAAATTAGGGGGTCCAACTTGAAGTATGAACGACTGCCCACTTTATGAAACATATTTCTACAAAAAAACTTATTGCTTATAAAATCGTTATTCTTTGCCTAAAAAATCCGAAAAAAATATATGTGCAGGTAGCAAATAGGTAGTAAATCATAGTACATACATTGTTGCAAATTAGGGGGTCCAACCTCGACATACTCAGTTTGGGCAGTCATCCTGACGTCAGAATGACTGCCCACTTTATGGAAGAAATCTCTAAAAATAATACTTTGCTCATAAAATCGTTATTTATTACCTAAAAAATCTGGAAAAAATATATGTGTAGGTAGCAAATAGGTAGTAAATCATAGTATATACATTGTTGCAAATTAGGGGGTCCGATCCCGACATACTCAGTTTGGGCAGTCATCCTGACGTCAGAATGACTGCCCACATTATTTTTGGAAAATCTTTTTTCTAACTTAGGTAGCAAATATGTTAATATAGGTAGTAAATAGTAGCAAATAGGTAGTAAATGCTGATGGTACTCCAACATCGATCTGCCACTTTGGTCAGTCATTCTGATGCACACCTTATAATGGATAGTGGTCGAATGAGCGGTCTCCATTTGAAGCCACACCATACGCTCCTCACAGTACAGTCGCTATCAGATATATCAGAGCGCCCGTGGTGTTCAAAAATATCTGTACATTTGTATGAGAATCAACTGCGATGAAACTGACCAAGCAGCAATACTAGGTCAGTTCTGTAAGAAACAAACCCTCGCTAACATGCTCATGTTCCTATACTAGGCACATATTGCAAAGTCTTTTATAATTCATTAATTAAGATAATGATAAAGTGTAGAAAATAATGCATGGGCGTTTCCTTTTTGATATGAAATCGATAAAATATATTTCCTCTGATTTTAATTGTACCAATATGAATATTTATAAAACATTGATAAGCATGTGTTTTATTTAAAATCCTGTTTATATTTAGATATCTACCTACAAGGTTAAAATTATCTGAGATAAACATATTTTTCCTAATCGTTATTATATTTTGAATATCCTTGGTTGCATAATTATTATTTCAAAGCCCAGCTAGGGCTGAAAAAATATCTTTAACCTTATTTCAAATAATTTTCACTAAAGGATATCGTTGAGGGGTGAGTGGTCAAATCCCGATAAATCGCTATTATTTTTCATTGAAATAACTATTTCAAAAACAAAGCTCAACTTATTTTGACCACTCGCCCCGTCGTTATATTTCAAAACTCCGAAGGCTACAAATAGCACCGCCATCTAGTGAGTTAACAGTTAGCTTATACATACATTACATAACATACCTTTCATACGGGCGCCAAAAACGGTGCCAGCAGCGCGCTGCTCTGCACTACAAACACTGCACGCATGCGGGCCATGCGTCCAGACCGTGCGACCAATCGTGTTCCACCAAGACTCGTCAAACGAGAAAGTTCAGTCGACTTTGGCAGTCTTCAAGAAAAGAGCGTACACCCATCTTAAAGGCCGGCAACGAACCTCTAACACTTCTGGTGTTTTGGGTGTCCATGGGTGGCAGTAATCGCTTAGCATCAGGCGACCTGTCGCTCGTTTGCCGGCTATCGCATAAAAAAAGGAATCTTTGATTCGTTAACCCTTTTCAAGGCCATCCATACTAATATTATAAATGCGAAAGTAACTCTGTCTGTCTGTCTGTTACGCTTTCCCGCTTAAACCACGCAACCGATTTTGATGAAATTTGGAACAGACAATCTTTAGACCCTGAGACAGAACATAGGCTACTTTTTATTTCGAAAAAAAGGGATGAAAAGGGGTTGAAAAAGAGGTTGAAAGTTTGTATGGGATTTCTTAATTTTAAAAGATAAAACCATGAAACTTTTTTATTTTAGCACTTGATAAGAAATCATTAAACATATATTTAAAGTCACATACAGGTCGAACGCGATTAATTAAAATATCTGGGCGACCGAGCTTCGCTCGGTTCTGTTTCGTATCCTTGACATGTGTCGCCATCTAGTTCAAAAATGAATAGTACCTACATCGAGCGAAAGAATTCTCAGCCTTAACAACACAACTACTCCACGCGAGATGGCGCGCATTTCGCCACAAAAACTCAAATAGTGTATTTTTCTATTCGTTTTAGCCTTGACCTGTGTCGCCATCTAGTGTTTGCAATAAATAGTACTTACATCGACCGAAAGAATTCTGTCTTAACAGTACAACTACTGCACACGAGATGGCGCGCGAAGAAAAACGCATGAAAACTCGAAAATTCGCGTTTTCCGGGACCTAAGGATAAGTTAGACCGATTTTTCACCCCCAAAAACCCCCACATAACAAATTTCAGCGAAATCGTTAGAGCGGTTTCCGAGATCGTCAGTGTAAATAAATATATAAATAAATAAATAAATATACAAGAATTGCTCGTTTAAAAGTATAAGATTACTAGCTTTTACCCGCGGCTTTGCCCGCGTAATAAAAGTATTCATTAAGATTTTCATTTGGATCCGTAGGGACCGTAGGTTTCTCTGTAGGTATATTTATCTGCGATTATTTCGATTGCACGTAATACTTTTGCTTGCAATGATTGTAGAAATATTACACATCGACCACAGCGTAGGTAATTCTATATACGCTGGGGAAACCTTTATAAACATCTATATATCAAACAACATTTTGCTTATACTTATCGCAAACGTAATCTTCAAGCAAGCAAACAACGATCGTCTTAGAGCACATTGATTGTAAGAGACCGCCGACCAATTATCCGTATCCCTCTAACGATACCCATATCCGTATCCGTATCCGTATCGCTATCGCTATCGCTAACGCTATCGCTATCGCTGTCGCTATCGCTATCCCTATAGCTATCCCTATCGCTATCCCTATCGCTTTCCCTATCGCTATCGCTATCCCTATCCCTATCCCTTATCAAGATGTTTAATGATATAACACTTTAAGTTCTCGCGCTTTGTACACATATTTAAAGTCACAACATACAGGTCGAACGCGATTAATTAACATTATTTTTACCTTTTTTCCCAACGTTTCGATTTAAAGTCACATACAGGTCGAACGCGATTAATTAACATTATTTTTACCTTTTTCCCAACGTTTCGGCCAGGTTGCACTGGCCGTGGTCGCGGAAGACTGACGTCCCAGCAAAATGTCACCGGAGATGTAAACAACACAAAACTACCCGATATTAATTTATATAAATGTTCGGGGTAGACAAATAAATATAATCTACCCGCTTTTAGTTAATGTTTATTTCCCACCATGTTTATTTTAAAGGTAATAATCGCGTTCGACCTGTATGTGACTTTAAATATATGTTTAATGATTTCTTATCAAGTGCTAAAATATAAAGTTTCATGGTTTTATCTTTTAAAATTAAGAAATACCATACAAACTTTCAACCTATTTTTCAACCCCTTCATCCCTTTTTTTCGAAATAAAAAGTAGCCTATGTTCTGTCTCAGGGTCTAAAGATTGTCTGTTCCAAATTTCATCAAAATCGGTTGCGTGGTTTAAGCGGGAAAGCGTAACAGACAGACAGACAGACAGACAGACAGACAGACAGAGTTACTTTCGCATTTATAATATTAGTATGGATTTTTACCTTTAAAATAAACATGGTGGGAAATAAACATTAACTAAAAGCGGGTAGATTATATTTATTTGTCTACCCTGAACATTTATATAAATTAATATCGGGTAGTTTTGTGTTGTTTATATCTCCGGTGACATTTTGCTGGGACGTCAGTAAACGTCAGTCTTCCGCGACCACGGCCAGTGCAACCTGGCCGAAACGTTGGGAAAAAAGGTAAAAATAATGTTAATTAATCGCGTTCGACCTGTATGTGACTTTAAATATGTGTACAAAGCGCGAGAACTTAAAGTGTTATATCATTAAACATCTTGATAAGGGATAGGGATACGGATTGGGAAAGGGATAGGGATAGGGATAGCGATAGCGATATGGATACGGATACGGATAATATGGGTATCGTTAGAGGGATACGGATAATCGGTCGGCGGTCTCTTACAATCAATGTGCTCTAAGATGATCGTTGTTTGCTTGCTTGAAGATTACGTTTGCGATAAGTATAAGCAAAATGTAAAAAAAATTAAGGGATAATAGAAAAAAGTACTTTTTACCCACCGATCATAGTGTCGAAATACGGGCTATCTGGGATATTTATAAAGGTTTCCCCAGCGTATATAGAATTACCTACGCTGTGGTCGATGTGTAATATTTCTACAATCATTGCAAGCAAAAGTATTAAGTATGTGCAATCGAAATAATCGCAGATAAATATACCTACAGAGAAACCTAAGGATCCAAATGAAAATCTTAATGAATACTTTTATTACGCGGGCGAAGCCGCGGGTAAAAGCTAGTATATATATATACCGGGTGCCCGGTAATTAATGGACAACCTTTTAACCACCAAGAGGGCACCTTATACTGGTCCAGAAAAATCGACATTAAGTGCGTTTTCACATTATCCGATCCGATATCGGATGTCGGACCGATATCCCATACATTACAGGCGCCATCTTGGATTTTTTTCTATTGAAATCCTTCCGACATCCGATATCGGATCGGATAATGTGAAAACGGACTGAGGTTTAGTAAAAGTCGCCTGGTTTTCGAGATTTTCACACTTTTTAAAATTTTAGGTAGTATTAAAATTTTACAGTCGTAAACCTTAAAGTCGATTTTCTGGACCAGTATAAGGTGCCCTCTTGGTGGTTAATAGGTTGTCCATTAATTACCGGGCACCCTGTATATAATTGCAAGAAAGAGATGTAGAAGATACTCGCCACTCTTACCTATAGTTGAGTCTCAAAACTTGCAGCATTAACTTGCTGGTGTAAACTCAGCTTTAGGTATTTGGCCTTCTTAAACTTGGGCCACTTGCACCGCCCGGTTAGTGGGCCTTCAACTGTCAAATTCCATAAAATGGTGGGTTAACCCTCCATTTTCGGTGGTGCAAGTGACCCTAGTATTAAAACTTAGGGCCCGGAAAAGGGTCAAGCTCTCTGGTGTAATAGTTATTTGTTATACAAGGTTAAGTTGTATTTTAACGCCGAGTGTGGAATTGAAAAACGAGCAAGTGAAAGGATGCTATAGTTGAACCACGAGCGAAGCGAGTGGTTCGAGAATGGAATCCTGAACTTGCGAGTTTTTTAACACACGAGAAGTAAAATACATTTATTTGCACCCGAGTGTAACACAAAACTTTTTCCCTCACTATAGCGAGGACACTACAACGCAAAAAATGCGTTTATCGCTGCTTCCAGTAGTTCCAGGTGGTAAATCATCTTAATTACTAGATTCACCTACTTTTATCAATTTTAAAGCAGTTAATTTGACTTTATTCAAGGTAAAATTACTTTACCCACTAGTGGATAAAATGCACGTTTACCCACTGGTATTAAAGGACCAAATACGTGTTTCCGAGCTAGTGAAAAAATTACAAAATATGCCTTTTCAGTACAGATGGTGTTTTTTACGCACTAGTGCGAGAAGTGGTTCATTATATGCCAGGTCGAAACTTCGGAGGCTCATCTGTACTGAAAAACGTCGTATGATACACGTGCGAAAAGGAAATTCGTAACTCGTGTCGATTTAAAACACTCCCTTCGGTCGTGTTTTAATTTATCGCCACTCGTTTCCAACTTCCTTTTTTACGCACTTGTATCGTAATGTACTATTTCAGTACAGATGGTGTTTTTTTACGCACTAGTACGAGAAGTGGTTCATTATGCCAGGTCGAAACTTCGGAGGGTCATCTGTACTGATGTCGTAACGTAACGTCGTACGATACACGTGCGAAAAGGAAATTCGTAACTCGTGTCGATTTATTAGTAAACATAGGTAGGTACTATCAGCTGCAAAAAGTGCATGGAGAAATTATGAATGAATTCATTGGTAAATTCGCCATGCACTTTTGCAGCTGATAGTACATGAAAATTTCCTAAGGCCCACTTGAACCAATTAACTCACGGTTAGTGGGCTGTCATCTGTCGAATTCTATAAAAAAATTGTTTGTCTGTAAAGTCGGTTTACGGACGGTAGTTTAACGTGATAACGTCAAACATTACAGTAGTATAGACAGGGGCGGTCAGAGTATAGCAAAAGGGGCCCGATTCTGGGACTTTTTTCACGTTTTTTTATTTATTTATTTATTTATTAAAAATACACAAAAGTTAACAGTATTTCACCAAAGCACTTATGTGGTAATATAATTATGTACATATTAAATTGACATAAATAAAAGCAAACACACTTAAAAGTTAAACTATGGTTATTACATTAATCACCTAAGGAGTGTAGAGTCTATGAACCTTAAGAGTTTTCTGTAAAACACACCAACACTATCAGCAAATATGTCAATATCGTCTGTCTCCAACATGATGCGGTTAAGAGCAGCTCGGGCTCGAGCGGTGCGCCGGCCGCCGCGAACAGGCGCCGCCGCCGCCGCGCCGGCACCGCGCCCGGCATGCCAACCACCACATTCGCTCTTGGCACTTGCAGCCCCATTCTCTCAAGCACGGATGCGTCATCTACTCTATGGTGAAACAGTTGGCGGTAATGCATAATATGCAGCAGTTTCCGTCTGGTTTCTAGAGTTTGAAGACCAACCATTCCTGTTACGAATAGAGATGGATACATATATGGGTAATATCCGTACAGTCGTTTGTAAATGTGCCTACAGAACTTCCTCTGCACTCTTTCTAGCATAGTGTTTTGTTC
Source organism: Leguminivora glycinivorella (assembly GCF_023078275.1). Lineage (NCBI taxonomy): Eukaryota > Metazoa > Arthropoda > Insecta > Lepidoptera > Tortricidae > Leguminivora > Leguminivora glycinivorella. Next base: position 35,578,438 of record NC_062971.1, read on the forward strand.
TTATTAGAAAGAATGCATTAAAATAAGCATCTTTTATAAATTAAAGTTTTTTTAAAACCTACTAATTTAGGAGTTAGAGTGGTGCAAAGTTGCAAAATTTTCCCGTAGCATTACTAAGGCGCCAGAGACAGAAAGCGATATCGACGGAGCCCCGCTTATTACAGAAACTGCACAGAATAGGAGCCTTCGGCCGTTTGAAGATACCTAACGAACCTAACTTATACCTATATAAAAGTCGTCATTTTGTATCCTAGACCGTTTGCGAGACACGCGTTAATTTTATTAAAGTGCTAGTGCCATTTACTAATCTTAGAACCCTAATATCTCAGTAAATATTAATGGAGAAGAAAAAGTTTATATAACAAACCCATGATGACTTTTGTGTCAAAGTGACAGTCAGCAATGTCAGATTCCACATTGTTCATTAATTTTGGAATCAGCACCCTCTGAAACCCATTTTACGACACCCGTGACGACTTTTGTGTCAAAGTGACAGTCAGCAATGTCTGATTCCAAATTGGTTATTAATTTTGGAATCAGCACCCCCTAAAACCTATTTTACGACACACATGACGACTTTTGTGTCAAAGTGACAGTCAGTAATGTCAGATTCCACATTGTTCATTAATTTTGGAATCAGCACCCCCTAAAACCTATTTTACGACACCCATGACGACTTTTGTGTCAAAGTGACAGTCAGCAATGTCAGATTCCACATTGTTCATTAATTTTGGAATCAGCACTCCCTAAAACCTATTTTACGACACCCATGACGACTTTTGTGTCAAAGTGACAGTCAGCAATGTCAGATTCCACATTGGTCATTCATTTTGGAATCAGCACCCCCTAAAACCTATTTTACGATACCCATGACGACTTTTGTGTCAAAGTGATAGTCAGCAATGTCAGATTCCAAATTGGTCATTAATTTTGGAATCAGCACCCCCTAAAACCTATTTTACGACACCCATGACGACTTTTGTGTCAAAGTGACAGTCAGCAATGTCAGATTCCACATTGTTCATTAATTTTGGAATCAGCACTCCCTAAAACCTATTTTACGACACCCATGACGACTTTTGTGTCAAAGTGACAGTCAGCAATGTGAGATTCCACATTGGTCATTCATTTTGGAATCAGCACCCCCTAAAACCTATTTTACGATACCCATGACGACTTTTGTGTCAAAATGACAGTCAGCAATGTCAGATTCCAAATTGGTCATTAATTTTGGAATCAGCACCCCCTAAAACCTATTTTACGACACCCATGATGACTTTTGTGTCAAAGTGACAGTCAGCAATGTCAGATTCCACATTGTTCATTAATTTTGGAATCAGCACCCCCTAAAACCTATTTTACGACACCCATGACGACTTTTGTGTCAAAGTGACAGTCAGCAATGTCAGATTCCACATTGTTCATTAATTTTGGAATCAGCACTCCCTAAAACCTATTTTACGACACCCATGACGACTTTTGTGTCAAAGTGACAGTCAGCAATGTCAGATTCCACATTGGTCATTCATTTTGGAATCAGCACCCCCTAAAACCTATTTTATGACACCCATGATGACTTTTGTGTCAAAGTGACAGTCAGCAATCTGAGGTACTACATATTTGTAATCTGAAAGTAATCAAGTCAATAATTTCAGTTATTTTGAATCGACTATGATTCCGAATTATTGGTAATAGTAATTATTGTATAGATGATTAGTGATTCCTTTATATGTAATGGTAATTTACCGTTTCAAGCTAGGAACATACTACGCGGACGTCCGTCGTAAAACGACCGCGACCGCGACCTATCAGTGTGCACGGAACAAAACATCCAGAGAGCCAGATTTCGATCGGACGTCCGTGCGCTCAAGGCCACGTCCGCGTCCGTCGACCGATAGTTTGCACGGTTATGTGTAATGTCATTGTCCAGATTCCCGTCCGCGGTCGATTCACGACGGACGTCCGCGTAGTGTGTTCCTAGCTTCACTTGATTACATTACAAGTAATCTGACACCCAGTAGTGGATTACAAAGTAAAATCAAGTAATCGTGTAATCCGGAATCGATTACGATTTGCCCATCTCTGCGGCGCTGCTGCAAGTTTTGAGACAGAAGTATATGCTAGAAAGAGATGCAGATATTTGCCACTCACTCTTACCTATAGTTGCGTCTCAAAACTTGCACCAATAACTTGCTGGTCTAAACTCAGCTTAACGAGAACAACACACGGGCGCGCCATCTGTCCCAGCTGTGGTGCTTTACTCAGGCCACACGCTATAACCATACCGAGCGCATCGATCAGCCGCTTAGTTCCAACGCGCGCCAATAGATGGCGCAAAAACTATATTGCGAAACGGGACAATGACGTCATCTTTTTCGTGCATGCTGCCCGTAGTAACGAGTTATTAGACGTTATCACGTCAAAATAGTGGGTTAACCCTCCATTTTCGTTGGTGCAAGTGGTCCTAGTAATGTTATTTGCTCCCTACATAATTTTTCTCAATTGTTGAGATATGCCTAAAGGAATTTAAGTTTAAAAATTATGAAACCACGGGAACCGTTTGCTATTTTGACTACGAAACCCTAAAAACGTACGTTAGTGGAAGGAAGTGGTAAATAAATAGAATAGAATCGACTCAGTCACCCCGCGACCGCGGCTCGACAGGTCGCGCCTTGCCAGAGTCCGAGCGACTGCAGTGCGAATCAAAGTTATAAATGTTTACGATTTAAGGTGCTTCACTAAACACGCAGTAACTTCTTTCGTATACTCATTTTGATATAAGGTAAGTGGATTAAGACGAATAATTGTAAGAGATTACAGGTATAATTATACATATAAACTCTGACTGTATCGTTAAGTATAAGGACAAAACAAACCTCGTCTAAATGTTGACATGTGCATAATTTTGTATTATATGTTCCGAGAGTATGATCTGAAGGCGTTCAGAACGACGCCAACAGCAGCATTGGAGGTACTATTGGATCTCCCGCCGCTACATCTAGTGATACAGTCTGAGGCACTGAAATCGCTACACCGGCTGGCTTTAACAGGCCTCTGGAGCGATAGCATGCCGAAGACTAAACACACAAGCATGGAATACAACAATTCTATGGGAAGGCTGATGAGTATGGGCTGCGACAAAATGCAACCGAAATTCATCTTCCACAAAAACTTCAAAACCAAAGTCCATACTAGAGCCGAATGGAAGGAGGGGCTGGAGACACCCACCCCTGATGACAACACCATCATCTGGTATACAGACGGGTCCAAGATGGCATCTGGTACGGGCGCAGGCATTTATGCAAATGACTACAGTGGTAGTATCAGCATGGGCAATTATGCCACGGTCTTCCAAGCCGAGACATATGCAATAATTGCCTGTGTACATGAGAATATAGTTAGACAAATCCAAGGTAAGACTATCTATATACTCAGCGACAGTCAAGCGGCACTCAAAGCCTTCACATCGCCCAGAGTTACCTCTAGACTGGTATTAAACGGCATCCAAGCTCTTAACAAGCTTGGAAGGCAAAACAAGGTGCAACTGGTATGGATACCGGGGCACGAAGGCTTCATTGGCAATGAAAACGCTGATGAACTTGCCAAGGCCGGATCTGAAGACAACTTCATAGGTCCGGAACCTTATGTGGGCCTTTCACAAGGAACCATCAGAATGGCTATGAAAGACCAAACAAAGGCTAGTCACCAAAAAGAGTGGGATGCCCTGGTTGGTCTGAAGCATTCAAAGCTCTTTATGCAGAGGGTAGACTCTGGATGGAGCAAAAAGCTAGGGAAGCTAGGCAAAAGACAACTCCAAATTATAACGGGGGTGTTCACAGGCCATTACGGGGTCAAAGGAATTTTGGCCAAGATGGGACACGCCGACAACACTGATTGTCGCATGTGTGGCGAAGAGGAAGAGACCGTCAGACATTTAATGTGTGAATGTCACGCCCTCGCCAGACAAAGAATGAAGAACTTTGGAGCAGGCTACCTGGCACCGAAGGACTTCAGAGAGCTACCCATGAGCCTCATCATCCGATACGTGGAGATGGTCGAGAAGCTCCTGAATAGCTGAAGGATCTTAGGATCGTAGGGGGTAATTGCACAAAAGATCCCGATGGGTCGAAGTGTATCCGTAAGGGCCCCCGCAGATTTAAGATAAGATAAGATAAGATGATCTGAAGGTATTGGTAAGCACTATTTAATATGAGAAGGTCTGATATTTTTTTTATTTTAGGGACTTTATGGTACTTTCATTAAGGTCTAGCAAATAAATTTCGGACAACCCCTATCTGGCTTAATTTGAGAATATTTCAATGACTCTTTGTACGATTTCAACAAACAAAGGTTAATATGCTGCTAAAATATATTCTTTAAGAGTCCTCTTCGTGGTTTTTCAATTGGGTACTTACAGAATGAATGCGGTGAATTTATATAATTAAAAAAAACGCATTTTTGAGCAACGTTCCGGATTGCCGTAAATTTTTGATGAGAGCAGTCTAAAGTCTAATTGATATTCGTGGTGTTTGAACAGTGCCTAAACCAGATCGATATAAACAGTGTATGATAGTCAAATTCGACATCAAAGTCGGAGTTAGAGTAAGCACCATGCCACATTCTCTAAATGACCGCCATACACAGATCCTGAACTTTATATTTTTAAAATAACAGCGGCTAGACTATGTCCAGATATTCTGCTTTGTGGATCATGTGTCGTTGAAGTTCGCACCGTACAATTTTTTTTCACAATCGTATCGTCTTTTACGCACTTTGTGATTTTTCTAGTAGCATTTGTCCGGAATCGTAATTGGTACTCGGGAGGATTAAGTCAATACTGTCTAAACCATATGCTTTACGTCGAGTTTCTAGGACAAAATGTGTACCTTATTATGTGCCTTATTAAGCCCATGTCTTGTTATAAGAAAAAAAAATAGCAAATAAATACGGCTACTCAAAGTTGTCTTCATACTTAACGATACAGTCTTTAGAACATACCTACATATTTTTTTAAGTATTATCGCCTAAGACTAAACCGATACAGCAAATAAAGTTCGGTATTTAAATAGGTATTAGGTACACAATTTTGACCTGCACGGTGATTTCTTATTTGTGGTTTTAGCCGTTATGTACCTAAGATGAACACAAATTGTGATTTGTGGTTTATCAAATTCCTGATCCTATTTAAGACTAAAATGTCATATACTTTTCTGGATTTCGCCTAGTTTCAGAGTTATTACCAATTTAAAAAAAATATCTTATTGTTTAATTCTCAGTACAATAGTTATTTTTATTTGTTATACAAGGGTGCAAAGTTGTATTTTAACGCCGAGTGTGGAATTGAAAAACGAGCAAGTGAAAGGATTCTATAGTTGAACCACGAGCGAAGCGAGTGATTCGAGAATAGAATCCTGAACTTGCGAGTGTTTTAACACACGAGAAGTAAAATACATTTGCACCCGAGTGTAACACAAAACTTTTCCCCTCACTATAGCGAGGAAACTACAACGCAAAAATGCGTTTATCACTGCTTCCAAGTAGTTCCACAGGTGGTAAATCATCTTTATTACTAGATTCACCTACTTTTATCAGTTTTAAAGCAGTTAATTTGACTTTATTCAAGGTCAAATTACTTTACCCACTAGTGGATAAAATGCGTTTTTACCCGCTGGTATTAAAGGACAAAACACGTGTTTCCGAGCTCGTGAGGGGAAAAAGTATTTTTCAACGACGTTGTTGATGCCATCATGGAGCATAGTCTCACTATCCTCATTGATAGATTATAGAGATTTCAAAATGATTCTTTTTGAAAAAAAAACGTCAAAACACATTTTAAGTGCCCGTTTTATGAGTAAGATTTGCTTTTTATGTGGAAATACATTAAAAAATAGTAAAAAAAATTTCTTCGTCTGTATTAAAAAAAAGTCCTTCCTTTAGCCTTAGAAATGCGTGGTTAAAATCTTTCGCAATGCTCACGAGCACCGTGTATAATACATGTAATAAATAATGGCGGTGAGCAAAATCAGGGTACGTAGCCGAATGGCACAAACGCTCACGGAACGAAACGCTCCTAGATATCTATCTCTATATCGCTCTTGCGTATTGGCGCGACAGATCCAGACTACCTTTCGCGGCGTTTCGTTTTCGTTTCGCATCTTAGAAATGCCATTCGGCTACGGGGCCAGGTACCTAATTACGCACTAATAATTAAGACTTTTCGCTGCAAGTCTCTGAAATTAAATTTTGTAGTTATAACTTAAGTATACGGGTACCTACAAGTACTCTTAGTAGTTTTAAAATAAAAACTGAAGTCGCGGTTTTGCGGTTTCTCGTTCACGCACGTACAACCTATACTATACATATACATAGTGAGTAATTTGCTCATGTTCGTTCATATATTAAGTTTATGTAGGTATAGGTATATATTGACCGTTAAAAAATGTTTGGTGTCTTTTTACACTTTTCTATTACTTACTTTGTTTAAAATAAAGTCAGTTAAAAAAATTTGGCCACCTATTATATTCTAAGTATTCTAACACTTGGTCAATAGAGATAATTGTGAGCACTTTGGCTGTTCTGGTAATTCTGACATACCTTATTGCGACTGTATATGTATAATTGTATACCTACATATACTGGATGTTTTCAGAACAAAATGGATTGGAGGTCTCGTGTCTTCTTGTTCCTGATGTTTATCAGCGTTGCCATTTCTGACAATGAGGGAAACACAACGGATCCAAGGTGTGTAGGTACCTAATAATTGTGTCCTTTTAGGTAGTCTAAATTACAAATAGAAGTTCTTTTTAGTGAGTAGTTCCTAAATTGTTTAACAGTTTTTTTTTACCACTAATTAATAAATCTTAATTGACCCTTGGACGAATCTTCCAAAGTCCAGTGTTTTATTTGTAAGTATATGTCAAATGTTTGTGTGTGTCTTCATCACTTTACCTAGTTATACAATACAATACATACATACCTAGGTAAAACCACTATTCCATCAAGGAGTTGTCCTTTCGAATTCCCTTTGAATTACCACACAACCTCGATTTAATTGATATGTGTAGTAAAATTATGCAACATTAGAATACCCACCTATCTACCTTTGTGCACATACTAATTAATTATAATATTCCAGCGTCACAGAACATCCACTTGAGCAGCAGTTATCTCACACGATCAATGAGTTTGGTTACAAACTGCTCACTGAAGAGATGAAACGGAACGCGGCCACGAACATAGTAATGTCCCCCACTGGTATCGCAGGTAAGAACCTAAACTGTATAAAAAAACATTGACAATATTATGATAAGTATGGGGTGGAAAGAGCTTATCCTATGTTCGTCTCTATCACTCTAACGGTAAATGCTAGAATCAGGCTAGAATGATAGAGATGGATATAGATATTTTGATTTCAATACTTTTAGCAGCACAATGGGTATTCCCATATTAGGCTTTTAAGTAAGGTGAACATGGTACAGAGAAAATAATACATAACTGACCTTCACTGCTAGAATAAGGTAAAAACTACATATTTTTTCTTTAGAAGGACGGACATGGGCTTAGCTTTAAAGTCTCGGTAAGATAAAAAAATATTATTTCGGTGTCGCAAGTTTTCTGTGTTATTTTTCGTTAAATATGATTCATTTATCTTCATTTTTTTTACAAATGATAGGCGAATGCCTATGTCCTCCAAAGGACTGTGGAAGAATAATAAGTAATAATACTTAGATATCCATGTACTTTTAACTGTCATGACTTCATTTAAAGATCGTAATTTTTATAATTACCTTACATTCATTACGAAGGTGTCGGTACATAATTATATATTTATCCCGCAATATTCCAAATTTCAATCTAATGGTAACATCCAATCTCCAGTTTTCCCTGTCTTAATTAACACCATTCACGTTTTTTTGCCCTCTTTTGATTAGGGCAAAGTCGTAAAAAATGAGTAGAAAGAAACAAAATGTTTATTTTGAATCCCTCGCCCACCCGCTAAGACACTTCTGCTGACCGTACAGTTAGGAGTTAGGACTGCATGTGTTGCGGTTGTTTAAACAAAGGAAATCCCTAACGGTAAACCACAAGACAATAACAATAAATAGTACTTATGTTCATTGAGAAGAAACAGGCAAACTAATTCTTCAGCTTATGAACTGTGACTTTCTCAAGTAAAAAGTACCTACCACATAGTCGGTAACCGCGTAAGGACGGAACTCGCTCATATCTTTATATGAATTACCTGTTAGAGTGTTCTTATGTTTTAACGAAAATGTGGTCTCTTATGTGGTAAGAATCAAGACAAATCATGAAAGTACGGGTAAAATCGGTTCAGCTAATACATATAAAAATATATGTACAGATGTAGTGCGTAAGTATTATCCGATCCGATATCGGAAGGATTTCAAAGGAAAAAATCAAAGATGGCGGCGTAAATATATGGGATATCGGTCCGACATCCGATATCGGATCGCATAATGTGAAAACGCACTAAAGGGTTTCCTTCCTTCGGAAACGTTCGTATTTGTCATGCTAGTTCAGTCAATGTCAGTACATCTTGTACTGAGACTGGCTGAAATAGTATGACACGTTCGTACGTTTCCGTAACAATTCGAAGGCAAATCTTTTCGCACTACATCTGTATATATATATTTAAAAAAAAATAGTAGGGAAACGCGGCCAGTGATCTTTGCGTACCACTCCTATTATTTTCGCAAAAGATTTCCTAGAAGCAATGTTACATCTATTTATTTTTTATTTATAGCACAATAACAATTAACTTTAACCAAAAATCCCCTATGACGCTTAATTCACTAAATATTTGTTCTACTCTGCGTCAGGTCTCCTCGCGATGGTGCTTCTGGGAAGCGCTGGCAACACCTACACGCAGCTGGCAACGTCGCTCGGGTTTTCCAAGGTAAAGTTTTTTTTTCGAATGCGGAATCACCTTTGGCAGATAGTGTGGTGTGGTGTGTACACTACGGTGATGATAAGTAAATGAATCTTCCATCCGGATGCGGAACTTCCGAAATATTCCGAATGTGGTGTTTTTGGTAGGTTCAAACTTGCAGATATATTTTTTTAGTTAATAGTTAAAATAATGTAGTAAGATGTATTCAGATGTTCATGTCAAAAACTGTTAACTGCAAAGCCCGTTTCTGCACATGCAGCAATTGATGTAAGTAACATCTATCGCAGGTGTAAGATATTTTTTTAGAGAAAAAAATACGAATTTAAGAAAACTAACTACCTATGACATTCTGTTTCCTATAATGGACCTAACTATATGCCGAAGTTAACGGAATTTAATAAAAACATGGTGTATATGGCTACAGTAAGTATGTCAATGCGGTACATAAAAGACAACACTAACGAAGTCATCGGCTGGCCTTCGTTTATTTGAGGTGGACGGATTATTTGAAAGAATAGGAAGTCGCATCAGGTCGCTATCGTTCGTGAACCCTTTGACCGCCAAAGATGTCGGTGTCAACTGACGCAAGCGAAGTACTCTAACTAACTAATGTCAACCTTCGTGAATTCCAACAAGGTTTACGGTGCACGCTGACGCGTCCCGCGCGATTTGCGTGTTCGAAGGGTTAACTCTAGTGCAAAATACGCTTTGTATTTCACATGTCTAGGATAACTATAAGGTACAGTGGGGCAAATCTCGACTGGGGGGCAAATGTAACTAGTCCATTTTTTCCATGTTTTACAATGTTTGCATTATTAAACAGAGTGTCCACCGGTTATATAATGGTAGGAGGTAGGAGTGATCAATGGATACATGTAGAACTCAACATCATAGTGTAATAATGGAAAAAATGCATTGGTTATGTTATAAAAGGCTACTTGACCCTTTTTTAAAGTCTATTTTATATTATTTATTACTGTCCAATTAACCGAAAAATAATACTAAATACCATACTTTATTACGACTTGAAAACCACAAAAAACTTTTATAAAGTTTACTTTAACTTAATTAGGCAAAAACATCATTATTTGCCATGTTAATCTATAGATTGTCTGCGCATGACCTAAATCGAATTGAACTCAAAATTTTCTAACATTTAAGTTATGAGGCATAAAGTTCATCATGTCAGTGATTGACTCGACACGCGACATTAAGTTAAGTTAGGATTTATGACGTCACTACACGTCTGACAGCGTTTTCAGTGGCCAAAGTGAAAAAAATATTACACACATTTTTATACACGTTAAACTTCCGTGAGACATATTCAAATAATTAATTGAGATACGGTTGTAAAATATCGCTATTGCTGCGACATGTTTCGGGCCAATTCGGAGGCCCCTCTTCACACATTTTTATTCGTTTGCGGAAAATACGTAGCCACCATATAATAACGTGAGTACAACCGTATCTCAATTAATTACACACATTTTTATTCGAAAATACGTAGCCACCATACACTTTTAATACCCAAAATCTATAAAAATTGGTTTCTTATGTCAAATACTACAGGAAACAATCATTTCTTGTCCCAAATTGGATAAGAGTCTAGTAGCCTATTGCCCCCCAGTCGAGATTTGCACCGCTGTATCTACCTTATAATTAATTGTCAGATGGTTCGTAACAAAAAAGATTCATTAGTTTAAAGTATTCACTTGAGTTTTACCTAATAAATGATGATGGATATGAATGATTTATTGAACAAGGACACGTCAAGTTTTTCGCCCGCTAAGTATCTCAACAAAAAAGTATGTAAGAAAGACAAAAAATATACCGAAACTCACATAATGAAATTGTTAATATAGTTCAATAGTTCTTTATTTACATACCATATACATTTTACAATACATGGACCCTGAAAGGGTAGGTACTTTATAGCAAAATATAAAAAAAACTAGCTTTTGCCCACGGCTTCGCTCGCGTTAGAAAGAGACAAAAAGTAGCCTATGTCACTCCATTCACCATCCCTTCAACTATCTCCACTTAAAAAATCACGTCAATTTGTCGCTCCGTTTTGCCGTGAAAGACGGACAAACAAACAGACACACACACTTTCCCATTTATAATATTAGTATGGATAAAATAGAAAAATGGGTGCAAAATTTGAAGTTCACGAGGAACTTTGTGCGTGATTATTTTTTTATTTGCCGCCTTTGCTACTGACAAAGTCGTTGCGCTAGAGTACGAAACTACGATTGAGCAATTCCCGTTTAGTTTGTACATTTGGATCACGTCTCCGATTTGGATAAAAATTGGTAGGCTGATAGAGTCCGTGATGCTGAGCAAGATCCACTAGGTTTCCCAAAATGTCCTATGTAGTTTGTATGAAACCTTCCTTTTTTGTTACCAGATTTCTATACATTTTCGGTAACAAAAAAGGAAAGTTTCATACAATCAACCTAGGACATTTTGGGAAACCTAGTGGATCTTGCTCAGCATCATGGACTCTATCAGCCTACCAATTTTTATCCAAATCGGAGACGTGATCCAAATGTACAAACTAAACGGGAATTGCTGGATTACAGTACTCGTATATTTCAAACTTAATTCTCGTCCTTCCAAGTAGGTACATAATTATAGGTACTTGGTAGGATTACGAGGATATTCACCTCGAAAAATTTAACCGCTATAATTTCCAACCAGATGTTCTTCGGAACCGCGCACACCACGAGCAGTTCGGCACGCTACTGCAACTCGTGAACTCCAGCACTGCATACGCCGACGCCATCTTTGTGGAACCGCGTGTACGAATCCGTCCGCTGTACAGAGAGTTCCTACAACGCGTGTACAGAGGAGACGCGCGGAATGTGGAGTTCAGCAATATGTCGGTGGCTAGAAACACCGTCAATGAGTAAGTTCTTCATTAGATCTAGTTTGATTTAAACGCAGTTTTGATGCAGCGAGGCCTATTGCATACGTAGACGACATTTTGGTGGAACCGCGTATAAAGATCCGTCCACAGTACAGAGTTCCTGTTCTTACAACGCGTGTACAGGGGAGACGCACGGAATGTGGAGTTGAGCAACACGTCGGTGGCTAGAAACACTGTTGATGAGTAAGTTCTTTATTTGATCAAGCGAGGCCTAATATATACGTAGGCGCCATATTGTTGGAACCGCGTATACGGATCCGTCCGCTGTACAGAGAGTTCCTTAAACGAGTGTATAGAGTTCAGCAACGCATCGGTGGCTATAGAAACACCAGTTCTTTATTAGATCTAGTTTGATTCAGATAAGTACAATTTGATGCCACGAGATCTTCATATGCCGACGCCATTTTGGTACAACTGCGTATATGAATCCGTCCACTGTACAAAGACTTATTCCTTCTAGGCATGTTTGTAGTGGCGTAATACCCATGTGTAGTTCAACAACGCGGCTTTGGCTAGACACACCTAGATACCTACACGTAGGTAAGAATACAAAGTTTGGTACAACGAAACCTACATACAACAAGAATCTATTTCTCTCTTCTCATTCCGATTCCGCACAGACTAATTATAATTTTAGAGCGCAAAATGTGGTGGTCGCGACTCGCATTGTCCTTGTAGCAAAGCTGATTTCGCACCGTTATGCGGGTCGGTTGTCTGTCACAGCTTAACTGCCTCTTCTTCAGGTAGTTGACCTTCGTAATTATCATATTAGTCATTTACCCATATAAGTATAGCGTGTAGTTTAAAAATACTACAATGGACAGCAGAGACAAACGGCAAGGCATATACAGTATGTATCTGAAAAGCAAATACTTAAACCTGTTAAGGTTTGGCTGATCTCATACTGAGCGACTTTTACTATGGGAGATGAGACAAAAAAAAATATTTGGCTGTTTCTTACATTTTGGCCGTGAGGAGCAGAATTTTTCTATGGGAGCATGGGAGCTGAATTTTTTTTTTGCGATCTCGATCTTGGTCCCATAGCAAAATTTACTCATTGTGTGTCCTGAACATAAACGGGTTCTAATGTTTGCTCTTTATTCAGAACTTCAGATACACACTGCATATTGTTTTAAAACGGTTTAAAAATTATATGGTACTATTTTGCTTCACCGTGCATCATCGATTCACGACCGCGTAAATTATTACAATAATTCTAATCCAAATTGTATAGTAAAAAATAGTTATTTGTTTTACAAGGGGGCAAAGTTGTTGTTTAACCACACGTGCCAATATTGATACCCGAGCAAGCGAAAGATTCCAATATTGAACCGCGAGCGATCATCATCTGCACTTTTGTGAATAAAATGAAACTTTTTTATCACTTTGCGAAGAATCAAGAGCGCCTTTTACCAAAACTATTTTGCACAGTTTTTCAAAGATATCGTGAACCTTTTACGAGTGAAAATGTAATATTTAGCAAACGATCTATTTCAGATGGATCAAAAACCATACAAAGGGGAAGATAGAAGAGTTCCTGAAGGAACCCCTCCCCATCGATACGAAGGTGGTGTTGCTGAGCGCGCTCTACTTCAGCGGACAGTGGGCCCATCCCTTCTTGCCGGAACATACGAAGAAGTAAGTAATGGGAGAAAAAAACTGGTTCTATAAACAAACAAATTCTATAATCCGCAAAAATACAATCTTTCTTTTTTCGGCGGTTTGGCTAAAGTTGACATCAATCTTGGGTAAGTTTAACCACTAAGGGCCACTTGCACCAACGAAAATGGAGGGTTAACCCGAGGGTGGTTAGTAACTCAGGGTTAGTGGGCTGTCATCTGTCAAATTCCATATAAAATGGTGGGTTAACCCTATCTATCGTCTTCAAAAAATCGTTAAAATAATTTTAATAACATACGCCCCATGTTCCACAGGATGGCGTTCAAGGCACCTACAGGCGACGTCATGGCCGATATGATGTTGAATTTTGGACAGTTCCAGTACATATATTCAGCAGAAGACGGTAACTTACCTTTGTGACTTATTTTATGTATACAAATCTTATAAGCAATATACCTACTGGAAAAGCTTGGAGTTAAATAAAAATCCGGACCAAAGTTCCACAATAGGTGCTTAAATTGGTGGTAGACCTACTCAAAACTGCTTCTGAAGTTCGTGTAGTAAATTTCGCTAAAATATCTGCGAAATAAAATATTCTCTTATATCTGATACTTCGCGTTTCAATTCACACACATCGGAAAACTATAAATTCTGAAGAATATACCACTTTAATGCGTAATAGAACCTTTAAAATTCCTAAATACTCCCACCACGAAAACAGTGTTCGCTAGACGTTTCCCTAACTTTCTGCATCCAAATATTTATAACTCTGTAGTTAAAGCCTGTAATACATCTAAAAAGTCCCCTTTAGAAGCTAAACATGTAATTAAGAACTGGTTAAAAAATCTTAACTATAGGGAAATTGAAATGCTGCTGAAAGTCATCACCTGATCGCTCACAAATGTACACACACACACACAACTATTTTATTGTTAACGCATAATTAAAATGTTTCTAGAATACCAAAATTTATGTACATTTAATTTTGGCTGCCACGTGACAGGCTTAGCCTATTAGTGTGGGGCCACAAGACAAATAATGTACCATTGTAATAATTTCTTATTAGGGGGCGTCCATTAATCGCGTCATACTGCATAGGGGGGGGGAGGGGGTCATGAAAAAATCACCAAATATCACCATGGGGGGTGGGGGGGTTAGGAACATATCACGTGTATTTTTTTTTGTTACACTAACGTAACGAAAAAAACATATTTCTGAGCTATTTTTATAACAACTTTTACAGTCAGAACTTGCGTTGTGCAGTGCAAAGAGAACAGAATATAATAGAATATAATTTATTCGTGAACACAGTCAAGATTAATTACACATTACAACACAAACAGAAAGGAATGAAGTGCCACGAAATGGCCTCATCTTAGCATGTTGCTGGTGACTTCCAGCGCTGATCTTCCGATGAGACCATCAAGTGACAAAAAAAGAGCTATGTGCAGTCGGTTATTTTTAATTCTCAAAGAGTTTTTTAGTTTGCCCTCATCACGTGTACAGTCGGTTATAGACGGTCAACCTAATCATGGCACTGAAAAAAGGCGGCAAATTTGACAAATGTGAGCTCACCGGCCAACTGTCTTCAAAAAACGCGTGCCTTCCTAAACCTTGACGTTGGCGGAATAATAGACGAGCCATAACACTTAAAAACCGGCCAAGTGTGAGTTTGGACTCGTGTTGCAAGGGTTCCTTACATCACAAGAAGAGCTTAAGCGCCTTCTGGAGGCGCTAAGTCATTTTTGAAAATAAAATAATCGATATTTTGAACAATTTATAAAAAACCGGCCAAGAGCGTGTCGGGCCACGCTCAGTGTAGGGTTCCGTAGTTTTCCGTATTTTTCTCAAAAACTACTTAACCTATCAAGTTCAAAACAATTTTCTTAGAAAGTCTTTATAAAGTTCTACTTTTGTGATTTTTTCATATTTTTTAAAAATACGGTTTAAAAGTTAGAGGGGGGGGGGACACTATTTTCATTTAGGAGCGATTATTTCCGAAAATATTAATATTATCCAAAAACGATTTTAGTAAACCCTTATTCATTTACCTTACCTATCCAACAATATATCAAACGTTGGGGTTGGAATGAAAAAAAAAACAGTCCCCACTTTACATGTAGGGAGGGTACCCTAACAAAACATTTTTTCCACTTTTTATTTTACCACTTTGTTGGCGTGATTGATATACATATTGGTACCAAATTTCAGTGTTATAAATGTAAACTACGGAACCCTAAAAAGACGAAACAAAAATTAATGTACATGTAATATTCAAACGCACTCAACACTTTCAAAAGATTTGGTAACTCCTTGCAGCCCCAGTGAGTGAAATTCGTAATTTGAGTTTTTTCTTTTAAGTCCAATTTAGGCTTGACTATATATTTCTTATAGGTTTTCTTGTAATCTATACATTAAAGGCTATCTCGGGTATTTTTTTTTTAATTTTATGCTAATTAGTTTCGGAGATAAGGGAATGGTCATTTTTGCCTGTTTTCTTAAATTACTTGATTGAAAATTATTAAAAACATATATTTTTGAAATACGTATAAGGGCCATTTTTTTTGTAACATGGGTATTTTTTCCGCGATTCATATTCAGAATCGCGAGGTCTTTTGATCGTGATAGGAGAAAAAAATGTCCCAAGATTTCCATATTTTTTTAGACCTTCCATTCCGTTACCGCCATACAAAATGTATGAAAAAATGGTAACGGAATAGAGAAAAACCTTGGGACACTTTTTTACTTCTATTAGGATTGAAAGAGCTCGCGATTCTGAGTGGAAAGCACATAAAAAATTCCAAATAAAAAATTACATGCCCGTCTTTGGGTCACAAGTTTACATATGTGTGCCAAACAAGTTAATCGGTTCAGTTGTGTCGGTTCAGTGGTTTCCTTTTTGAGGTACGGAACCTTAAAAATGAGGGGGCAAAGGTTTAATTCTCATAGAAAATTTGAATTTCGCGCCAAGATTTGGTTGATTCGTGGGTTGGAAAAAAGTCTACTTAAGTTGCCAAAAAATTACACGTCATATTGGCCAGGGGGGAGGGGGTCCTGAAAATATCACCAAAGATCACCATGGGGGAGGGGGGGGTCTAAAATAAGCCAAAAACGTATGACGCGATTAATGGACGCCCCCTTATGTAATAATAAACTATTCTATTCTATTTTCAGGCGTGCAAATGATAGCGTTACCCTACAAGGACACAACAACCACAATGTACGTGCTGAAGCCACTGAAAAAGCTCTCCCTACCAGATCTAATGAGCCGATTAAACTACTCTCGAATCGACCAGCTCATAGGCAACATGACCATCAATGAAAGAGCAATCATACGATTTCCAAAAATGGATTTGAAAAACTCGATCCACTTAGAAAAGAGTCTCAAGACTATAGGGTTGAGTGAAATGTTTGCTCCGACCGCGAATTTCGCGCTGATGATAGATACGGACAAAGATCATTCCGATGAAGAGTTGTTGACGCGGATAATCTTCGAGGATAAGTCCCAGCATATTAAGGATGCTGTGAACGGGCTCCCGAACCCGGGGGTTCATGTGGACACGGTGCTGCATGAAGTTAGAATCACTATAGATGGTAAGTGGGAGACATCATTGATCTAGATACTATTATAGATCTACTTAGAATTCGTCAGGTAACGCACCATTGGAAACTTTCCATTTTCAAAATGGAAAAGTTCTTTGAGATTTCATGATATTTTCACAAAAAATAAAGGAAATGGAAAATTTTAATTGACAAAACGAGGTGTTTTAGAATTTTCTTATCGTGATAATTTCGCAGTTTTGGAATGTTTTCGTCGGCACGTCAGTACTTATTATTATTTATGTTATGTATTAGCTATATTGTAGGTTCCATAAGAGCGTTTCGACCAAAGATGTGTTGAGATACTTGCGATGCATGTGTTTTTTTAGCAAGATCAATTGGCACCATTAACATGTCACAGTCAAATTGTCACACGCTAACTTTCACTAGCAAACGTACAGAATAGTCGCACGAAAGCTGGCACGGATGGATTAAACTCTTTGTTTGTGTGAGTGACATCTGTATCGGTACACAGTCGAAGCTGTAAGAGCTTCTATTATATTGGTTCATCTGTCACACACATGCATTTTCAGATTTTCACTCTCTCATTCGTTCCATTCATGCTAGCTCTTGTGAACTGACCTGTATCTATCTGTATGAGTAATAACACTAACAATTTGATGGCAATTTCAATGCAATAACCCGATTACCGATAAATGATAATAATGGGAACTTGACAATGGCAAAAAGTAGACAATGTCACTATCACAATGTGGTTTCATGCATCCTGTTGCGAGATAAATGTCGACCTTGAGTATTTGTAACGAATTTGATAAAAAATGGTCATGATTCATTTAAAGCTCGTGTAAATGAGCCCTCCTACTTCTCCTATTTCTAAAGGCTGGCGTCCACTATAGTCTGTACCTATCTTCAGGTATTTGTGCCATTATTATCTGGGTAAAGGGACCTTATTGGCCCTTACGGCGTTAATGAGAGATGTTCGTATACAAATACGATGCCGCGGGACGTAGGCGCCATAGACAATAAGGTCCCTTTATCCAAATAATGTCACATTTAAACAAATGTAAACAAAATCTACCCCCAAAAGGCTTCTTAAGCCACGAGGGTAAGTGAAAATATTATACGACAAAATAAGGTTAAATACCGGCGGACGCTCCGAGACAGATCCACTTGATTTTGTATTTGGTCGGTTAACTGACAAGAGTTGACCTGGAAACATACAAATTATTTGTTTAAGTACGATTTTAGTTTCTTAATAATTCGCTATATTTACTATGAAATTGCGTCCATTGGTGATGCGTCGAATCTAATTCACCGGTCATAGTAGGTACCTAATAAATGTATAGAAGGCGATTTTTTGCGAGCCTAGTGGACGCCGCCTTATGTCGTATTATTGTTGAATGATATCAGTTCGTATCGTACCTACGAGGGTAAGTGAAAATATTATACGACAAAATAAGGTTAAATACCGGCGGACGCTCCGAGACAGATCCACTTGATTTTGTATTTGGTCGGTTAACTGACAAGAGTTGACCTGGAAACATACAAATTATTTGTTTAAGTACGATTTTAGTTTCTTAATAATTCGCTATATTTACTATGAAATTGCGTCCATTGGTGATGCGTCGAATCTAATTCGCCGGTCATAGTAGGTACCTAATAAATGTATAGAAGGCGATTTTTTGCGAGCCTAGTGGACGCCGCCTTATGTCGTATTATTGTTGTTGAATGATATCAGTTCGTATCGTACCTACTAGGGCTCACGGTCGCGTCCGGGATTCGTGTATCAAGCGCCGGGGCCCCGTTTTCCTGTAATACGTATATGAATTTGTCGTTCGTTCGAATCGGGTATCTTAGGTAGAATCCGCGTATACGCGGTTTCGGAGGTCTCGACGCAAATTATAACGATCAGACGTGTTCTTTATTAGAGCGAAGAATTTAAATCGAATCAATGAAGATTTTTTTGTAAACTCGTCAAATTTTTCTCGCAATGTATCTTCCCAAAGTCAGTAACCTGTCGTAATTTATAATATAACCGCTTGTCTATCTGAGCAAAGATCCACAAGTGTCCACTAGGCGGGTTCTTGGTTGCGAAAGTGTTAATTTTTTTTTTGTGCAGAATTCGGCACGGAGGCGGTAGCGGCCACTGGCGGGTTCCTGTCTCGCACGGCGGAGCAGTTCTACGTGGACTCGCCTTTTTACATGTTCATCAGAGACGAGAGCTCCAAACTAGTCACCTTCAGTGCTGCCATCTTTAATCCTACTTTATAAAGGACACTTGTAATATTAAAGCCGGGGTTGCATTAGAGCCACGCCGCGTGGGATTGTATTCGGTTATACGGCCGCTCGGCGACACGCGGGACTGAGCTAATGTAACCACGTTCATACAAAATGTATGTAAACCGATTGCGTTGCGACACGCGGCGTGACTCTAATGTAACCCCGGCTTAAGAGTCCCCACCCCAAGCCTATCGACGCGGAATCGGCTTTCGTCGACCAAAAATCGCTCGTTAGTATGAACATGCCTTACGCGTGCGTTCAGCGACGACGAAGCCATATTTGTATTTAAATAAATGTAAACAAAATCTACCCCCAAAAGGTTAAAAAATAATTAAATTGACGGTAGTTCAGGGTAAATGGAAACATTACACGACCAAATAAGAAGGTAAAGACAGGTTGCTCAATGACAGATGCACTTGGTTTTTGTATTTGGTTGGTTTAACGAAAAATATTGTAACTACCCGAAAATATACAAATAATAAATAAATATTGGGGACATCTTACACAGATCAACTTAGCCCCAAACTAAGCAAAGCTTGTACTATGGGTGCAGATTGTTTACGTTGTTTTTTAAATACTTAAAAGTATAGAGTATAGTTTTAGGCTGGTTTTAGTGCCACGCGGAGCGATCCGCGTTGGCCTAATATGTGTTACGGCTCAGCCACGACATTGGTCTAACCGCGACAGCGGTGAGCGGCGGCCATACATTGGAGCGAGATACAGCGATGGGACTTTTCATTCGCACGTATGGCTGCCGCTCACCGCTGTCGCGCTTAGATCAATGTCGTGGCTGGGCCGTTAACTTCAGGGAGCGTTTTAGAGTGGCGCGAACGACAACATCAACTTCATACAAATTGGTCGCGCGGATCGCTCCGCGCGGACGGTCCGCGTGACACTAATACCAGCCTATGAAGTTGATGTTGTCGTCCGCGCCATTATAAAACGCTCCCTAAAGTTAACACATATTAGTCCAGTGCGGATCGCTCCACGCGGTCGGTCCGCGTGACACTATGAGTAAAACTTAGGTAGCCTTATGTAGGATAGTCCCAAGATACCTTTTTTGTGTAAAACAAAACTAAAATAATGTACTTAAGTTTCAAAGACAGTGATCTAGCTTTAAGGATATATTTTAAATCTGTTTTCATACTGATTATAAATGTTTATTCTGATAAAAAGCTTTTTAATTCTACAACTATACTATACAACATAAATCTAATATAGGTATATGTATTGTAATGTCTACCTCTGTGTAAATAACCTATTCTCAACATTACTTGGTTGTTCATACATCAGACCATAAACAACTCAAAATAAAGGTATAAATACAATATAAATCATTTAAATTGAATATATTTTCAAACATCAATTTTCATCAATGTTGCAATGTTTAGTTTACATGAAAAAAATACATACTGAGGGGCCAAGTCACAGCCGTAAACTAAAGCACTAAGGAATGGATTTCATTAATTTGATTTAACTTTAAATGGCTAATTAATTATCATCAGGTATTTATTTAAATTAAATAGAAGTAGAGGCGGGCCGCATATGGACTTTGCCGAATATGAATATTCGGCCGTACATTCGGTTCAGCTCTTACCAAACCGAACATTCGGCAAACTATTAAATGATTGATAATGGTCACTGTAGTGTATTGAAATATGAGGGTACTTCAACAAAACCAGTCTGGATTTGTCAGGTACGCAATCACATGTGCTCTCCCGAATTTCGGCGATATTTCCGCGATATAATAGTGGCGACGGGACAATTTGGTAGTAAAAGCGTGTGTAAAGACTGTGTTAGTGAGTTTTTGTGAGGTTTTGAGTGCAAAGTGCAAAAAATGGGTATTAAATTTGGTGAATTTGATATGGCTAATGGCTGCTGGGAAAACTACATTACAAGGTTTGAATTCTGTTTAAGTGCAAATGATATAGTGGATGAGGACAAGAAAAAGGCGAATTTGTTGGCGGTATGTGGCTCTCAACTATTTGATTTAATAGTTTCTTTGTCATCTCCCACTAGTATAGGTGACATAACCTATAAAAAAATTTTGGAATTTTTGAAGGCTCATTTTCATCCTACACCTAATGAGATTGTAGAATCATTTAAGTTTCACTCAAGAAATCAAGAGGAGGGGGAAAAAGTCAAAGATTATGTAGCAAATTTAAGGAAAATGAGTATTCATTGCAATTTCACGGACTTGGAGAGGACTTTGCGTGATCGCTTGGTTTGTGGTATTCGGAGTAAAGAGGTCCAAAGAAAGCTGTTGCAATGTGAGAAGTTAACATTTAAGCAAGCAACAGAGATAGCATTTTCACATGAGAGTGCCACATTTGATTCCAGTATTATTATATTGCCAGGATCATCTAAACCAGATGTGGAGGTTGATGAGCCCATGGAGGTAAACAAAATCACTAACATAAAGGTTGACAAACAGAATAAATCGTGCTTCAGGTGCGGTAGGCAACATAGAGGAGAGTGCAGATTCCGTTGGAGTAAATGTAATTCTTGTGGCAGAACCGGCCACATTGAGGCTGTATGTCTTACTAAAAATAAAAAGGATATGGATATAAGGCATAAATCAAACTGCAATGGATTATATGCAAATGTAAACAATGTTAGAGAAAATAAAGCTGACCCTATTATGGTAAAGGTGTCAATTGAAGGTTCTGTTATTGAAATGGAAGTGGACACGGGATGTGCATATACTCTAATTTCTGAAGAGACAGCCAGACTCATATGGAAGGGGAAATTACCTATATTAGAGAAAGATGGTGTCACATTGTCTACGTGGACAAAGGACCAATTACAGATATTGGGGACAGTTAAGGTGCAAGCTTGTTTCAAGGGATTACAAGATAACCTTATGATGATTATAGCCAGGGGTGATGGACCTAGTCTTTTAGGACGTAATTGGTTTAGGCCATTCGGAATACGGGTTGAAGGAGTTATGCATCTGAAAATAAACAATGATGAGATTAGAAGACTTCTCCAAAAATATAGTGATGTTTTCCAAGAAGGTTTGGGGAAGTATAAAGGCCCAATGGTGAATATTAAACCTCGGGAAGGAGCGGTGCCCAAGTTTTTGAAAAGTAGACCCATTCCTTTTGCTCTGAGAGAAAGAGTAATGAAAGAAATAGACAGGTTAGTAGAGGAAGGAGTATTGGAACCAACCGCACACTCTGAGTGGGCTACTCCGATAGTACCTGTCCTGAAACCAAATGGTAATGTAAGGCTTTGCGGTGACTATAGGTCTACGGTTAATATGGTAACTGACACCGATACATACCCTCTACCTACTTTGGATGAGGCCTTCACCGCTATACAGGGTGGCACAATTTTCAGTAAGATTGATCTAGAAAGGGCTTACACTCAGGTTAGTGTGGATGAGGCAACGGCACAGCTACTAACAATAAATACACCGAAAGGCCTTTATAAAATGAAACGTTTAGCCTTCGGGGTCAAGGCGTGTCCCGGCATCTTCCAGAGACTTATGTCTTCCTTGCTTGTAGGAATAAGAGGAATAGCTGTATTATTGGATGATATTGTTGTAAGTGGCAGAGATGTCGCCGAGCATAACTCCAGATTAGAAATGGTGTTAAAAAAATTACAAGAAGCTGGCCTAAGAGTTAACAAGGAAAAGTGTAACTTTGCAGTACAGAGTGTGAAATTTTAGGGTTTCTCATTGATGAATGTGGCATACACCCTTGTGAAGATAAAATACAGGCAATCGAGAGTACACCGGCACCAAGTAATATAAAAGAGCTCCAAGCATTCTTGGGGTTGCTTAATTTTTATGATCGGTTTTTACCGCACAAGGCTAATATTGCTGAACCACTTTACAAGTTGCTAAATAAGGATATGAAATGGCAATGGACTATGCAGCATCAGAAGGCATTTGAAAAGCTGCGGAAGATGTTGTCGAGTACTGACACTCTAGTCCACTATGATGTAAATAAGGAGATAATTATGTCATGTGATGCGTCACAATTTGGCTTGGGCGCAGTTCTAGAACATGTGATGGAAGATGGATCAGTCAGACCGGTAATGTTTGCCTCAAGGACAATGAACATTCATGAAAGGAATTATGGTCAGATAGATAAAGAGGCAGCAGCTATAGTATTTGGCCTCAAGAAATTCCACCAGTTTATTAGTGGTAGTAAGATTACGATCAGAACCGATCATAAACCGTTATTGGGGTTGTTTGAACCTAAAAAACCCATTCCAAATGTTATATCTCCAAGAATGCTCCGCTGGGCATTACTATTGAACTCTTATGATTACTCCATACAGTATGTGGAAGGTAAAAAATTAGGAAATGCTGATGCTTTAAGCAGGTGGCCGTCCCAGGACCAATCAGCTGAAGAGGAATATTTAGGAGTCCTCCTTATAGAAGAAACTCCATCAGATCTGGAACTGTCCGCCAGTGAAGTGGCGAAATTGACAACTAAAGATAAAACACTAAGCAAGGTGTTATACTGGATTCGAAACGGGTGGCCCAGCAAAGTAGATGTCGAATATAAAGTATACTGGCAGAAACGCAACGAAATATCAGAATATAGAAACTGTATTCTGTGGGGCAATCGAGTGATTATACCGGATAAGATGAGGCCGTACATCCTACAGGAATTACATTCAAATCATGACGGAATAGTGATAACAAAAGCCTTAGCGCGAAGTTATTTTTGGTGGCCGGCTAATAGACAGGGAAATAGAAAATTTGGTAAAAAAATGCGAAACTTGTGCTGAAAATAGAAATATGCCCTCACAAGTGAGCCATAAGTGGATAAGGCCGGAGAAAGCATGGTCACGGTTGCATGTTGATTATGCAGGGCCATTTCAAGGAAAAACATTTCTCATATTGATAGATGCCTATTCAAAATGGCCTGAAGTAAAGATTGTCTCGGATATGAGCTCAGGGACACTTATAACTGTTTTACGGGACATATTTGCAGAACAAGGGTTACCAGAGACCTTGGTCAGTGATAATGGCAGAAGTTTTATTTCGGACCAGTTTAGAGAATTCTTATCAGCTAATGGAATAAGACAAGTCTTGACGCCACCGTACCATCCAGCGTCTAATGGGCAAGCTGAGAGGACTGTACAGACGGTCAAGAATAAATTAAAGAAACAGTCCACACTTCCATGGAACATAAGATTACCTACAATATTGTATGGATTGCGTACTACACCGAATAGTACGAATGATAAGTCACCGGCGGAACTTTTAAATAACAGGCGTTTCCGGACCAAGTTTGATCACCTTAATCCACTTACATTTAAGAACCAGGAAGAGACGCAAGTGTGTGACGAGAATGAAAACACTCAAGTACGTTCATTTCAGACGGGACAGACGGTGTATTTTCGGAATTACAGTTCAGGACCGCGCTGGTTGAAAGGAGTCATCGAGAAGAGACAAGGCATTTGTAGGTATATAATAAAATGGAACGGAAAGTTAATGAAGAGACATATTAATCAGATACAAGGTCATGGGGGAAAGGCGGAAGATATCCGTCAGAATGCTACAGAAGATACAGGTCATGAAGTAATACGTGACACTGAGACCAAACCATGTGAAGATAGTGATGAGGATGAAGAACTTAATGTAAAAGTAAATGCTACACCCCGGCCTCTCAATGGGCTGATATCATGGGGTTTCCGGTCCTCAGGATTATACACTCAATCAGAGCCAAGAACGCATACCGCCAACCAACAAACGAATGAGATCGCCTTCATCACCACAAAACATGGAAGCAAAGAGAGTGGCCATGGATTCATATGAGAGTCTGTCAGAGTCTGATTATGAACAGACAGAAGATCCAAACCAAGACTTTTAATAGACAATGATAATGTTAGTTTTAGTATAAATGCATGATAGGATGTAAGGACCTTGTTACAGACAATTTAATAGTGTTAGTGAACTGTCGATAAACAGTGAAAATTAGTGCTAGTGAACTATCAGTGATTTATAGTGGACTATCCCGAGGGAAAGGCATGTAGTGTATTGAAATATGAGGGTACTTCAACAAAACCAGTCTGGATTTGTCAGGTACGCAATCACATGTGCTCTCCCGAATTTCGGCGATATTTCCGCGATATAATAGTCACATATGTTACTACAACTATGTTCTTATCATTTAGTGGATAACTAAAACTTACTTAAAACAACTCTGAACTCTTCTCAACTCTTGAACTACGGTTTTTTAACTTTTTTACAAAACAACTGTATGTATTATTTGACACATAGGTAATTATCTCTTTTTAGTAGTTTCTCAGAAAGCTACTAGAATACGAGCTTCGTATCCAATGGAATATGTAAGTTTGCCTGAATACGAACATGGAAAAACTTGCCGAATACCAAATATTTACCGAATATTCAGCACATCTCTAAACAGAAGCTTAGTCTTAAATGAATAATTGGATATGTTTATCTGTTACTCCGGAGCCGCTCTATCCGGTCATGCAGGGTCTGCTTCCACTGGTCCTCGGTGATGCTCTGCGCCCAGTCGGGGATGGAGGCCTGGGGCAGGGCAAAGTTGGCCATGGCTGACATTACCTGGAATAACAGTAACTTTTCGTTAAATAATTGTAATAAATTAAATATAGACTAAGTTGCATAGAGAGAGGGAGGCCTTTGCCCAACAGTAGAACACAACTGGATATCAAATAAATTAATAAAATAAATAAATATTGGGGACACCTTATACAGATCAACTTAGCCCCAAACTAAGCTTGTACTATAATAATAATATGTAAATACAATAAATAAAAAACCCAATTTTAATACAAAACAATATGGGATGCAGATAAATCTAGGGAAATATTGTTGCTTATCATGAACAGTGGCACAACTCAAAATGCTATTGATTTTAATATTTTTTAATTTACTCATAAGATATAAAATAAAATGCTGTCTCATTTTGTTTTGTGCCACCAATTTATAACACAACAATAATATAACAACAATCTCTAGATAGTATCAGCCCTATATAGGTTTAAAGGCAAAGAAAGACTAACTAGGAAGAAATATAAACCCCCCTATGCCTGTTATGAAAATAACATAGCTCAGACAGTGAATGTGTAAGGAAGTTATCAACCAACCACAATTTTCTCGAAACATTTAAAATACGGCTACTATAATGGAATGGAATATGTTACCTCTTTATTTATTTATTTAAACTTATTGCACAGTAAAAATATATACTTACCTGTTGTGCTCTCTCATTGTCCATTTGAATCGGGTCGACTGGGCGAGGCGCGCTCCATACCTCTCTGGTCAACACATTCTCCATGGGCTCAATGGCAGGTACATCATTACTGGGAGCTTGTTGGGTATCCATATTCTAGAATAAAAACTAGACAACATTAACCAGTTGTTAATTGCGATGACTAAACAACCAAAGAAAAGAACAGTAAAGTTTACGAACCTGTGGCTCATCGTCACTGTTTTCGTGGTCAGAATGCATAGCTTCAGGTCCCTGTGGTAATGGTTCGTAGCCGAAATATTCGTTTTCTTCGTCGCTTTCTTCTGCATTGTTGCCATTCATCATGAGATCGTGTCGAGGGGGAGGTGTGAGTTCTTGCGGCGAATTGTCAGGAGGATCGGGGCCGTCGCACACCATATTCGACTTGGTATGATTTTCTGTGTAACGGTGTATATGCGTAGAACTTGAAGCTACTTAAAATCGTACAGGTTTAGTCGATAATCTTTATTTCTTTTGTAAAATAGGAGAAGAACAAATCGTAAACGACAGTAACGACCAGTGTTGCCAGATGGGTTTGACGTTCCGTTACGCACACTTCTTAAAAATAGTACGCCAGTTCAAGTTTGGGTACACGAAAATGACAAAAATCAAAATGTATAGTCTACCAAGAAATACATATATAACTCATGATAAAAAAAAACAATATCTTTTCATACAGAGATTGCAAAGAAAGTAATACAGCCATTTGCGTTTGTTTTTACTAAAAGGTACCACTTTATCGATAAGGTTAGTTTATAGACGAATCTTTATGGCATTAGCGCCTTGTCGGCAACCGGAAAAACGGTAAGGTTCCTCTACATATTCGCGCAAAATGGGCCAACAAACGGGACGCAGCTTTTTGACGTGATAACGTCTAATAACTCGTTACTACGGGCAGCATGCACGAAAAAGATGACGTCATTGTCCCGTTTCGCAATATAGTTTTTGCGCCATCTATTGGCGCGCGTTGGAACTAAGCGGCTGATCAATGCGCTCGGTATGGTTATAGCGTGTGGCCTAAGTAAAGCACCACAGCTGGGACAGATGGCGCGCCCGTGTGTTATTCTCGTTAAGCTGAGTTTAGACCAGCAAGTTATTGCTGCAAGTTTTGAGACGCAACTATAGGTAAGAGTGAGTGGCAAATATCTGCATCTCTTTCTAGCATATACTTCTGTCTCAAAACTTGCAGCAGCGCCGCAGAGATGGGCAAATCGTAATCGATTCCGGATTACACGATTACTTGATTTTACTTTGTAATCCACTACTGGGTGTCAGATTACTTGTAATGTAATCAAGTGAAACGGTAAATTACCATTACATATAAAGGAATCACTAATCATCTATACAATAATTACTATTACCAATAATTCGGAATCATAGTCGATTCAAAATAACTGAAATTATTGACTTGATTACTTTCAGATTACAAATATGTAGTACCTCAGATTGCTGACTGTCACTTTGACACAAAAGTCATCATGGGTGTCGTAAAATAGGTTTTAGGGGTGCTGATTCCAAAATTAATAACCAATTTGGAATCTGACATTGCTGACTGTCACTTTGACACAAAAGTCGTCACGGGTGTCGTAAAATAGGTTTTAGGGGGTGCTGATTCCAAAATGAATGACCAATGTGGAATCTGACATTGCTGACTGTCACTTTGACACAAAAGTCGTCATGGGTGTCGTAAAATAGGTTTTAGGGAGTGCTGATTCCAAAATTAATGAACAATGTGGAATCTGACATTGCTGACTGTCACTTTGACACAAAAGTCGTCATGGGTGTCGTAAAATAGGTTTTAGGGGGTGCTGATTCCAAAATTAATGACCAATTTGGAATCTGACATTGCTGACTGTCACTTTGACACAAAAGTCGTCATGGGTGTCGTAAAATAGGTTTTAGGGAGTGCTGATTACAAAATTAATGACCAATGTGGAATCTGACATTGCTGACTGTCACTTTGACACAAAAGTCGTCATGGGTGTCGTAAAATAGGTTTTAGGGAGTGCTGATTCCAAAATTAATGACCAATGTGGAATCTGACATTGCTGACTGTCACTTTGACACAAAAGTCGTCATGGGTGTCGTAAAATAGGTTTTAGGGGGTGCTGATTCCAAAATTAATGACCAATTTGGAATCTGACATTGCTGACTGTCACTTTGACACAAAAGTCGTCATGGGTGTCGTAAAATAGGTTTTAGGGAGTGCTGATTCCAAAATTAATGAACAATGTGGAATCTGACATTGCTGACTGTCACTTTGACACAAAAGTCGTCATGGGTGTCGTAAAATAGGTTTTAGGGGGTGCTGATTACAAAATTAATGACCAATGTGGAATCTGACATTGCTGACTGTCACTTTGACACAAAAGTCGTCATGGGTGTCGTAAAATAGGTTTTAGGGAGTGCTGATTCCAAAATTAATAACCAATTTGGAATCTGACATTGCTGACTGTCACTTTGACACAAAAGTCGTCACGGGTGTCGTAAAATGGGTTTTAGAGGGTGCTGATTCCAAAATTAATGAACAATGTGGAATCTGACATTGCTGACTGTCACTTTGACACAAAAGTCATCATGGGTGTCGTAAAATAGGTTTTAGGGGTGCTGATTCCAAAATTAATGACCAATGTGGAATCTGACATTGCTGACTGTCATTTTGACACAAAAGTCGGTATGGTTGTAGCGTGTGGCCTGAGTAAAGCACCACAGCTGCGAATATTAGGGTTCTAAGATTAGTAAATGGCACTAGCACTTGAATAAAATTAACGCGTGTCTCGCAAACGGTCTAGGATACAAAATGACGACTTTTATATAGGTATAAGTTAGGTTCGTTAGGTATCTTCAAACGGCCGAAGGCTCCTATTCTGTGCAGTTTCTGTAATAAGCGGGGCTCCGTCGATATCGCTTTCTGTCTCTGGCGCCTTAGTAATGCTACGGGAAAATTTTGCAACTTTGCACCACTCTAACTCCTAAATTAGTAGGTTATGCTTATTTTAATGCATTCTTTCTAATAAGAACAAAACACTGTGCTAGAAAGAGTGCAGAGGAAGTTCTGTAGGCACATTTACAAACGACTGTACGGATATTACCCATATATGTATCCATCTCTATTCGTAACAGGAATGGTTGGTCTTCAAACTCTAGAAACCAGACGGAAACTGCTGCATATTATGCATTACCGCTAACTGTTTCACCATAGAGTAGATGACGCATCCGTGCTTGAGAGAATGGGGCTGCAAGTGCCAAGAGCGAATGTGGTGGTTGGCATGCCGGGCGCGGTGCCGGCGCGGCGGCGGCGGCGCCTGTTCGCGGCGGCCGGCGCACCGCTCGAGCCCGAGCTGCTCTTAACCGCATCATGTTGGAGACAGACGATATTGACATATTGTTGGTGACATAGTGTTGGTGTGTTTTACAGAAAACTCTTAAGGTTCATAGACTCTACACTCCTTAGGTGATTAATGTAATAACCATAGTTTAACTTTTAAGTGTGTTTGCTTTTTTTATGTCAATTTAACATGTACATAATTATATTACCACATAAGTGCTTTGGTGAAATACTGTTAACTTTTGTGTATTTTTAATAAATAAATAAATAAACGTGAAAAAAGTCCCAGAATCGGGCCCCTTTTGCTATACTTTGACCGCCCCTGTCTATACTACTGTAATGTTTGACGTTATCACGTTAAACTACCGTCCGTAAACCGACTTTACAGACAACCAATTTTTTTTTAGAGGAGGACGCAGCAGTTAGAGGGAGTTCGCAATACTGATATCTCGCTCTCTTGTATAGCTGCATCCCGTATGTTGGCCTGTGCTGGGCTAATATGAAGAGGGGCACGTACGTTTTACTAGAACAAACACATATTATATTATGGCCGCTGTACACATATGGCCAGTTGTTCCACCAACCCTTTGTGAAACCCCTTGGTCAAGATAAGAGCCGCTGTTTACACATTGGCGAACCAATCACTTGGCATTGGCTCTTCATGAAAGATGGACGTGAAATGGAAAAGTCTAGGAAATTCTAGGTCATAGACGTTGTCAGAAAAATTTGATTAAAAAATAATAACCCCGTGGTAAAATTAAATTATTTGAAATATTAACAATTTTTTGAATATTCTGATAGGAACATTTATCTTTTTTAGGAAATACATTAAAAATTTGCAAGGTTATTTTATTTCCTAAAATCTACACTATTATTGGCATAGATAAACTTATTATTTTCGTAAATATTTCACTACTGTCCTCTCTGACGGCTGACGACCAACTGAATGAAGCGCCAACGTGTAAACGCAGTTGGCCATTGGTGCCAAGATCCTTTGATGTGTGGACAAAAAACCGACACCAATCGGTTGGCCGGCAAGCGCAAGCGCCAACTGCCAACTTACGGCCAAGTAGCCCTCTCCATGCTTGGCCAAGGGGGTTGGTGGAACCGTTGGCCATATGTGTACAGCGGCCAGAGACAGGTCAGTAATTTATTAGATAATACTTATAAAACACATTTATGATCGACTTTTGTTCGGCTTTATTAGTTCATATATTTCTATGTAGATGGCTTTTAAGCAATAAAACCACTTTTCCTTGGGGTGAAAACTATATGAATCCATATTACCTCCATATCCATAGTACATGTATTACGCGGTAAAAATTTTCTTTGTTTCTCCGCAGATAACATCGACCTAATTACCTGATATTAATACTTACAATTGATC
The DNA here is from genome assembly GCF_023078275.1 of Leguminivora glycinivorella. NCBI lineage: Eukaryota > Metazoa > Arthropoda > Insecta > Lepidoptera > Tortricidae > Leguminivora > Leguminivora glycinivorella. Next base: position 35,609,695 of record NC_062971.1, read on the forward strand.
CTTTCTTGATAGATGAAACTAAAACTCACTTTCAAATTATTCAAGAAAACAAGCCGTAAGCCCGGTAAGCCGCCAAAGAAAAGAAAACGACTTTATGCCGCCTATGGCACATACAATTATAATATAATCACCGTATAGACAAACTAAATCAAACCGTAAGGTGTAAGGAACATGTTCGATATTGCATTGACTAATCGATTAGATTTGATGATACTTTAACGTCATTAACGTCAACTTCTCTTGATTTAATCTTGATTTGTGTCATATTTGTGTATTGCCGCACTTGGATGCACAGTACAGATAATCTATAGAAGTATGGGTGCGTTCCTAAATAATATTAATCGGAAAAGTTAAAATGATTTGTTCTTTTCAACAGGAGTAGTAGGTAACAGTTGATAAATTATAAAATAGTACGCAAAACGGCTGGTGAGTACGCGGGTACACACGACGATAAAATAGTACGCCGTGCGTACCGATGCGTACCCATATGGCAACGCTGGTAACGACACGAACTACACTATTTGACGTTGACAGTTCGCGAGTTTGACAAAAAACAGCAATATTTTACTAATAACAAAGGGAATCATAAATAGTACACTGTCTTGGATTTTTGCAACGGTTTCTCAACTACCTCAAACATCTTTAATGACATTTGGTGATATTGACATTTCAAATTTTCAATTTCCATTTCTATAAAAAACACTTCATTATTTACAGAAAAATTGAAAAAATATTTGTTTATGTTAAACACCTTTGTATTTTTAGTTACTGGAGTGTTAGCGATGGCTTGGAGAAGTCATGGTATAAACAATGCTGATTTGGTGCGCAATCTAAAAGGTAAAACTAAAATCACTTTCGCAATCCTTTAAGTAATTGGATCTATTCTAAATTATCTTCTTCCAAGTTCCGATATAATTCAACGATAATCGTTACTAAACGTTTAATACAGGTGTTGAAAATGGTGAAATTTGACCTTATTTAATTGTTCTTTAAGTTTTACTTCACAACAATAAAAGAACATTAAAACTACGAGTGTATGGTAAGGTAAATGATTACAATTTTTTTTCCAGGTACAGGTTTTTTTTTTGCTATTCATAAAATATATTTTGGTAATTTCAATTTCTTGAGTACGAAAAGTTATAAAATTAAATTATTGTTATGTTTCCAGCAAATGGCATCATCAAATCTGATGCAGTAGCTAATGCTATGAACTCCGTGGATCGTAAGAACTACTGTCCATATGCTCCGTACCATGACTCTCCGCAGTCTATTGGTTACTCGGCCACCATCAGCGCTCCACACATGGTTAGTGTTCAATACTTTGAGCCGAATTTGTTAAAAAAAAATCATTTAGAATATTTAAATCAATCAAATTAAACCCCTGATAAATGTCTGTGATGTTGGATCTGCAGATAATCAATATTAAGAAATATCTTTGATATTGTTTTAATTTGAATCCCTGGTATTTGAGGGGAAAAGCAATAATAAAGTTTTAAGAACTTTTAATTTAAAGGTTTACAGAGCCCTATTTATAGCTTCAGAAATGTTTTGTTCAAATTAGGATTATTAAAACATTGAAACCTTCTCGAGGCATATGGTAAGAGGCCAGCGTAGCTTTATTTGATGTTCATATGTGCATTGTATAAATATGCCTACTTGAAAAATAAATATTTCAGTTTAATTTTTTCATTGTTGTACCTTTTACTGAGTTTGCCTTTATCTATTTTTCTCGCAGCATGCCCATGCACTGGAAAGGCTTAAAAACCAATTGATTCCCGGCGAAAAAGCCTTAGACGTTGGCTCCGGCTCTGGATACTTGACAGCATGTATGGCATTCATGGTCGGAGAGACCGGCAGAGTCATCGGCATAGAACATATTCCTGAACTGGTGCAAATGGCTACCAAAAATATTAAGAAAGATAACCCTGCCCTGTTGACTTCTGAGCGCATTAAACTAATTGGTTAGTAAACATTATTCTTATGTAATAAAAATTACGTAACATAATAACATTGTTTTGTATTTGATAAGGTAGAAGTAGATTTACAGAGTGAAAATCTTTAAGATAACATGTATTGTGTTTAAACGTAAAAGTAAATAAAAAATACTTTAAAACATGAACTGAATGTTTAGTGCCATTTCGAATAATTTGAATGTTGTACCTAATTTGCAACTTTTTGCTAAATATCACTTCATAACTTTGTTTTTAGACATGATGGTACTAGATATATAAGAGTTATATCTGTAACACCTTGAGGCGTGTTCAGATATTTTTGAGTACCTCGGGCGCTCTTATATATCTGATGGCGACTGTACTAGTAATATTATGTATTGTTGTGGTATTATTTTTCTTTTCATAACTTCTGAATATTTCATGCCGTAGGTATGTGAACCTGTATAGCATGACATATTCAGATGAAGTGTTTTTGAGTAAAGTTTCAATTTGATCTAATCTAAGATTGTGAAGCATGTTAGTTTTATTTTTGAATTCATTTACTCAATAAAATAATAACGGAATGTTTACACAAATCTGTATGCAGGGTTGTAGGAGGCTATTCTGTTTATATTAAACATCATTGTTCATCATTGTAGACTGTAGGAGTTGTACAGTCATCGGCAATAACATCACACAAAAAGAGTGCCGCAAAAATATCTGACACAATTTTACTTTAGAGCCGTAAGTAAGGGCGTGTCAGATATTTACGCAGCCTCATTTTTAATCCCCAACGCAAAAACCATGGGGTGTTATAAGTTTGACGTGTTTGTCTGAATGTGTGTGTGTTGTGTGTCTGGGTTGTGGCATTGTAGCTCCCGAACGGATGAACCGATGTAGATTTAGTTTTTTTTTTAAAGCTGAATTGGGGCCCATTTAGACGGTACAAGAACTGAGAACTCGCATACGAGTTTTATTACATTGCGGTATTTGATGGTTGTGCAAAATTGTATGTACCCTATACAGCCCGCAATGTAACTAAAATCGCATGCGAGTTCGCACGCCGTCTAAATCAGGTCTTAGTCGGGAGGAGTTCTTAGTCATGTTTCATTCGGTCCACTATGTCGCGGTCGGGGGTTTTTTTTAATTTTAATTTGGTGGTTATCATACGATGTAGCCAGTGTCTGTAACTTCTGTAAGACTGTGTATTGTTTTGTAGCTGGCGACGGGAGAGTCGGGTATGAAGCTGAAGCCCCGTACAGCGCTATTCATGTTGGAGCCGCGGCCCCTACGCTTCCACAAGCTGTAATTATTCATTTTACTATTTTTCAACTTATCACCACTTGGCTTTGTATGGATTTTTAACATCCCCCATTCAATTTTAACTATAAAACTCCCGTGAGACTCAAACATATTTAAAAAAAAAAAGATTTTAAGCGGGTTACTTCACGTGTCGATGTAGCGTTCGAGATGTTTCGATCCATTTTCGAACATTTCGAACGCTACATCGACTTAATACGTGAGTAACCCGCTTAAAATAGAATTTTTTTTTAAATATCCCCCATTCATTATAAAATAGCAGTTCAAAGTCGGTTTTCAAACTTTAGGTTTCTTTATTTACAGTTATTTTTAACAATACTTTTTTTTAATCTGCTGAGTGGTTCACTACGTTTTGTTATTGACACATTGATTACTTTGTTTTCAGTTAATAGAACAGTTGAAGCCAGGAGGCAGACTTATAGTTCCAGTTGGGCCGGAGGGGGGGGAGCAACATTTGACACAGGTAATAAAAGAAAGAGAGAAAAAAAAGAAGAGAGGGGAAGATTTGTAAATGTTTTCAACCAGTCTGGCGTAATCGCTAAGCAGCCTCCCTGCTAAGCCGCGGCCCTGGATTCGAATTTTTTTTTATCTAGCCTTTAACGGTGTCCCACTGCTGGGCAAAGGCCTCTCCCCTTAACCTCCATGATTCCCGGTTTAGTGCCTCTTCCGGCCAGTTGGTGAGGAAGGTGTCTAGGTCATCCCTCCATCTTCTTCTGGGCCTGCCGCGTCCGCGCTCTATTTGTGGCATCATCAATATTGGGGACACCTTACACAGATCAACATAGCCCCAAACTAAGCAAAATTGTACTATGAGTGCTAAGCGACGATATACATACTTAAATAGATAAATACATACTTGTATACATAGAAAACATCCATGACTCAGGAACAAATATCTGTGCGCATCACAAAAATAAATGCCCTTACTGGGATTCGAACCCAGGTCCGCGGCTTAGCAGGCAGGGTCACTACCGACTGAGCCAGACCGGTCGTCAAACCCGGTAAAGCATTTATTTGTGTGATGAACACAAATATTTGTTCCTGAGTCATGGATTTTTTCTCGTGAACTTTACTTAGATGCCGGGTAAAACCCACTGGGCGGGTTCTCGTTCTCGCCATACAAGCGGGCTGTAATATAAATTACGACCAGTTTCAGACGTAGTGCGCCATTTTTTGCCTGGTAGTGAATATTAATGTGAATGACAATGACACTTGAATGGATTATAAAGATACATTTTACAACACAGGTGGACAAGGCAGCGGATGGGTCCCACACGGTGAAAAAGCTGATGAGCGTCATCTACGTGCCCCTGACCGATAAGGAGCGGCAGCACCGTGAGTGACCGACATACTTACTGGTGACCGTCGCACTGTTCTGCCTGGCTCTCACGTGCTGGCACCTCTTGCCGCCCAGTGTGCACTGACCGACAAGGAACGGCATCGTGAGTGGCCGACATACTGCTGACCGCCGCACTGTCCTGCCTGATTCTCACGTGTTGGCACCTCTTGCCGCCCAGTGTACAAAGATCGACAAGGAGCGGAAGCACCGTGAGTGACCGACATACTGGTGACCGTCGCACTGTTCTGCCTGGCTCTCACGTGCTGGCACCTCTTGCCGCCCAGTGTGCACTGACCGACAAGGAACGGCATCGTGAGTGACCGACATACTTACTAGTGCCCGGCGCACTGTTCTGCCTGGCTCTCACGTGCTGGCACCTCTTGCCGCCCAGTGTGCACTGACCGACATGGGGTGGCATCGTGAGTGACCGATATACTTACTAGTGACCGGCGCACTGTTCTGCCTGGCTCTCACGTGCTGGCACCACTTGCTGCCCAGTGTGCACTGACCGACAAGGAACGGCATCGTGAGTGACTCTCACCTGCTGGCACCTCTTACCGCCCAGTGTGCACCGACCGACCAACAGGAGCGGCACTGTGAGTGACCGACATACTTACTGTTGACCGGAATTTTTGTATGGTGGGCGGCACGCGGATAATGATTTCTTGCGGAAATTCTGGTGAATCATCCATTAGGACATGTATAAATTTCATATTATCATTTAGTATCTTTATCATGTAGTCTCGAAGAAAATGACAATCATTTTTAATATTTTCGACGCCAGTGACGGCGTAATACGTCGCAGGTCAACATAGACTTACGTACTACGTACACATGGGAAAAAGTTCAATTTCAGTTTTGTCACTTTTGATACGGCGTCGAAAAGGTTAAATGGGAATTATATAATATCTACTTTTGCCGTTTGTGTATTATCCGTTCAATATTTGCAGGGAGCGTACTTTTCGTGCCGATGACATCAATTTGACGTCACACTCCATATAGGGTGATCACAAATTGTTTTATTGTAAATAGTTAATCATTAGTCATTATATTGTCTTCGGTTACCGCGATAGTTACTCATGAAATAAAACTATGGAAACGGATTAAATCGCGTATAATGAATTTAAGAGTTCGAAACGTCGGGATGTATTTTAAATTCATTATACGCGATTTAATCCGTTTCCATAGTTTTATTTCATTAGTCATTAATCATTTTAAGTTATGAATTTCTTTGCATGGTAATGAATGCAAGAAGGATGGTGTGCTTTACGTTAGAGAGGAATTCTCTTTTCTACGTATTTATTGTAATGTGTTGTTAACAATACTATTTAATTAAATTTATGTATAAAAACATATCAAATAATTTTATTCACGTTTCCCATTTCAAGTAGGTATTATTTATGCCACATGTAAATGGACTACTGTATTTGAAGTAATTTGTACACGATTAAAATGATGACGACTAATGATTAATAATTTACAATAAAAATATTTGGGATCACCCTATACGGAGCGTGACGTCAGATTAATGTCATCGGCATGAAAAGTACGCTCCCTGAATATTTGTATATGTAGGTATGTATTATGTATACTAGTGCTGTACATATAAATGTACCTTGTATATTTATCCTTGTTTGTCATCATAACCTTACTTTAGGTTATGATTATCATCTAAGAGAAATATGTATTTTTTTTATACATTACGGTAAGGTGGAGTAATAGGCTAGTTTCCTATACTTAAAATGAAATATTTTATGTAGTGCACGAAACAAAGTTTTGTCACATAATTAGAAGAAAAATATGGACAGTAGTTATATTTAAACATAATTAAGACATCTTTTATTATTTATTTTACTATTTAAATTGAATACATTTATTATCATTAAAAATAAAAAACATGTTACACATCATTTTACAAAGCAGTGCATCCACAGCGCAGGCTTCGTCAAAGTATGCTATATTATGTAAAAGTTTATGTCAAACTCGGGTCAAAATACAAATCAAGTAGGTCGTAAACGTTATTATAACTAAAATATTCCTCCCTCGACCGTACCTCGGCGTTAAAATACAACTCCCCATTATTCCCTATTATGCTGTGCACAAATAAAGCACCACATAATAAAAATATGGACAGTAGTTATATTTAAACATAATTTATATTTAATAAGACAAAGAGAAAGATATAAAGTAAATGAATTGACCGTGACGTCACTCCTCAGTATTTCATAGTAATTCCATTTACAGTTCCTAAAAAGAAGCTGATTTGACTAGTACAGTCACCGGCATAAAGATCTGTACCTTGTCATATTAAAGTCTTGTTTGAAATGTCATACGAAATTGTCAAACGATTGAAAGCGACAAGGTACCTACAGAAATCATCACTTCTTTATGCCGGTGAGTGTAGGAAACTAGCCTATATAGTAAATTAATTTATTTTACTCAGGCTAAGACGCAAGAGCAACAAGTGTGAGGATTCCCTACTATTTTTGCCTTGCCCCAGGGATTGTATTACCCATCTTACCTTAATTTTTAACCACTATATAACTCACTATTTTGAACCGTATTGTCATACTAAAAGGTGTATTGTATATTTAGCATATTATATTATTTACCCACGATAGTGATTAAAAGGTAAATTAATGGTAAATACTCGATGTAGATAAGTCCTAAATATCTACTTTATGTTATGTTTATAGTAGGTACTTATGTATTTCAAATTTCATACCACAGAGTATGTGTTTAGGCTACTAAGACACAGTAGACCCAGAGTCATATTATAGAAGATATCAACACGTTATTATATCGCTACTGTTGCGACACGTTTCGGGCCATTTTAGAGGCCCTTCTTCAGCCATATTGGTGTGCTCGCGGCGGCCACACTCCGTGCACTGCCCGCGCCAGCAGCAGCGATATATTAACGTGAGTACAACCGTTGATTCTATTAGAGTCATATTAATTAGTTTGGAACCTAAAGCATAATTTAAGTGCAAATTCGATTCGCTTTAAAGAATATTGAAACTTGGGATTATTGATTTGTAGGAAAAAATTGGTTATATACATATACGATTCATAATTTAATTAATATTCAGTCTGCAAATGGAGAGCATAATAGTGCGCTGGTCACAAAAACAAGTTACCGAATTTACAGAATTTTTAAATGACCGAATTTTAAAATATCATTAAGATTTTTTAACTGTAAACAATAAGGGAATATCTGCTTAATATTGTAGGTTGTATATCTTATTTGTAATGGTCACCCAGTAGGCTTAGCATGAGCACGATGCGACGGTTACCTTAATTGCATTATTCTCTCACGTGAGATACTCGTTGCGTACTCGTGCTAGGCTTACCGTAACCCTAAAGTTGTCCACGCTTTTCTGTAGTTTTGACAATGAATTAATCCAATAAACTTAAACAGCAGGTTTGCAGCCGTTTCGATAGTTCTTGACTTGCCCCAGTCCAATGAAGAAGGTACATCTAAAAATAATATTGTAGAGGTACCTATTCTTTTTCATTCGCTTTATAATATAATTAATTTATTTCGTAGTTAACTCATTGACTGCCAGCAAAGAGGATCGAGTATTATAGAGAGTTACTGTCGAAGTGAAATGTGCAATCACAGTGTATAGACTGCCTTCTCTTGACACAGGCTTAAAACTTTTGAACCTCAGTTTTGACAATTTGGTCCATATTCTTAGCTTGATATGTGTTAAAACGTCAAATATTAATATTAGCGCCATCTAGCTGAGCGTACCCCAAAAGTGTAATGCCATCTAGGCCACCGTACCTTTTTCTGTATGGTACTGAGGTACGTTTTTTTCTTAGACTTTATCTGTCTATACGGAGTTATATGTCTTTGCTGCCATCGACCCGCTAGGCGAGTTTTATGGCCATGGGCGCTTTTCGCTCTAGAGCGGAATACCTACTTATGCTGCTACAAACACCTCTCGCTGGCAGTAAAATGCTTTAATGCTTTAAAACATGTATGAGTAAGTATACAAGTAGTGAAACGCTTATATTTAAGATTTTTTTACCTCCGACGTTTCGAAAACGGCATCGTCCCCATGTTTTCGTGAATAAAATCAAAATTTTTAGTGTTTTGTGACATCCCTAATTCCCTAGTGGGCAAAACTTTAAATTAACAAAATCAATTGCAGTTCATGTTGTTGTTCATCAATGTTGATTTCTACACATCCTTTTCCGAGACCACGGGAATTCTCCTTGATTGGAAGGATAAAAATACTTATCAGTTTGAGAAAAAGAAACCTTCCTTTTTAATCAAAGTACCTACTCATTTCAGTCCTGGAAGATATTTATCTATGATATAATAAAAATCAGGGATGTAACGGAGCTCTGCTTCTGCTTCCGTTTCTGCAGAACTTCCGTTTTGTTTTAGACATCCGCTTCTGTTCCGGTTCTGTTATTTTTCAAACGGAAGTTATAGCGGATGTCGGAACCTAGCGCGACGGTGAGACATGAGCGGCGCAAATCAAAGACCAACAGGTTTATACCTGTCATTCGCTCATCTCTCCGCTGCCACGTGCTGCGATACTAAACATTAATCGCTTGAATCGCTTCATTTCATTGCGCGCCAATATTTGCCCTGTCCACCTAGTTAGTAGCGAGTGAACAACTATTCAGTGGTTGTTTATTAAATACAGTTTACTTCTTTTACAATCACTCCATTTAATTTAAAAATTTAATTGTTGTGCTAACAATTATACATATCACGTTTACTGGTTAGTTTTGGATTATATTATACTACCTAACAAGTAAGTTTTCTTTTCGTTCCTTAAACCTTTTACGGCATAATAAAGGTTTAAAAAGATTCTTATGTGATTTTAGTGAGTAAACAACTAAACATCTTAAAGTTCAAGGTGATTTAAATATTTGGATTGTAATGAATGATATACTTAAGATGGTATACTTACTGATATAATCAGGTAACTTTTCTTTTCGTTTTTAAAACCTAAGTGGGCCTAAAGGCTGATTTACAAACTGCTGATTACAGGCTGAACAGTAAACACCTAAAAGTTATAGGTAATTTAATTAGTTTTGGTTTAGGTTATACCTATGTGGTATTTTTTCTTTTCGTTTTTAACATCTATAAGTTCCGCTTCTGGTTCCGGTTCCGCTTCTGCTTCCGTTAAACTAAATTCAAAACTTCTGCTTCCGCTTCCGGTTCCGTTAAAACCACATCCGTTACATCCCTGATAAAAATACAAGCATCAATATCTTGTTCTATTTTGAAAATCACTACTGAGTGTCGTATTATTCATAAGTTTAGTCAGTTTCAACAGTACCTTTGTTTTAGGTACTTGGCGTTTTTAATTTTGAAACTAAGAAACTGCCTTCGTCCCTGTACGTATCCATATATCTGACTGAGCTTTAAAATGTATAAATCTTTGAATAAATAACTATGTATGTATAAATTGATTTAATCCTAAAAATTATTGAATTTAAAAAATAAATTAAGATTCCTACAAGCTATGTTTTTTTAGTTTTACTCCTGAACAGTTTCCCAGTGAATTTCTTCTTGCCGATGGTTTTTTCGTCTTTGCCGGTGTCGGATGGCGTTGCCTTGACGTGTAATACTGAGTATAATGTTTCCGCTTCGTTTTTGTTTTCTATCACCTCTGCCAGTTGTTCCTGGAAAAGAAAGAAAATTAATAGAATTTTGTATATTTATTCACTTACTTAGAATGGGAAACGATCGGGCTGTGGTGAGATCGTTCTTGGGTCTGGTGGCTGGTGGCCTGGTGGCGGGTCGACCCAGGGTACGTACGTAGCCGAATGGCACAAACGCTCACGAAACGTAACGCTCGTAGATATCTATCTCTATCGCTCTTGCGTATTGCCGCGACAGAGCCAGACTACCTTTCGCGGCGTTTCGTTTTCGTTTCGCGTCGCAGAAATGCAGGACAGTGTGGCGGCGGAGCTGCGTCAGCTTCAAGTCAGTGACTGGCAGGAGGCTGCGCAGTATCGGGACCGGTGGCGATCTGTCGTTTCGGAGGCCATGATTCACTTTGGATCACTGAGCCAAAATAGTTTTTTTAGTTAGTATGTTTATAAAGCGGCGTCTGGCGCGTTTTCCAGTATATCAATTTAACACGCGCTTTTTACACTTACAAGAATATTGCGGAACACATGACATGATACAAACTGACATATTGTTAAAATTAGATGTCTATAAATTTCTCCACAAGCTATACTTCGTTTCTTTTAAGATTAGAATTATCTGTCAAACGGGTAAACAAAGAAGCAGTGGTCGTAGACCTTCCTTCTTCGATTTCGGCCAATACCACTGATTTCTTGGAACTTATAACTTATAATACTATGTACATAAGTTCCAAGAAATCAGTGGTATCGGCCGAAATCGAAGAAGGAAGGTCTACGACCACTGCTTCTTTGTTTACCCGTTTGACAGATAATTCTAATCTTAAAAGAAACGAAGTATAGTAAAAACGAGTTAGACACTGTATCTTACAAGTCTAATTTTAGGTTTCGTGTATCTGACAGATTTGAAAACTTTGATCCTACCGATTGCGCCATATAGATTATTTTCCCAAAAGCAAGCGAATAGCCGGGTCCACACAGAGCGAGGCAATGTGCCCACGCAGATAATATCCAACGTAGACGTGCCTCGCCCGAGGCAGTGCGCGCATTTTGCTCGGCCGAGCAACCTGCCTCATCCGAGGCACGTTTAAATTGGATATTAGCCGCGTGCGTGCCTCGCTCTGTGTGAACCCGGCTAATGAGTGTTTTCAAATATTGCATATTTAGCCTTACTGAAGTATTAAACAGTACCACAGTATAAGGACGACTCAGTAGTTACTCTCCGGCAGCGGCGACGCGAAAGGTACCTACTGCGTTCGAAAGCATGTGGTTGAACAAAATTACTACAAATGTTACTCGACATCGTCCAAATTAAGATGTTGTTATTTAATACTATTAACTGTAAGTATTAGTATAATAATATAATACCACATTATATCGGTCAGAAAAAATGAAAAATATCATTTGCATATTATTCTTATCCACGTTTATCCAAATCCGCTTGCATGTGTTTCGTACGCCCACGACGCGCTTGTGTGTACCCCGCGCGGCGTACGTTTGTTGGAAGTGTTATTACTGGTTTTAAAATAAATAAAAATAAATAATTAAATATTATAGGACATTCTTACAAACTTACACAGATTGACTGAAGCCCACGGTAAGCTCAAGAAGGCTTGTGTTGTGGGTACTCAGACAACGATATTATAATATATAAATACTTATATACATAGAAAACATCCATGACTCAGGAACAAATATCTGTGCTCATCACACAAATAAATGTCCTTACCGGGATTCGAACCCGGGACCGCGGCGCAGCAGGCAGGGTCACTACCGACTGCGCCAGACCGGTCGTCAAAGAGCAATTCCCGTTAAGTTTGTACATTTGGATCACGTCTCCGATTTGGATAAAAATTGGTAGGCTGATAGAGTCCATGATGCTGAGCAAGATCCACTAGGTTTCCCAAAATGTCCTATTAAGTTTGTATGAACCCTTCCTTTTTTGTTACCAGATTTCTATACATTTTCGGTAACAAAAAAGGAAAGTTTCATACAATCAACCTAGGACATTTCGGGAAACCTAGTGGATCTTGCTCAGCAACATGGACTTTATCAGCCTACCAATTTTTATCCAAATCGGAGACGTGATCAGAGACCTTGTTCAGAGTTATAAGGTGATCCAGAGACCGGCCCTTGTTCATGAGCCGCGCGAGGTTCTTGCTGGTGACACCGGGCAGTTTCTGCGCGAAGTCGTGGACAAGGACGTTGTACCGCTCGTAGTTCACGTCGTCCGCCGTGTTGGCGCCACCGAACGCTATGGCCTCGGCCACGGATGGGTTCTTTTTGCCTTGCTGGAAAGTGAAATAGTTATACACCGTGGTTTTTTTGTTTTCCGTTAAATTCGACACGCAGGTTCATCATCAGGCACCACCCTGTATATCCCTTATTGTTAAATTCGAAAAAAATTTTTTTTTTCGTTTCCATACATAATAAATGGATTAACTAGTGTGAGAGGACCTTCAAATCAAAATCAAAATCAAAATAATTTATTCAGCAAATAGGCCACAGGGGCACTTTTACACGTCACATGTACATAGGTATTTAAAAAAATATTTAAAATTGAGTTGAAATTACAATTGATACTATTATATACTAATTCTAAGTTCTAACTAAAGTTAACTCTATACAATTAATTAGAGATGTAGAAGGTCTCTAAATGTCGAATTACAACCAAGAACTACACTAAATTTTAATATAAAAAGTACAAAAAAAAAAAAAATCATAACATTAAAGTTTTGTCAAGCGTTTGATGGCACATGTCAAAACAAATAACATTTAGGAAGTGATAAGGGATGACATCATGACACACACGTGTTCAGTAATTAAATTAATTTTTTTAATAATTCTATCGAATTACCGTAAGAGTACCGTAAGTTTCTTAGAGAAATTGACTGTATCTGAACTAAATAATCTTCCCTTAAAGTTAACGGAATTCAATAAAAACAGGGTGTATTCATTAAAATGTTCTTTATATCCATGTTTCACTGCAGACTGTTCATTTATCTACAACTTATAAGTTATAGATAATTAAATGTTCTATAAATTCGATACAATAGCCCACTTCTGTCTGTTACGCTAATTGACATTATGAATATTGTCACATTTGTCACCATGTGAATATAATACCTCTGCCACGCATACGTACTGAGTCAAACCATGCAAGCATAAAACGTCTGAGAATATAATACCTCTGCCACACTATACCTCTCGCTGCCGCGATGTTGCCCTCTCCGGCCACACACTGCCCTACTCGCGCAATTATCGCACTAGGTTGAATTGTCGGCCCGTCGACTCGCGTCAAAAAACCGACAAAATAGGGAGCGGTGAGCGTGACGAGAAGCGCGGCCAACTATGCCTCTGCCTACTTCCTACACCGCTCGTCGAGTGTGTAGCAGCGGCATAAAAGCAATGATAAAAAACATATTAAAAATAAATAGAACCCTAACCTTCAGTTCGTGGAAGAGTTCAGCTGTGGCGTATGGCGAGGGTGACCACACGAGCTTGAGCCGAGGGAAGTGGATAGTCAGCAGCTGCAGTTTCTGCTGGATGTCCGCGCCCGACATGTCGCTTGTACCCACGAAGTGACCCTGTAGATGTGAAGACGTATGTAAATGAAATAGCTTTAATGTCGCTAAATAAAAAAACTAATAATAAAAAATCATGCGAACGTTTACATAGAAACTTGACCCCTTTTTAGGCTTCCGTACCTCAAAAAGGAATAACGGAACCCTTATAGGATCACTCGTGGTCTGTCCGTTTGTCACAGCTAATTTTCTCCAAAACTACTGACTGAACGGTAATTTGAAATTTGGCACACATATGTTAACCATTTTTGGGGGGTAAAAGTGAACATTAAAAATCAAAGTTTTTTGAACTATACATATTGTGTTACATATCAAATGAAAGAGCTTTTTATATAAAAAAAAATGTTTAGTACCTATTTAGAAATGTGAGCGCGTTTGAATATGACATAAAATTCATTTCTATTTCGTTTTTTTTTAGAAATTGTTCAAAATATCGATTATTCACAAGAATGACAAGTGCTTTCAAAAAACGAGGCGCTTGAGCCCTTCTCGTGGTGTACGGAAGTAACGAACCCTTGCAACGCGAGTACAACTCGCACTTGGCCGGTTTTTTGGAGAAGGGCGACTATTTATTTATAGATTATATCAATTATAATGATAAGTAACATAATAAAAACATTTACCTATACATATGATGATGATCACAATAAGTCGGGAATGGTCGCAGTGATACGTTAGGCGCTACGAAGCCGTACGAATCTGATTTTTTGAAGTATGGATCGATATCTACTAGGATGGCTAGATCGATCGATCGATCGAGAATTGAGGGTTAGAGGATGAAAGAAGATAGATGGAGGAACAAAAACAACACCTATCGGCTATAAAAACGAACAACAGATAAACACTCCCGTGCAAATAAAAGAGACACGGATAAACATCGCCGTGTCTCTCTTGTTTACACAGCAGTCATTATCTTTTGGTCGTTTTTATAGCCGATAGCTCATAGTTTACCAGCTCGCCGTGAGACCAGTGCCTTAGGAAATGTATATACGTATTTTTTTTCATGCATTGATACGATTTTATCGACGCCTTAAAACTAGTTAAAACATATCAACATTATCAACATACCTGTAGATTGAAAGGCTTGTTCTGATCAAACTCGATGAGTAAGACAGGCCTGGCGTAGCAGCGGCACATGTGCGTTGCCTGCGTGTACAGTCTGCCCGAGTTCAACGAACCTATCAGGTCGGATATTGACTTGCGTTCAACACAAGTGTCCGGGGTCAGGATGTAGTCGCCGATCTGAAAAAAAAAAACTTTTCATCACACTCGCACACTAAATGTGCTGTGCAATAGCAGGCGGAGCGTGAGTTATAGAAAAATCGTTCTCCCTAGGGAGTTAAGAAATTTCTAGTACCGTTGAACTCTTTTTTACCTTTTTGCACATTTTTTATAATACAAGTGTAATGAAAAACATTGTGTGTATATCGGGAAATATTCAACTTCCTCCCCTTGTTGCACAACGTACTATTATGTAGTGCACGAAATAAAGGACCACATAATTAGAAGAAAAATATGGACAGTAAGTTATGTTTAAACATAATTTCTATTTAATAAGTCAAAGAGAAAGATATGTAAATTAATTGACCGTGACGTCACTCCTCAGTATTTCATAGTTATTCCATATTAGCAAAACGTTTGGATAGTTCTTAAAAAAAAAGAAGCTGATTTGACTAGTAGGAAACTAGCCTATTGCAAGTTATTTCTAATGAAACAGAGCGTTTAAGTAATAATGGAGGAGAAAATTCCACTATTGAATTAGATATTGGAAGCGAAATTTAAATTTTTGGTTTTACAAAATGAAATAGATCATGTTTTGTACAATGGACTAAAGTTAGTGGCAGTATGTGACTTTACACCACAGAAGGGTTCTTATGCTTCAAGACGAATAAGATACTTTCCTACTTTCTATTCGAATTTCCAAGAGGAATACTGATAAAAAGGAAGTTCAGAAAGTAAATCGACGAACCTTTCTGTGGAAACATATTCACCTCTTGTGTGCCGCGATTATGTATAGGTGAAAACCTTTAGAAAGTCACCTGTTGTATGTGTGAGTGACGTGTTCGAATAGGCATTTGTTTTGTTTGTGTTACTAATTTTAAATATGTGTTCTCTATTCGAACACGTCACTCACACATACAACAGGTGACTTTCTTAAGTTTCTCACCTATAGTTTCCAAATACGCGGTTCTGCGTTCCGGCATACAAGCCATTAACCCTTAAATGCATGACCTTGACAAAGATTTAGTCAAATTTGAATTTTGACATGCCGTCAATAGAGTTAAAAATGCATGATGTATATATGGGCATTTTCAGAATTTGGGACACCCCAATTTTATGTAATTAACACAAAAACAATATTTTTATTGAAATTTCATGCTTAATTATCGTCACAAAACTGACAGTGAGTTAATTTTTGTGTGTGTGTGTGGATTGAGTGAGCACCTTCCGAAAATAAAAATAAATATGCTGATCATTTAGTAAAAGTTCTAAAACAATTGTAAAACGAATCTCTGAATTTGTAAAAAGATAAATCAAAAGATACAGCCATTAACATGTGCTCACTCAGTTCTCACAAACTATCAACGAAAACAGTGAATATATTCATTTAACATATAATATTTATATACTAACATTTAGTAAAAAATAGGCCAACCTACCTCTATAAATATTAGATCACCTAGTGACGTATTAAATTTTTTACAAATAGTTTCTTATGCTCACTCAATCCACACACTTTTGAAAAGCCGAATTTTGATGAAAAACATAAGATTTAGACCGCTATTATATGTGTATAGTTTAGTAAAAGTGAAATGGGAATTTGTAAAATACAAAACGAACCACTAACGTGTCAGGTTTTTTTATAATAAATTTTTGTAAGTGCTCACTCAGTCCACAAGTTTTGAGAAAGTTAAAAATGTAAATATCTTACGATTTGTAGCACCTAAGACACTCGAAAGTACTTCAACATTTAGTAAAAATTTTTACTAAATATCCACCATCTAATATTTTATATTCGTTGTCTGGTTTTAAAGATATTCAGACATAACTTTTCTCATACAAATGTATCAAGTAGGGTGACCACACTATGTCGGCTCCTGATTTTCCCCACCTTCCCATTGTCATATTGAGATTGGGGAGTTTCGTTCGTTCAATTTTGATAATATTAAACTAATACATACCATATTAATTATCCATCTGCAAACTGTTTTTAGGTTATGTTCTTGGCCTAGTGATGATGTGTATTGTGTAATTTTTATCGACGTCAGGATAATAACCATATCGACATGCATGCATTAAAAAGGACATGAATGATAATTGGTAAGAAACAAAGAATATAATACTTCACTAGTTAGAAACCAGAACCTGGTAATCTAATCGCGCTAACAGATGAGCGTACCGGATTTGTAAGTGGGAGCGAGAAATAGTTATTCTTTTCTCGCTCCCACTTACAAATCCGGTAAACTATTATCAAAATTGAACGAAACTCCCCAATCTCAATATGACAATGGGAAGGTGGGGAAAATCAGGAGCCGACATAGTGTGGTCACCCTACTTGATACATTTGTATGAGAAAAGTTATGTCTGAATATCTTTAAAACCAGACAACGAATATAAAATATTAGATGGTGGATATTTAGTAAAAATTTTTACTAAATGTTGAAGTACTTTCGAGTGTCTTAGGTGCTACAAATCGTAAGATATTTACATTTTTAACTTTCTCAAAACGTGTGGACTGAGTGAGCACTTACAAAAATTTATTATAAAAAAACCTGACACGTTAGTGGTTCGTTTTGTATTTTACAAATTCCCATTTCACTTTTACTAAACTATACACATATAATAGCGGTCTAAATCTTATGTTTTTCATCAAAATTCGGCTTATCAAAAGTGTGTGGATTGAGTGAGCATAAGAAACTATTTGTAAAAAATTTAATACGTCACTAGGTGATCTAATATTTATAGAGGTAGGTTGGCCTATTTTTTACTAAATGTTAGTATATAAATATTATATGTTAAATGAATATATTCACTGTTTTCGTTGGTAGTTTGTGAGAACTGAGTGAGCACATGTTAATGGCTGTATCTTTTGATTTATCTTTTTACAAATTCAGAGATTCGTTTTACAATTGTTTTAGAACTTTTACTAAATGATCAGCATATTTTTTTTTATTTTCGGAAGGTGCTCACTCAATCCACACACACACAATTTTTGTTAACGACTTACGCTAATTGGGGGGTCCCAAATAGGCTACTTGCCTCCTAGTCAAATCAGCTTCTTTTTAAGAACTGTCAAAACGAATTTGAACGACTTGCTCATATGGAATTTATATGAAATCGAATTGAGTGGACATCACGGTCATCTCAGTTATTTTATATTATATATTTCTACCTGACTTATTAAACAGAATTGGATTTAAAAATAACTTCTGTCCACGTTTTTCTTATAATTATCTGATGCTTTATTTCGTGCATGGTATAAAATATTTTATTTTAACTACAATCAAGTTCTCTATTCTGAAAATGCTCATACAAGCGATTAAGAGGCCATAAGGCATACACTTTTATAAGAATAAATTTACTCACAGTGATAGTGACGGGCTCCACGTGGATCCCTTTCCGGTGAAGCAACGCGGGCAAGTCGGAGCGGAACTCTCGCATGTCCACGATCACCATCGGCTTCTCTTTTGGCTGTTGACCACCTGCAATACGTATGAAACTGCTACAATGGCAAAAACTAAGATTATACCATTTATTTGACGACCGGTTTGACCTAGCGCGTAGTGACCCTGCCTGCTAAGCCGCGGTCCTGGGTTCGAATCCCGGTAAGGGCATTTATTTGTGTGATGAGCACAGATATTTCTTCCTGAGTCATGGACGTTTTCAGTGTATTTTTTTTTTATGGGATAGGAGGCAAACGAGCAGACAGGTCGCCTGATGGTAAGCGATCACCGCAGCCCATGGACACCCGAAACACCAGAGGTGTTGGAGGTGCGTTGCCGGCCTTTAAGATGGGTGTACGCTCTTTTCTTGAAGATTTGAAGGTCGTATTGGTCCGGAAATACCGCAGGCGACAATTCATTCCACAGTTTAGTTTAGTATATAAGTATTTGTATAATATATATCGTGGTCTGAGTACCTGCAACACAAGACTTCTTGAGCTTACCGTGGGACTTAGTCAATCTGTGTAAGAATGTCCTATAATATTTATTTATTTATTTGCGAATTTAAAATCTTAGGTCAATGGTTCCTAATATGTAATCCTAATCTTTTCACAACTGACTTTAAGTAATTGTAAGTAAACCCAGATTATTAATAAGTTTTTTTGCAAAAAACTATTTTCGGCACCAGCTTCATCACTCATCAACAGTCGTCTACTGCTGTCCGAGACGTTTCTAAAAACCCCTTACTCGATGAGATACGACAAAGTTTCATAACAGAGTTCCTATGACCACCTTTCTGCTCCATCATCAGATCAGCTCCACGATACCATAATATCATTTAGATGGCTGGCAGTCCTCAACTGTGCGTTTCTCCAGAAACTTCCTGCCCCGCACAGCTAAACTGTGGAATGAATTGTCGCCTGCGGTATTTCCAGACCGATACGACCTTCAAATCTTCAAGAAAAGAGCGTACGTACACCCATCTTAAAGGCCCGCAACGCACCTCCAACACCTCTTGTGTTTCGGGTGTCCATGGGCGGCGGTGATCGCTTACCATCAGGCGACCAGTCTGCTCGTTTGCCTCCTATCCCATAAAAAAAAATATTGCATTGTCACGTGATTTACATATGTGTGTAAAATTTCAGCTCAATCGGAAACCGGGAAGTGGGTCAAATTTAGCTTCTTACGTTTTGACGCACACTAACATACTAACAAGGCAATAATGAAAGCTTTTAAAAACTAGGAAAAAAAATAATAAGATGTGTATACAATATACATATAATATCGGGCAAGGGCAGCATCCGTTTGATGTACCTACCCCTTACATTTCTTTAAAGTATCAAAAGGGCCTCTACGTTACGGTACGGTACGTATTATTTAGCTTCGACTCCGCGCACGCCAAAGGTCCGGAATACCCTATCCTCCTGGGGCTCAATGTCCTAATACTAGGACAAAATACCTACGATGAAAGAATCCACGTTAAATGGAATTGAGTTGCTTTTGTTTTGATTCGTTCGATTTTCAAACAAAAGAAATTTAGCCCTGTTTTATAGTACATTCGAGTTCATAAATATGTGTACATTTCTTCACCTTAACTTTATGTAATAAGGTGAAAAAATGTACACATAGTTGCGCCATTTTTTCCAAAGTTGTCCACCCCACTTTTTTTTAAATTTGGAAATTTTTATGTGTTTTCCACTCAGAATCGCGAGCTCTTTCAATCCTAATAGGAGAAAAAGTGTCCCAAGGTTTTTTTTCCATTCCGTTACCATTTTTTCATACATTTTGTATGGCGGTAACGGAATGGAAGGTTCGAAAAAATGTATGGAAATCTTCGGACATTTTTTTTCTCCTATCAGGATCGAAAGAGCCCTCGATTCTGAGTATGAATCGCGTAAAAAATGCCCATGTTACAAAAAAGTGGGGTGGAAAACTTTGAAAAAAAATGGCCCAGTTATGAACTCGACTATGGTACAGTCGATTCAATTTTGATTGGCAATTTTTTGTATGGTGGGCCGCTAGAGGATAAGGTTTCCGTGATGGGAAGATGTGTGTATAAAGTTACCAGCTTTCCGCGTATCCACGGTGTCTTCCTCGTCTTCAATGTTCATGTTGAAGTACTCATCAGTCTTGCCGTCCTGGTACGATGGCACCACCATCACCTAAATGGCACCATAGATTAAATATAAGAAGATCATACCATCCCATACATTAAAATGCGACCGCCTAAGAACGCGCGTACACTACACCACACAGATGGCGCCACAGAAAATGCCTTGTTGCCATTAATTAAATTGTAGATTGGCGTTAAGTGTCACTTTCGAGCCATGAATCTATGTCAAAAGTGACAACGCCATCTACAAGTATAATCGAAAGCTATTTTTGGGTGTATTTAGTATATAGTTTTAAGTGTTAAGATAGTAAGTAATTTTGTTTTAAGGCGCTGTATGTAGGTTTTTACAATAAATGATTTTATTATTTATTTATTATTTAAAGCTACAAGACATTTTTTTTGTGGCGCTATCTATGTGTGGCGTAGTGTATACGCGTTCTTAGGCGGTCGCATTTTAATGCATGAAATGGTATGGATCTTCTTATATTTATTTTATAATAGCATTTTAATATATCACGTCTTTAGATAAAAAAAAACTCTTATAAATACAAAAACAAAAAAAAAGACAAAAAACAAAAACTTAATTTCATAAAATCTTCATTAGAAATTGAACAACGGGATTGAGACGGGATTCACACTCAGCACTGTTATTGTTACAAGTTTTGAGATGCCACTATGGGTAGGAGCGAGTGGCAAATATCTACATCTCTTTCTTGCCTTTGTTTCAAAACTTGCAACAATAGCTTGCAGGTGTAAATTCAGCTTCTAACTAAACCATTTTTCCATTACGAAAATGTAGATAATATGGTAGACATATCCTAAGAAGATCAAACGGATTTATCACTTTGTAGTCAAGGAACTAAATTGTTCTATTTGTCATTCTTTGTTTTTTAGTACAAAGAGGATTGAGTATTATAGAGTTACTGTCAAAGTAAAATGTGTAATCACAGTGCATAGACTGCCACCTCTCGACACAGGCTTAAAACTTTTGAACCTCAGTTTTGACAATTTGGCCCATATTGTTAATTTGATATGTTGTTTTTGTATGTATTTGTATTTGATATGTGTTAAAATGTCAAATGTTAATATTAGCGCCATCTAGCCGAGCGTTCCCTAAAGGTGTAACGCCATCTAGGTCACCGTACCTTTTTCTCTATGGCTTTGAGGTACGTTTTTTTCTTAGACTTTATCCGTCTATACGGAGTTAACGTCTTTGGTTGAACTTACACTTTTAGCTTGGATGAGCAGCTCAAGGCTTGTTTTTCTCGTTTGAGCGACGTGAGATACGCCTGCTCCTCCACAGTTTTGTCGTGAATCACGAAATACACCTTACACCGAGGTTCCTCTTCCGCCTTCAATTAAAATAATCATTATTTGTAAGTGTGCACGGGAAAACATCCCACTTTGTCGATTGCTATAAAGCCGCTTTGTCAATTTATTCATATAAAGATACAAGTAAATCTCGCCTTAATGGTAACCGACAAAGTGGGACGCTTTACTAAACACACTCACATTTGAATTTAAAGTGGTCTTAATCAACACGTATATGTATAACACAAATATAAGTAGATGATAACATGTCAGTAAAACTATTATAATCGTTCATTTCGTGGCACTTCCATTACTTTCTGTCTTGTTGTTATTATGTGTTCTTTGTCTTGTCTGTGTTCACGAATAAATGTTTATTCTATTATATTCTATTCTATAAGAGCGATTACAAGCATTTCCCAATTTGTAGGTTTTGTAACTGAACAATAGGGAACTTGACTGTACTTAAAATAAAATATTTTATACCATGCACGAAATAATAAATAAAGCATCAGATAAATATAAGAAAAACATAGATATAAGTTGTTTTTAAATCTAATTAAAAAAAAATTTACTACATTAAGTTTGCGTGAAACATTGTAATGTAAAGCCATGTAGTTTTCTTGTATTTAATATCTTATTTTATTAGAAACTTATAATATTAGTTAAATTAAACCGTGTATTAAATATAAATGTACCTACGTCACTTGTAATTGGTAATAATAACATGTTACCAATGAAAAAAAAAAATAATGAATAAGTCAGGTAGAAAGATATTAACTCGTCCTAGCGAACGCGGTTTCAGTCATTCTCCCGCGACCATCACGGCTAATGCAACCCGGTCAAAACGTTGGGTAAATGGTAATAATGTTATTTCATCGCGTTCGACCCGTATGTCTTAAATAACCTAACCACAAAATTAAAATTTTGAAACAACCCCCGACTGCGACATAGTAGACCGATTTTCATGAAACATGGCTAAGAAAGAACACTCCCGACTAACTCAGCTTTCAAACTAAATCTAAATCGGTTCATCCATTCGGGAGCTACGATGCCACAGACAGACACACCCACAGACAGACAGACAGACACATTAATCTTATAACACCCCGTCATTTTTGCGTCGGGGGTTAAAAATAAATAAATAAAATAAATAAATAAATAAATATTGGGGGACACCTTACACAGATCAACTTAGCCCCAAACTAAGCAAAGCTTGTACTATGGGTGCTTAGCGACGATATACATACTTAAATAGATAAATACATACTTATATACATAGAAAACATCCATGACTCGGGAACAAATATCTGTGCTCATCACACAAATAAATGCCCTTACCGGGATTCGAACCCAGGACCGCGGCTCAGCAGGCAGGGTCAAAAATGAGTTAAAATGGTAAATACCTTCCTGGCCTCATAGAGCTCGATCTGTCGCACGGCTGCCACGTCGCTATGGTAGAGTATTATATATTCCGGCCGGAGAGTCTCTAGAGACTGCTCTAAAAAGAAATGGTTGCCGTTCTCTTTGAACGTTCTGATGCAGATGATTGGCTTTTCTGTCTCGAGTTGTGTTATGTCTAAGTTGTCTATCTGAAAATAGGATAGGTAATTTGAAGCATAGAGTAATAAGTATGGGAAGAGTTGTAACTCTATACATCAGTAAATGCGAGTTATTTGTATAGGCCATAGTTAAGTGACATCTAAATAAATAAATAAAATAAATATTATAGGACATTCTTACACAGATTGACTGAGCCCCACGGTAAGCTCAAGAAGGCTTGTGTTGTGGGTACTCAGACAACGATATATATACATAGAAAACATCCATGACTCAGGAACAAATATCTGTGCTCATCACACAAATAAATGCCCTTACCGGGATTCGAACCCGGAACCGCGGCGTAGCAGGCAGGGTCACTACCGACTGCGCCAGACCGGTCGTCAACATCTAGTGACAATCACGCGTCAATCACGCCTCAACTAGCGTAAATTATCAGTATTGATACTTGTCAATAGATGTCGCGACGAACGAAGAGTCTAATGCTCACCAATTTTTATCTAATATTACAATAGTATTAATCAGTATTCTGTTTTCAAAACCTTCTGCTTGTAATATAATTGTAAACTGTTCTAATATTCAAATTTGGCCGACGATACACTGTTGCCACCTAGTATCGAGTAGTGGTACTGATAATTCACGCTATTTGACGCTAGATGTCACTTAAGTATGCCTATACAAATAACCTGCATTTACTGATGTATGGAGTTAGGTACAACTCATCCCTTACTTATTCCTGCTGCTGTTGTATTAGCTAGGAATACCTATGTGCTTAAAATAATAGTACATTACAATACAAGTGCGAAAAAGAGGAAATTCAAAACGTGTGGCGATAAATTAAAACACGACCGAAGGGAGTCTCTAGTTCATCATATTCATATATTTATTGATAAAGTTAATTATAAGTCAAGAATAAGCACGCGCGGTACCAGGGGGGGGGGGGGGGGTACTGGGCCTTTACAACGTGACCCCCCCCTGGGCACGAAGCTGGAACCGCGCTTGAGAATAAGGTACATAATAATGGTTTACACTTGTATGTAAATATAAGTTAAAAATACGTCACTAAAAACAGTTTACAATCTATTTATAAACAGGAAATACAATGTCATTTTTTTACCAATAACACTTACGCTAGTGTTTTAATTTATCGCCACTCCTTTCGACGAAATAAAGCATAAGATAATAGGGATGACAACTACATAAAAAAATGGCATTCTGTTTAGTCCGTCAGTTAGATCATCCAAAAATACTGAACACATATTTTTCGCTCTTTCTAAAAGATATAGAGCATCAAAGTTCCAGAGTGGGGGCTTGTGACGTCACTTCTAAGTAAAAATTGTACCTAGGCTTGACGTCACGCGAAACTTCAACGCACTGTGCCGTCGTCATTTTTCGTTTACGAGAAAAAAAAAAAATGCGTGTCTAATATTCTTTGATAATCTAACTAACGGACTAATTAGTTTTTTTTTAAGTCGTCTCGCCTAAACCCCTATTATACAAAAAAATCAGCTTGAATCATAAGTACCTGTGATATAGGTTCGAACATGCTCTCATCCATCGACGTTTTCTTATCCTGTGTCGCCAGCTGCGTTAGAGTGAGCACATAATTCGTCCTATCACAATCATCTATCTCCTCCTCTTCAAGCTTATTAATATCACTGGCCTCTTCCTTTTCTGGTTCTTTTTTTAAATCATCTATCTTATTAATGTTTTTATACTTCGAAGCTAAAGTGGTTATATTTAAGTCTCTCCTGAAGGCTGTATAGAAGAGATATTTATTCGCGCCCATAGTTAGAAAGCTATTCAGTTGACTGCAAGTTCTACTGTCTTGGCAGAGTATTAGTATTTTTGTACTGTTTAGGCTTCCTTTGTTTTTCTTTTGGTAGACTTCTTCGATAATACATCTTACATGCTCTTAAATCTAGTAACAAAAGTCTAAACTGATGCTTATCCAATTTCTTCTATTAATAAATCGGTACTTATACCCAGTGTGCTAACATATTTTGCACTTTCCATTTACTGGTATCGAAATGTTTGGGATATGATATGATTATATAATTTAGCCATTCTTAAAAGAGGATTGCGAAAATTTAAATGAATGCAAGACAAACCAGGACGAGGTAACTTAGCAGGAACAGTTATTTTTATTTTACTTAACAACTCTGGACAGTCTAAACCCTTATTATTAACTAATTTATAAAGGAACATTAAATCTAGTACTTTTCTCCTATTACTAAGCGAAACAAACCGAAAGAATTTCATATAATCAAACTAATTGTAGTTATGCATAATTAATTAATTAGATTAATTAGTATTTTGTACTTCTTGAGTTTAATAAATAAAAAATAAGGTTTCCTTTTGTACCTTTTTGGTACGGAACCCTAAAACACTACAGATTTCTACTTATTATAGCGAACTGTATAATAGTGCACAGTGCCATCTATCATCAAATAGACGAATTTGTATGACCGACCGAATTAGTCAGGCCTCCGCAAGAGTTAAGTAAAAGTCATAATTTCATCAAAGTTTGAAGTTTAAAAATAACATCTTGGACTAAATCTATGTAATGTACGCTGGTTTTTGGAATATTTCCATACCCAACCGATTCTTACCTTTTTTATGATTATAAACCCTAGCCTTGGCCAGCCTGAAGAGCTGTTCAGCCGAGTCCAGGAGAATCCACCCCGAGTTCACTTTGGCATACTCTGGAGTCCTGTATTTGCTCACTAGGGCGTAAAACGAAACGGCATCGTCGTGGATGAGATTACTGAAAATACAAACACAAAAAGAGTAAAAATTAATAGGGGCGCCACCGTCTATGTAAACCGTTTTGCATGTGGCAACTATTGAGTCACTTTTGTATGAGAAAAGTAAGTGTTGCTATGATAAAAAAAAAAAATTCCATTTCTACTCTTTTTTTGCCAGGTTTTTTTTAAATACTACGTCCGTGGCAAACAAGCATACGGTCCGCCTGATGGAAAGCGGTCACCGTAACCTATGGACGCCTGCAACTCAAGGAGTGTCACATGCGCGTTGCCAACCCATTAGAAACTTGTACACTCATTTTTGCTGTGTTTAGTACACAGCAAAAAGGAGTGTACAAGTTCCAATAGTTCCGTACGTAGGTCCTTCCGCCACCAGCACCCCGCACCCTCGTTGAGCACTGGCAGCCTTACTCACCGGCAGGAACACGACACTAAAACACAGGCTTTAAAAATCCGCATAAGATGATGGTAATGTTCAACGGTGATGTGATGTGATACCCGTCTTGTTATGTACGTGGCCTCTATAGTGTGATAGATATACAGGGTGTATTTTGATAGCGGGTCAGTAAAGGCAGCTACCAGATCCCGTGCTGCCACTCAAATGGTCTTAGAAGACCTTCCTTCGATTTTTGATTTATGAAAATTGGCGTTTACAGATTTTGGAAAAAACATACAGGGTGCGAGAAAAAGGTCCTTTTTCACAAACTTTTTTTGACGCCAATTAGACAGATTGTCTCTCTTCTTCTTCTAACTTAAGAGCTGTGCTCTTGTCGGTGGAGCAATCTCCAACTCGTGCGGTCTTCTGCCAACTCCTTCACCTTCTGATACGACATGACCTGAACCTTTTCTTTAATTTGGGTGAAATAGTTTCTCCTAGGTCTTCCTCTTCCCCTCTTTCCTTCTACTTTTCCTTCTACGATGTTTTTGAGAAACAGGTCGTGTCGTAGCAGATGTCCAACCAGTACGCCTCTTCTGTTTTCTATTGTCTTTAATATATTTCTTTTTTCTTTAATCCTATCTAGAACTCTAATAACGTTTGATATTTTTTCTGTCCAACTAATCCCTTCCATTCTCCGCCAGCACCACATCTCGAAGCTTTCCAATCTCTCTCTGTTTCTTTTCGTCATTGTCCACGTTTCACAGGCGTATAAGGCGATGCTCCAGATATAGGATTTAATAAAAAGTTTTTTTGTGGCAGACAGATTGTATGGGACCAAAAAAAATTCCGGCTAGAAAAAAATATTGACCGCACAAGACCGTTTTTGCGTAGCAGCACGGGATCTGGTATAGCTGCCCTCACTGACCCGCTATCAAAATACACTCTGTACATTACCGATGACAGTTTGAACTCACATGATCATGCTCCGCAGCACCTTGAGGTCCTGCACGTACTCCTTGATCCTGGTGCTGAGCTGGTGCCACACGCAGTCCAGCTGCGATTGCAGAATCTTGTGGAACTTCTTTGATATGCAGTTCTCTGTTGTGATTTCCTGAAATTGTTTTTATTTTAGTTGATCCGAGACAACCTTTTTTGATGAAGTGGGGAGCTGTTTCTTCCTCCCGAGAGGGGGGAACCTTGGCCCTACCCACTTTGTTTCACCCTCTTTGCCGTTCGTGAGGGTGCGCTGATTGATGTTGTTATTCATTAAGGCCCCTCCGGCAGACAAGAGAACCCAGGATGGAAGTCACAAATGGTCCTCACAAATTCTGATGTTAACAAAGCAAACACGAAGATATGGAAAGTGTAGTTTCGAGTCAAATAGGTCATATAGAACAAAAATGCAAACGCGCGTAGCGAGCGAAAATGATTCCATATTATTAACACAATTGGGGATATGTATAATACAGAGAAAGCACAAGTTGGGACAGTTTTCTGTCAGCGCATAGGGTTTGATGACTCGGTAGCGCATAGGGTTTAACCCCTTATATACGCCCTGCATTAAAAGGGCAACAAACGTACCTACGCCGCGCGGTCACACCTCGGACAATGGTGATCAAATATAATGAAAGAGGCGCGTTCCCAGCACACAGTCTAAGCTCGTGTAGGTGAACGCGTACCATGCTTGTACGAGTGAAATATGACAGGTCGACTGTTCGCGTTTTTGACTGGCGGTAACTGTGAGGTAACCGAGAGGCGGCACTTTCAGTGGGGAGTGGGAGTGGCCATACTGTACGATAGTACTCTTTATTATACTGTGGCGCGGTGCACACAAGCGCGTCGTGTACGTACGCAACACTTGCAAGCGGATTTGGATAAACGTGGATAAGAATAATATGCATAATGATATTTTTCGCGTTTTCTGACCGATATAATATAATGTGGTATTATTATACTAATACTTATAGTTAATAGTATTAAATAACAACATCGTACTTTGGACGATATCGAGTAACATTAAGGCATAGTAATTTTGTTCAACCACGAGCTTTCGAATGCAGTATACGTAACTTTCGCGTCGCCGCTGCCGGAGAGTAACTACTGAGTCGTTCTTATACTGTGCCATTAGGTACCTGCATATCCAAAGTTCGGTTGACACTCTTCAGTTGTTTGACAGTGTAGTTCATAATGTCCAGCAAGCACGTTTGAATGTGATTCACATTGGAAGAAAGTGGGACGTGGAGCTCTACCACTTCTGCTTGCCTGCTCTTGAGGCATTTAATGATGGTGCCGTGAAACCTGGATAAATTATGCTTTTAAGGTTGTCAATTATGATTTATAATTCTTTAGCTGGGTCCACACTGACCAAGCAGTCTCGCGAGGCAATTTGCTCGGCAATATGGCGGCCATCAGTCAGCTGTTCTAAAGAGTTCTGCACAAGCACATGTTTATTGCCGTGAATGATTCATTTTTCTTTTTAATCCTCACCCAAAAACGCGAAAACCATGAATCACGTGTCACGTAGAATTGGTGCAATAAATATGCGCAGTATTTTGAACATCTGAATGAGGGCCGCCATCTTGCCGAGCAAATTGGGCGAGGCAAACGGGCGTTTACGAGCACGGACATCTTGCTGCTCGATCACTGTAGTGGACAAAGCGTATTATGTTTGGGGATTTCAAGGTCTAGACATTTTTAACATGTAAAAACACAGCTGCTAATAATTTGTAGAATCAATAGGTAACCTTTTATTTATACTTAGGAGCCTAAGTATAAATATTTTACCGCTTCAACTTTTTTCAATGCTGACGAGCGGCGACAAGATTTTAGGCAGTAAAGGGTTAAATGGTCAATAAATGTGTAATTCATTGTAATAGTTATAAATGAAGATACATACCTGGGCCATAAAAATAATTCGGTCACGAAAACAGCTCGCATGACTTTTTCAACTTGGTGGTAGCCAAATGTGAATGAAATTGGCGAACTTGAGAAAGCTTTCACAAAACCTGTCTGGAAAATAAAGTTGAATGATTTATTCACTCTGAGCTTGTTTTAAAAAATCTGTAGAAAAATTAAGCTACAAATTGCCAAAAAAAGAGTAGAAGTCATCACCAGTCCTGAAAGGGATCACACTATTGAAATGAATTATTTATTTCAGGTAGTTGTCACCCATATTTGTATTAATATCATAACAATTATTCTTAAAGACTAATGTTATTGTATATTAATAACGAATAAATAATTAAAAATTAACAATTAAAAAAAAAACTTAAAATAATTATCCTACCTAATACACTGCATTTAAAATACATACACTAAACAAATCACAAGAATAAAAATTAAATGTCATAACTCTGTACATTGTTGCCACTTTTTAGAGTTCCGTAGTCAACTAGGAACCCTTATAGTTTCGCCATGTCTGTCAGTCCGTCTGTCCGCGGATAACCTCAGTGACCACCGTTAGCATGATCCTAATGTGTAATATATTGTTGGATAGGTATTTAAAAATGAATAGGGATTTTTGAAAATGATTTTTTGATATTGTTAATATTTTCGGAAATAATCGCTCCAAAAGTTTAAAAAAATGTGTCCCCGGCTCTTACTTTTGAACTATAAGTTTAAAAACTATGAAAAAAATAGAAAAAGTAAAATAAAAAATAAATTAAAAGTAGAAATAAAGACTTTCTAGGAAAATTGTTTTGAACTTGATAGGTTGAATAGTTTTTGAGAAAAATACGGGGAAACTACGGAACCCTACACTGAGCGTGGCCCGACACGCTCTTGGCCCTTTTAATTTCTACTCTTAATTTTTAATGAAATAAATAAGTGTCCTAAAATCTACTATTAAAATCATAAATCCCGTGGTCACAACAAGTCGTTCGTGGTGCGTGCGGTTAAACTGTGGAATGAGCTGCCTACTTCGATCAGGCAGGCACAGTCGGTTGCATCGCTCAAGTCGAAATTGAAAAATCTGTGGCTATTTGATTGTGGCTAGCTAATCTAAGCGATCGGTTATGAGTTGTGTTGTCTCACTGTCTCAATGTCTGTATTATTTAAATTCTCAATTGTTCTTTTCCCATTTTTAGTGTAATATCTCCATCCCTTTTTTTTAATGTAATATTTGTTCATTCCCATAAATTATGTGTGTAAAATTTAAATTAAATGTGTTTATTTGTCTTTCTGGTACCTTGTTGTACATGTTGCTGCATTTGTCACCCTCATCTCTTTTTATCCTCTCATTCACTCAAAGGTTAACTGGAAGAAATCCCTCAAAGGGATAAGTTCGCCTTTGTACTGTTCTTTACTGTAATTACTGTGTTTTTTGTTATTAATTGTACAATAAAGAGTTTACTACTACTACTACTATTTAGAAACATAGTACAAGTTTTTGATAACTATAATTCTATTCTAAATTTACTGTAATTTTTTAGAACTTGAAATTTGCCTATTGCGGGTTGGCTTGAAAGAAAATTGACTTTTGTGGATGAATTTGACATTCATTTTTCAATCCTAATGTACCTGGCTAAGCCATACAATCACAAATACACTATCTCACCTTATTATGTTGTCTATAGAGCCTCAACGCGAACGCCTCTTGACACGACTCAAGCACAGTGTGCGCTCGCAACACTATGATCCCGGAGATGTTAGCAATGGGCACCCGCTTCTTCAGCAAGTCCACTACTAATATTCGGGTTGAGACAAAGTGGACTCCACCCTCTAAGTACACCTTTTCCCTGATAAGTTTTTTTTGTATTATTTAATAAGCAGGGAGAAAATCTGATAAAGCTAAAGGGTTCAAAACAATAAAATTTTGTCTAATTTTTGTTTTGCCTCACTCAAGCGCGGATCCAGCTTTGTGCCCAGGGGGGGTCACGTGGTAAAGGCCCAGCCCCCCCCCGGGGGGGGGTGTCGCGTGGTCTATTTGTATGGCCAGCCTAGGCTCCATGTCCCCCCCCCCCCCGGATCCACGCATGGCCTCACTTGAAGTTTAAGAAAGTGGAAATAATTAAAATGAGTTGAAATACCTTTCAGTGCCCAGATTTGGTAAAGGTTTCAAGTTGAACTTCTCCATGAAGTGCTTTTCTTCATGATCACTGCTGTTTATAACTAAAACTAAATTGGCAGGGTCCTTGTATACCCATAATAAATTTGAAATTATGCCATTATAATTTAAACCTCTGAAAAAAAAACACATTTATTTAATTAATAAATAAATATTGTGCAACATTTTTATGCATATTTACTGTATCCCACGGTAAGCTCAAGAAGGCTTGACATATACATAAATAATGTATTTTTACTTATAAACATAGAAAAAATCCATGACTCATCACAACTTGCTCATCACACAAATAAATGGCCTTACCCAGACAACAGCTTAGCAGGCATAGTCATAGATCATTACCCACTAGGCCAGACCGGTTGTTATTTGAAACTGAACTTCATATATGAAAATAAATACTGCATGTGGATAAGGTCTACTTACTTGGCTAATATAAGAAGTGCATCTTTCTCAAAGACATCAATAAAAATATGCTTCTCAAACTCCAGTAATTTAAACTTTGTTTCAATTTGTGGTAGTACACTATCATCTTCTTCATTTGTAGATGTAGCTTCCATTATCTTCTTGTAATAGTTTTACTATTGTAGGGTTTTGCTGTCGGTTTTATGAATTTGTTTATTAAGCACCTGAAAATATGATTGTACATATAGTTTCTGCTTCGACGGAGAAAAAGCGGCTTTGCTTTAAAATATATTTTATTATTTGTATAAACGCATGTAATATATAGTTTTGTAATATTCCTTAACCTTTACCTCCTTTAATAGGATCAAACCAAGACAAAAACATTAAAATTACACAGCCCCACAATTTACAAAATTTGGTGAAATTTTATTTGAATCATTTGACTTTGACATGACATGACAATTGGGAGCTGTAATTTTCTGTTTTCTGGTGGTTACACGTACAATTTATTCTTTACAGTCAGGTTTATCTGTACCTTGAACAGTTTCAAAACTTTTTTTTCTAAAGTATATTTTTGGGACTTACAGAAATTGATGAATTGCACGATTTTTATGAAATATTTTATTACCTGCTCTTCAGAATAACATTTCAATAATACAGGTATTGATCCAAAGAGCATTGAATGACTACGTTTTGTACAGTTTTGTATTGATCGATATAATTTTAAAATATTTTTTATTGTTGGCAGCCATGCCTTAAATTGTGTTGGCTACCTGCGATTGCCGGCATTGCCGGATGCCGGTTGGCTAGTTGTGAAATCGCCGTCCCTTCGCCGCTGTCGCACCACCGCGCTACCGCTGCACCCGCCATTTTGATTTCTACTTTCGCGTGCATTGCGTCACGGCGTTAGGCTAAGAATTAAGTGAAAATACGTTTTAAAGTGTAAGAAACGACATATATTTCAAATCTCAGGAAAATTGTAAGTAATTGTACTTTCATATTCATATTTTACATTACTATTTGGACAAGATCTGATATTTTAGTCATTTAATTTTTAGAATGCATTCACAAGCCATGAACCACTACGGTAATCACAGAGGTTTTGGAGGGCCACCGCAGCCTCAGAGACAGGGCGGTCGCCGTGGAAATAATAGAGGGGGATTTAGAGGACCAACACGTTTTGATCAAAACAACCAAAATCAGAGGAATCCAAATCAGCAGCAGCAAGGAGGCCAAGGAGGTCAACGCCCCAATAACGAGGTCAGTTCTTTACCTTAAACTTAATGACGGTCACGTCGACAAGGTTTGATTATATTTTAATAATTATGCTCTAAATTTCTTCATAAACTGATGATTTGTATGACTAACGCCTTTTAACTGCGTCGTAGTGATAATGCCTATGTTTCCAATAGTCTAGACTATGCTATTTGGTTACATTTTGTCATCTAAATGCATTTGGGTTTTAGAATAGGCAACCTGAATATAAGTTGTATGTAAAAACCAGACTGTTTTGTGAAGATGCTTATATAGTTAGTGGCCGTGTGGTCAAAATTAAAGCCTGTGTTCCACTTTCTAATTTAGCAATATTGAAAAAAAAATACCACATGTCAAAATAAAACTACATCTACATTACCACCAAACACCCATATCTACATGCCATTGAATTGTAAGTAAAGGATTGTAGTATATAACTTCAATCTCAGTAATAAGTAATTAGAATAACAAATTATATAATATATGTATTAGAAGAGCATTTATATATTAAACTTAAAAAGAACTCATATATTGAAATACAATTTTAACACTTGCATATCTTACAATTAAACATCTGCAGAGATTAAAAAAAAATATATATAATTTAACAGCCTAAGCCTGCTCCCCAAGCTGAAAAGCCCCAGCAGCAGGCTCAACAACAACAACAACAGCGTCCGCAGCAGCAACAACAACAACCGCAGCAGCAGCGCCCAGCTCAACAACAACAACAACACAACAACCGCAGCAGCAGCGCCCAGCTCAACAACAACAGCAACAACAGCAGCGCCCAGCACAACAACAACAGCAGCAGCAGAGACCCCAACAGACACCAGCCCAGCCGGCACCAGCTGCCACACCGCAGAAGCAGGATGCTCCAGCTGCAGCTCCTCAGCAGCCCAAACCCAATACCACCCCCAACAAGCCTGCAGCTCAGGACAATGTTGACAATGTGATTGTCATTGATGATGCACCGCCACCATCAAAGCCGGCTAACCAAAATCAGCAGAAGGTAAGTCTAGCTTATAAACTAACTGTGTAGCCTAAAACATTGGATTAGATGTTTGTTTAAAAATCTTCTTGTGGCCAATTACTATCAGACTTGTATCAAAATTAATTAACATATTTTTCCCAGAACATGAATGGAGGAAACTTTGGAGGCAACAAGCAAGGAGGCTGGCAAGGTGGAAACAAGCAAGGTGGCAACTTCAACCAAGGTGGCAACTTCAACCAAGGTGGTAACTTCCAACATGGGCAAAATCAGAACCAGGGCCATGGTGGTAAATTCGGTGGGAACAAGAATTTTGGCCAGAATCAGGGTGGCCAAGGAGGTTTTGGCCAGAAGCAGGGAGGAGGCCCTGGTGGTCCTGCCAGGAATCAGCAGAGGCAAAGCCGAGGGCCGATGCTGGATAGTCAGGGAAAACCAGTACAGAGAGAGGTATGTATCATTCAAACTATATCAGTATAGAGTTCATCACCACTTACTGTTTTTGTGTTAGTCAAATTGGTTATAATAACATTGGTGAAAATGAGCAGGTAACTCAGGTAACTTACTCTTTTGCAATTTCAGGAACAAATGCTTGCCAACAAGTTGAAGGATCTGGTTGGACCGCTGGTTGACCTGCCCCCACTAGACCAGTCTGAAATCAAGTTCAACGGAAGGAGCCGACTGTACATCGGAAACTTCACCTCGGATATGACTGAAGAGGAAATTCTGGGTTTGTTCGCTCCTTATGGAGAATCATCAGAGCTGTTTTTGAACAAGGAGAAGAACTTTGGATTTATTAAAATGGTAAGTCCATCAAGCAATTTTTAATTAGCAGAAATCTTATGTTGTGCTATAATATGACTTACTTTTCTGCCGGGTTTTAAGATCGTAAGTTAATTTCATAGTTTAAAGTTTGCTTTTCTTTTAATAGGACTACAGAGTAAACGCGGAAAAAGCCAAGCGCGAGTTGGACGGCAAAATGCGCAATGGGCGAACATTGCGAGTGCGGTTCGCGCCCCACAACAGTGCCGTGCGCGTCAAGAACCTGCCGCCGTTCGTGTCCAACGAGCTCCTGTACCGCGCCTTCGAGATCTTCGGCAAGATCGAGAGGGCCTACGTGAAGGTGGACGAGCGAGGGAAGTCCATTGGAGAAGGAGTTGTGGAGTATGCTAGGAAGCCTAGCGCGTTGGCAGCTATCCGCAACTGCACTGAGAGATGCTTCTTCTTGACTTCGTAAGTATATTTCTAATGCAGTATGTGGCAGTAGTTTCACTGTATAGCTTGAGTCCAGTCCATAATAAAAGCCTTTAGAGTTTTTAAAAATGTTTGTTAAAGTGATAGTAGATATTAACCTGTAAAGAAGACTTACATTAAAGTACACAATCTGCTTAGCTTTTCCTTGGTCAAATTGTCTTTGTATATTATTCTATTACATTGAGTAGATAATATTTTGTATTTTGTGCTATTTTAGGTCACTACGGCCAGTAATTGTGGAAAACTTTGAGGAACCCGATGAGTTTGATGGTTACCCAGAGAAGAACCTGCCCAAGAAGCATCCCGATTTTATTCGCGCCCGTGAGGTAAGTTAGTTATCTTTTGCTATTTCCCACAAAAGAATAGCTAAGGTGAAAGTCATGTAAATCTAGTTAAATGTATTCTCAGACACTTGTACTCTTATCTTCAATACAATTTTTTAATAGGTGTGAAATTGTACACAATGTCTAGAGCAGCGGTTTTCAAACGAATCATAAAATAGTTTCCGAACCCCTGGTCTAGAAGAAGAATCTCAGCGATAAGATATCCTATTTATTTCAAGCTTTTACATATTGAATATTGTAATTTTGATAACTGTGTGTTTTCAGTACGGGCCGCGCTTCTCCGAGGCCAACAGCTTCGAGCACGAGTACGGCACGCGGTGGAAGCAGCTGCACGAGCTGCACCGCCAGAAGGAGGAGGCGCTCAAGAAGGAGCTGGCCGCCGAGGAGGAGAAGCTAGAGGCGCAGATGGAGTATGCCAAGTAAGTCACCTTTACATCCGTGCTCAATGACAACATCGATCTCAGCGTGCCCTCACGAATGGCAAATTGAGTGAAACGCCGGAGTGGATTATTAGGTTAGTAGGTAGGCCCAAGTTTCTACCCTCTCGCTAGACGGGAAAGAGACGGCGAGTCCCACACTTCCAACTCTGTCACAAAAAATGACACTTTTACATGCAGTTTGCTCTTATTTTAGCCGTATCTAAGTTCAATTTTAAGAAGCTGAGGTGCAACTGTGGTAACTATTAGGCGGATCTACTAATAATCACTTTAATCGGTTATCAATTACAATTCTCGCGCGAACAATGGATGAGTCTCATGTTTATTTTTATCTTGAAAACTTCAATGAGAAACTGGTTTCGTTGTGGTCCGCTTGTTTTCCTTTTCTATTTTTTTTTCAATTCCTTGCTACGTTCGGAATTCAATGATTCAATTATAGGATCTTTTGTTTCGCTCAGGATTCAATGTACGCCCTCGCCGTAAATATCTCATTTTGTTCCCTTGTTACACAATCATAGTAACACAGAAAGCGCCACTTTTCACAATAACTCCGCAATTTGCTAGTTGTACCTACTACCTACAAGTTGAATGACGAAATCACATCAATTGTTTTACACCTGTTCACACAAATTAAAGTTTCGTCTGTAATATTTTTTACATGCATTCACCACGTGTCGATTGTCGGGATAAGGTTATTTAACGAATTTATTTTCGATCGTAACAATAAATTTTGTTTCCATGATATTATTTCCTATCGTGCATCAGATATGTATATATTAGCGGCCTGGGCGCTTTGACAATACCTTTAGATATTTCCGCAAGACCGCTCCGGTATATCTGATGGCGACTACATCACGCCCGCTCGATCGGGACTCGTGCAACCCGTCTTAACCACGTGTATATTGTGCAGATACGAGCACGAGACGGAGATGCTGCGCGAGCAACTGCGGCAGCGCGAGCAGGACCGCGAGCGGCAGAAGCGCTCGTGGGAGCAGGCGGAGCGCGCCGCCGACGAGCGCCGCGAGCAGGAGCGCGCGCTGCTGCTGCGCCAGGAGGAGGACCTCACGCAGCGCATGCGCCACCAGGACGACGAGCTGCGCCGTCGCCAGCAGGAGAACACGCTCTTCGTGCAGGTAACTCACCTGCCTCTTCACCCACAGGCGGATGTCATCTCGCTCCAATCTAGACCGAGCCCTACCGGGGAAGTACCTCCGCCTTAGGCTGATAGTCCACTATCATATGTTTATCATAGAAATACGATCATAGGCAACATGCCATCCTTTTTCTTCACATTGGAGAAAAAGGGAGGCATACAGACCTATGATCATATTTCTATGATAAACGTATGATAATGGACTATCGGCCTTACAGAAGACCGCAGTCAAATAGCACTAGACCCTACTCATAGTGTTGTGTTCCTGCCGGTGAGTAAGGCTGCCAGAGCTCAACGAGGGTGCGGTGTGCTCGTGACGGAAGGATCTACGGAACTAATTTGTTCCGTCTATTGTCCTTTGAGTCGTCGGAACCCGAACCCTCCTTGTAACTCGTACACTCCTTTTTGCTGTGTACTTAACCACCAATTTATATGAAGATGCTGTCGTCCGCTCCCTGCGATACATATTATTCCGATGCGAGTCGCTCCGCGCGGTCGATCCGCGTAACACTGAAACCAGCCATAAAGTCACTTGTAGCCAAGCTAGCTGATGGTGATCCTGCTTGAAGGAGGTCACACTACTCCTGAACCTGACGGATGAGATCTGGGGACGCAGCCACGTAAGAGTAAACATGTTGATGAATCTAAAGCTATTTATTTATTTGAAAACATATTTCAATGACATTACAGATAAATCCAATGCGTCATGAAACTTAAATTAAAAAAAAAAGCAGTAAATAAGAACATGAAAAAGAGAAAAAAAAACAAACAATAAAGTTTACAACTAAACAATATATATTGAGTCTGTGTTCAGACACTTGTAGTGCACAATCCCCGACCAAAGATACAAACCATATGGGTTGTATTAGGATTCCGTATCTCAAAACTGAAAACAATGCAATACAAACAGAAACTATTGTTTATTTATTTTGATATAAAGGCAAAGGGATGTTTTAAGGATCTGACCAGATCTTAAAAGCGATGATGGGTAATTAATTACTGCAATAAAAAGTTCGTTGGGCACATCATGAAAAAGAGGGCCTCTAACTGTATGTAACCTTACTCTATAACTATAATAAACAAAATGATTAAAATCGTAACTCTCCCTTTTCGTATCTACAACAAACATTATTTGTTGCAGGCCCAGCGACTCAACTCCATGTTGGATCGCCAAGAGCAGGGCATGTTCGACCAACAGCAGCCTATGGTGAGTACGCTCTTCGATACTTTACAGATTCTCTTACCCG
Source organism: Leguminivora glycinivorella (assembly GCF_023078275.1). Lineage (NCBI taxonomy): Eukaryota > Metazoa > Arthropoda > Insecta > Lepidoptera > Tortricidae > Leguminivora > Leguminivora glycinivorella. The sequence continues at coordinate 35,648,415 of NC_062971.1, forward strand.
AATCTACGTGGAGATGACTCAACTACGCCTTATGGTGTACACTGTACTGTAGGACATCGATACTTTAAACTTTTTATAGACAAAATAAGGTATTGACCAAATGTATCAACAAAGTTAAGATATTGACTGACAAGCGAAGGCAGTTGAAAATTTATCTTATTTAAAAAAATGTAACAATAAATCGGATTTAAATCATTATATTGATTTCCTTTATTTAAAAACGAAAACGATTGTAGTAAATGTTTGCAATGGGTACCTAATACCACCTTAGTCATTTATAAAACATGACATTTGGCTAATACTGTTTTTGGGTATGTTTTTCGTCATCTTTGACTTTGTAGTACAGTTACCTATACCTACATGTTAGTTATGCATTATGTAGACTTTACATTTTTTCAATACCTTATTTTTGCTTATCCAATTTCAGCAGCATTTCAATAGTTGTGTCACTACTTTAAAAACTAAAATTTGATTCTAAAAATATACCCATAGTAAATTTTATATGAATTTACGTAATTACCTACTCCCATATTTGGGATACCAATTTCTTATCAATATGAGAGCAACAAGTAACTTAACACAAAAATATATCATTGGTACGTATATAATTTAAGTTTTAACACCATATAAATTGGTTTAGCGTATGGTTCAACCATTTGCTTATCTAGTAAATTTATGAAATAATTATGAAAAGAAAATACTAAATCATATTGCGCTTTCTCTTGCCGATCAAATGCCAATACAACGCTTTCCATACCATGTAATTTGATTCTTTATGTTGACAATTCTATAGCATTTGGCAAGTTTTAGATTCGTGGGCGGATAGAAATTTGTTGTGCTCTCTATTATATTTCACTTTATTACATATAATAATATTATTTCAGTACATAATATGTACGTAAATGCAAAATATACCCAATTTACGATTTTTGAAATCCAAAGTATCCAAACTGAAATTATTTCGCGAAGAAGCTGATTCTAAGTTTTAGACCGACTATTTTTAAGAACTATCTTTTGCACTTATTTTACGTGACTAATTCCGTTAAAATACGGTTCTGATCATACCACTCTAATGTAATCCGTATAACTTTCCGTAAGAGGAAAAACACCAGTTGTTGATGACGTTATACAATAAATGTGAAAAACTTATGTTTAATGATACTCAAATATATTTTCGACATTTCTTAATAATTGTGCTATTGAAGTAATAAACACTTTCAGTGCTATGGACTCCGCTAAGGAGTTCTATGTGGATTAGGCTGTGAGATATTATTAATTATAATTAGTGTAGGCCTTGGCCTTAAACATTAGCACAGTAGCTTGGGTTATTTTAGTTAGACGCACAGAGTACTATACTTATAAGAAATAATCCGTTGTAAAGGTGCCGAGTGTGTAAAAAAAATCACGTAACGAGGTATTTTTTATGGTTTCGTTGACTTCCACCTACAAAAATTTGCGAAAGCTGTGATTAGGGACAGACTACCTAGAAGTTTTTACTGAGTTCGGGCACGCTAAGAAGATGCGTTCGCTTGATCTATGGCAGCGGTTCTCAAACTTATTTTCTCATGGAACCCTTTTGGAAAGCAAAATATCTGATGGAACCCTTAAATAAAAATAAAAAAAAAGTTTATAGCAAGGTTTTATGGAAGAGAGTTGAAATTGCATATCAGTCAGCCAAAATTCACACGGAGCCCCCAGAGAGGTTTTGCGGAGCCCTAGGGCTCCGCGAAGCACACTTTGAGAATGGCTGATCTATGGTATAATATAATTCGTCACTACTTTAAAAAAAAAACTTGTATCTTCGTCTGTCAATGAAAAGAAAATTGTAGTAAATATGTATAGGATGCATATAGACTTACTGCGTTTTAACTTTGAGAAGCAGCGTGAGATACGAGATTTTTTAAAAGTAATGACGAATTATAGTTAGTGAGTTAAGGCCTAGTTGAATTTCAGTAGATACTTAGTCTCCGGTAGTTATATCGTTGTAACCGCTAGTTCATATGTGACAACCAAATGCTTTCGATTTGGGCTTCAATTATAACTAATACATATAATATAAACTTCCAAATTGATTACTACTGAACATTGCAATATTTAAGAAATGTCGAAAATGATTTTATTTCTTCGGATCTCTATTTTATCAAACAAATTACGTATGACCATTTCACCAAACAGTGGTTTCCTAATCTGACGCAATAGCTTTATTATGTACCTGTATTTTTCATTCGAGTCAGTATAAACGGTAACTAGACATGCATTTACCCGCATGAAAACATAGGGAATGGGTACTTGGTATAATGTACGTTACGTTGTAAATGAAAATTATGATGAATAAGTATCATATAAAAGTGTCTATTCCTATTTGTCGTTGTCCCATGTTGGACGGTCAGACAGGAATTAAACGATTTATTGGATTTATTTCCGTTTCTCATAAATTATATCGCGTACCTATGTATGTATTGCGTGCGAAAATCCTAAGACGTGGTGACGATGATAAAGTTGGGGTTTGATACAGTTCGCAACCGAGGCAGTCACACATGGGAAAGCTTATTCCCGTTTGTCCCCCCAGCCTCCTTCATGATGTAGGTGCGTTGCCGCCAGTCTAGGGCTGAACTCGACTCTACAGCCCCTCTAGCACAACTTGCCTTGTCGCGCTTGATGTATGGACTCGCGCGCGACAAGGCAAGTTGTGCTAAAGGGTCAGGTCTATACTTCTACATATACTCATTGTTACTCTCTAAACTCCGTAACCCCAAAATTAAAATGTGGCTTTGGGTACTTGGCCTTGGGTGAGGTCGGTGAGATGCTGTATTTTGCAAGTACAATAGCTATACAATACGCTGATTTTCGGTTTTACGAGTATGTTCGTGCGTTTCCAAGATTCGCATTGAATCACGTTATTTAATAATTAATAAGGTATATCACTATTTTAAAGTATATTTATCCATCCTGTAAGATTTTTAAAGAATAACTACGCCTTCCAATATTTATAAGCTGCGTTATAACAACTTATTGGTAAGTAAGGGACCGTCATTCGATTCGACGCGACCTGATTTACCTACTCGTAGTTACCAAACACATCAATATTACTGACTTGAATGAAAAATAAGGTTGCACTGTTTGATACTACGATACGTCGTAGGACGTATACAAACTGAACGCGAGACACTGACGTGCATACAAGAATACCTACATCGTGGGTTTATACGGATTCCTAATAACATTATTTCCGGTACTCTGTCTGCGACAAAATGTTATAATTAACAGTTTACCGGACGCTTGACGTTAACCACCATTGCATGTGTATATTGTTGTTTACCGTACTCGTATCTATTGGGAAGTTTATGATTGCTCACCTAGGACGGAGGCTACAGGGACGGAGGCTTCGACATGCCCCCGCGCGGGTACGATGACATGCCGCAGGGCCGCGGCTGGGACAACTCGCGCCAAATGGACGATTTCCCTAACAAACGTCGCCGGTTCTAAGCGCTGCTGCTGCCTCGCGCGCCTCACGCGCCCGCAACACTGTTGCACCATCTAACACACTTACATTCATCATCTACGGTTCAGTTAAATATATATAGCGACACCAATACACGCTTCCTCTATAAACGGAACATTTGCATTACAATTCAGAGCTTTCACATCTCTCAAATTTATTTTACCAATCCCGCGATATATCACCGCTACGTATATTTAATTTAATCGCAGATTTTTAGTGCACAGACTTCTGTGACATTATTTCATCTTTATTGACTTAAGTAACTTGCGATTAAAAGTTTAAAAATTAATTGTAATCGTAAGCGAATTATCGCGGATAGTAATGCGATATATATTTTTTATTTTGTATGACTGTACGGTATGAATGAAATACATGTAGTAGAATAAGATAGATCGTACTTTAGAAGAATCTTGTGTATTATATAATGGTTGATGAAATACGGCATTACAAGTATTCAGTATTTTTCATGAAAAATTATAACTTAGACACAGCAAGTATAAGTTACTCGTTTTGAATGATTCATCACAAGCTACGCGGTGAGCGTCAGGACCCCTGGACCACTACAGATATTTGATCTTTAGTACATACTAAAATTTAGTACCTATTTGATACTATTTGGTACCTGAGTACATATATTTGGTACCTCCACTGATATCGAAAAATCGAGCAAATAAAGTGGCCAGACATTCTGACGTCAGGATGTCTGGACCATTTTTGGTTTACATAGTTCTAGACAACACTACTAATTGATATCTTAGTCAATATTTACTACCTATTTGGTACCTGTCAATATATTTTTTTCAAATTTTTTTGGCGTACCAGAAAAAAGTTATGACGGAATTTAAAGTTGTGAGCCCGGCCGTGCCGTTGAAGTATGTAGCGCCAGTCAAAAGAATAGAGGCGAATCCGCCTGCCCTCCTGCGCGTCAACTTAAAAAGGAATTTATTTTTAGGCACTCGCACATCATCTCTACTGACTAGTGGCATTAATATAGTCGAAATATAAAAGTAATTAGTGTAATTACACTAGTTTTCAACTTTAAATTCCATCATAACTTTTTTCTGGTACGCCAAAAAAATTTGAAAAAATATATTGACAGGTACCAAATAGGTAGTAAATATTGACTAAGATATCAATTAGTAGTGTTGTTTAGAACTATGTAAACCAAATATGGTCCAGACATCCTGACGTCAGAATGTCTGGCCACTTTATTCGCTCGATTTTTCGATATCAGTGGAGGTACCAAATATATGTACTCAGGTACCAAATAGTATCAAATAGGTACTAAATTTTAGTATGTACTAAACATCAAATATCTGTAGTGGTCCAGGGGTCCTGACGCTCACGCTACGCGCTTACTGATCGTTTATCTGCTTTCACTGTGCATTATATCTCGTCGAGATTTGCATGGCTCATATATTCCTTTAAATAGAGGTCACAAATTTATTCGTACGTGTTTGAATAATATGAATAATGCAAAATATCAATACTGATTTTAAAATGCTATGCCAACACATTAATTTGATGATACGTTTTTATTATCGTCCGTTCTACCACCATCATAAATTCAATTAATCGTGCGGTTCCCACTCAGGATCTCTAGCTTTTATGATCATAAACGGCTAAAAAGTGCAAATGGCAGGTGTGTATGATGTGACCTACCAATCAACTTTAAACACAATATTTTCAAACACTGCCTTTTCATGCCAAAGCATGATAAAGTAGTCTACTCTCTCTTTCATAACTTTTATGTTTTATATAACTAAATTATACGGTTGCTAGACAATTTAAGAAGTAGGTTTATTTGATTGAGAGATGTGTGTGTGCTTTAATTAGGTAACTAAATATAGATAATTGAACCCTTTATCGCCTTCTATTTGAGTTACTTTATTGCATATTTTAAGTTTTGTTTTAAGGTTTTTATTTAAGGGTACTTTCTGAAACGTGAATCGATAAAGGGTTAAATATTGACATTGATTATTTTATGAAAATTAAATAAAGTCAACTTTATAATAAATTACCACTTAAATATCACAAATCTGATTTATCATTTATACGCCCGTTGCAGTTTATATTCGGTACCGTAGAAACAAAGATTCTAGGTCTTCCAGTTTTAAGAATAGGTATATGGTTCAAAGCCTTGATGGCCTGAACTATAAGAACATATTTAATTTTTTAATATCACTCTTGCGCGTTTATAAACATTATCATACTTATATACAGATGCGGTCTTCTACACCAATAATATAATTGAAATGACCTAAATTCTTCCGTTCTCTCAACAAAATGAGAACTGCCGTAAAACTTAAAACAATATGATTTATTCCAAAAGGTCAATGAGACCTTGAAACGCTTAATAATGTTTTTAAATTTAAAACTTAAAAGATGTATAATTTTAACGCATTTCCATACATGTATGGAATGACTATTAATGGTTGAAAATTGGTCAAAACAGCCATTGCCTATTTTAAACTATTAGAGGGGTGGGTGCTCAAACTACGTTGACACTTCTTTTAGCAATAATTTTGATTGTTTTATCAAAGGTAGAATGTATTTGGAAGATAATTATTTTTCTAGGTAGTTAACTGTGGTTTTCCTTTTCAATGTTTTTTGTAAAATATTAGTAATATACATATTCTTAAAGACTGTCAACTTATTTTTGGGCAACCCTGCTATGTATATATGTTATAAGGTGATCCATTGATGCCATCGCCGAAATCCAGGCATAATCATATGCCGTCTCCATGCTGGGGTGTGGAGGTTGTATATAGCTACTGGATTCTCATTAAGGTATATATCGTATAGTTAAATGGAATTCTGTAGTTACTTTAGATATCTTGCGCTGAAGCATTTTGGTTGGAGACAAACAATGCACACACTCTGTAAGGCTGTAATAGAAACTATATTAGTTTGTTAAATTTAAATCTCGATTCCTAACCTCTACGTACTAATATAGATATAACATTGGGTCGAATAATTACTTCAATCAATTGATTTGCTGTCTTTAAAGATCAGAACTTAGTTCTGCGCAACTTGGTTTTTAGGACCTGTCCTCCTAAATTCTAGAATCTATTTTGACTTAAAATGTAAGTAGCACGCAGTCAAACCTTTAGCCAAATCTTACATAACAATAGTAACATATCACTAACCAACTAAGTGGTATCAATGTAATTAATTAGAAATTCGAATTACAACAACCTAGGTTCGTATATAACATGTGGTGGCATCGCACTTTTTAACTTTTGCAGCATTATTTAACGCTTTGGCTGACTTTTCACGTATACAATACTGAATATACTGATGAAGTTGTGTAATCCTGCACCCAGAACATTAGTTGCAGATATGCTCCGTAATATAAAAAAATGTCTCATCATTTTCTCCTAAAAACCGGATGGGATTTATTCAACTGGAGTGTTCTTAGACAAGGAGATTTTCGATGGCCAAAAATTAGCATTAAGATGCACTGAGGTCGGTACCTTCTCCGATAACATCTTGTTGAGGACTGGGGTAAGGGGTCATCCATTAGGTAATTACGTCACATGTTTAAGGGAAGGGACATGAATAAAGACCATGTGACATATACACAAAGTTTGTAATGGCACTTTGACTTCACTCGTTGCCAAAGGTGTTAATTATTTTGCATTCGATATTCGTTAGACAGCTACACAAGTAGTTTTTCTAACGATCGTACGGATCGCGTTCAAAATATTTTTGAGTTACTTTCTTACTATTTAATTAATGAATGATGGAGTATCATTTTTATAGAGTTGTTAATTTTTAATATTGATATTTGTTTATCACAATACATCTACAGTTATCAAATGGCGTAGAATTAGAGCGTTAGAATCTTATAGCGAAAGTGTATCTACATCTTCGTATAGATAGTTTGGCAAATTTTGGATAGTGACCGATCGAAATCAGATTTTTAAACAGAAATTATGATCGCATATTACCCGTTTCGACATGTCTGAAAGCTTCAAAAGTAGGTATTCTGCTGAATCCTGAACTTTGGCCGAATGAAACACCGCTTTTCTTTGGCAGGACACAAACCCTTTTCCAGAAATATTAAGATTTACCCCATCAAAAACAAAACTTATAAAAAAACAAGTCTCGATTAAAGGATTTCTTGGCGCGGCCTGGAAAAGGGTTAAGTCTTGTGGCCGGCATGTGACGTCATGCATAACAATAGAGAGGTCGAAGTGGACCCCAACTCTGGCAATTTCCATACTGATAATATTCGAGTATTTTGATACATGTGCCTAACTTATTTTCGTATTGCATGGGGATCTTAATACATTCAGCGCTAAGAGCCCCATTTTCAAGACAAAAGGAATCCGATTGGCGGGTTCTTGGCCGTGAATGTGTAAAATCACAGAAAGATCTGTATCAATTTTATCAAATAAAAAAAAACAATATATTGACGAATCTTTTACAAGTATGCCATAAATGATATGGAAATTGACCTGCACGCACTTTAAGACAGGCTATCCAAGTACTAATTTTTTTTTCATCAACGGACACAGGAAGTAAGTAACCATATCAGTAAGTAATACTTTTCCAGAGATATTTAAAAATATTTTAAGCGGGTTACTCACGCGTTAATTCGATGTAGCGTTCGACATGTTTCGATCCATTTTCGTTGATCTTTCTCAAGAGTAGCGACCCCGCCTTTACAAATCGAGAGAGCGACGCATACTCTACTCTTGAGAAAGATTCTCGAAAATGGATCGAAACATGTCGAATGCTATATCGACTTAACACGTGAGTAACCCGCTTAAAATGTTTTTAAATATGATTGAGTCTCACAAGAGTTTTATATTTAAAATTTTCCAGAGCCTAATATAAGTAAAACTATATTATCCTTAAAAATATGTTTTCGACACGAGGATAAATAATGTTTATGGACTTCTCTCTATCAGATTATGAAGCTTTTCCAGTCAAATATTCAAGAAATGGTGCGCTATTTACAACATAATAATAAAAAAATTACATCCATCCCAGATTTAAGTTTTCTTGAAAGAGGCTCATTTTTTTTAACATATTAAAAGCGCACCTATGGATTTAACGTTATGTTGAATAAATAAAATAAACTACAAGAAATCTATAAGCTCATATAGTATTTGATATATTTTAGCGTTTTTATATATAAATAAATCCACTCTTAATAACTTGTATTTTCAGGAACGCCATGACCCATGTGCCGTACTTATTCTAAAGAGCCTTATTCAGATTTTATAACTGGTTACGGTTTTGATCTTGTTTCGATGTCTCAAAATGAAGTTAAATTCATGAGAAAATATACAACAACCAAGAGTACAAAACTCAGGGTTGTCTAAAACTAGTTCAAAATTGTAACAAAACTGCAACTGAATTTGGCTCTAGACGGGCTCATTAGTCATTCTTCGTAACTACGCTTCAACTTTCTTTATTAGTGCTTAAAATAATTGCAACGAAAAACTCCGAGTGCATCGTCAGATCAAATTCATATTAGCAAACATTGCATTGAAAAGCTAAATAGTTTATTAACTAAATAGCTAGTGGACTAAATAGTCCACTAGAGACGTGGATCTAACTTTCAAAAAAATATGAATCACATGAAGCAAACTAATAGTAATAACTAATAACCCCCTGCAGTGCTTCATTCTGAGAGTATTGAAAAGTGGTAGAAATGTTGAAAGACATACATGTCCGTGCCCCATGAGATTGAAGAAGACACAGATAGACTCTCCTCACTTATGTCCTACTTCTGTTATAGTAAAACTATCATAATTTTTTTTTGCGCAATTGTGTTGCGAAGTAATGAGACAATTTCTATCTTTCCTCGGCCGACATAGACGGGATGACATATTTTCATTCCTATCTGTTCCCGCAGATGTCGCTAGGGGTGAGGTCGGAAGGAAACATACGCCATTAATTTGGTGCCATACAACGTTGTATTCTTCCCATTGGCCTTTATTGAACATAGCTTCTCTTATTTTTTATTTAGTAACCCTTTTGAATAAGAACGGAACCCTCATTGTTTCTATGAGTGTCTGTCCGTCTGTCCGTCCGCCAGTCCGTCCATCTGTCCTTCACGCATAGACAGGATATATTTAAATAGTTATTTATTGGATATATTTTATGTTTTTCTCCAATATCCATTGACCAGCCGGAGCATTTGTTATGACAGTAATGTTGCGCTGTTCTCAAAAAATATAATAAATACCCTCTAATTATGTGTAATAATTAATTCAAATTCAGATCGGACGGGTAAAGACGTTGAATAATTGTGGTTGATTTCAATAAATCACTTAATGAAGCCTAATTTATCATCCGTAATTTTGTGTTATACTTATGACTTTAGTGCGGTATTTTTACTAGTATTCGAATTCGCAGTTATCGAACCTGTAATTTGTATGTAACTTCCAGATTTAGTTTTTCTTTCAATTTATAATACAAATTTCTTCATCGAGTTCAAAATTAATGTCTCATTTTAAATTTTGCTTTTTCCAAGATTATGTTATTATTTTATCATGTATTTAGCTAATAATGATAAGAGCAGCGGAATGAAATGTTACATAGAAAAAGCTAACTAGTTTGAATTATCTAGATTATTCTAGATTTAAATTTCCTTAGCTTGTCGTTCAACAACTCCGATATCCTTGAGATCTATGTCACTATCATCACTGATCCATTAAAAACACTACCTAGTTTGTTCATCCTCCGGAGTTTTGATTTATTTGGGTATCATGAATATCGATAAACCAATAGTGAACATGTTCATAAGAGTGTCCATTATCAAGAGGTATATATATCATCCTAACATTGTTCTTTAAATTCATAGCTGGGCACCGTTAATCAAATAGTTAACTTCGATAATCGTTAATCCGTTACTTAAAAAGTTAACTTCGTTAATCGTTAAAGCGATAGGTACATTTCGGTAGATTTAACGGAAGTTAAAGTTAATCGATAATCCGTTAACACGTCATAAAAATAGGACTCCACTGTAGGTATTATGTATTTCTATTTACTAAGTATCCACCAAAAACTATTAAAACCTGTGACGCCAATCGGCAAAAAACCGAAATGTAACAATTAAATACGGTCTCTTCGGGCTTTTACCGCCGTTGGTTGGCTAAATCCTAGGTTTTACTTCGGATTGGTAATTATTGGGTCATTCATGCGGTCGCGATCGTGGTGCGTCGGTTCTTCGGATTGAGATAACAACTCGATGCTGTGGGCCACGATGACTTGGTAGAGTAATCTAAGGCCCGCGCCGGACTCTAACTCGATGCGTCGGTTGCGCGATTTGTCTGTCATGCCTGATGATTGCACTCTATTCCCAGGTTAGTGATCGATCTAGCATGCCTAATAAGATTTAGGAGATCTCGAATAGGTAAGTGATCCAAAGTCGCCAATTGGTCTTTAGACTGTTTATAACCGACGGATCTACTTTTACCGATAAAACCTAGGTTTTGCCGTACTATGGGCTTTTACAGCTGCAGTAAGAACGTGGTTTCGCGGCGCAGCAAGCCGCTTGGGGTGCTGGATTAACGATTAACGGACTCGATGAAATTTAACGGAAGTTAACGAATCCGTTAACATTTTTTAAAGTTAACTTAAAAGTTAATCCGTTAATCGAAATGTTAACTTCGTTAATTAACGATTAACGGATTAACGAGTTAATGCCCAGCTATGTTTAAATTTCGTATTCATATTTTCGACCCTTATTTTTTTTATTTTAGTTCTACAATCCGGTATTCGAATCCGATTTGATAAATATAAATACGTTCATTATGAAACATTTTATTGAACGTAATACTAAAATGGCTATCATTTATCTAATGAGAACACTGACTTCGTTTGACAGACAGACATTTCGAGACGACCGACGTTCTTTTTCAGGTATTGTCGTGTAAAATCACATGACACCGAACGAGAAGAGGCTCATTTAGATGACGCGAACTTGAAGACAAATTTCGTTACGATTCAAACTGAGTTTACATCCAATTGAGTATCGCTATGTAACTCTGAGGTTTTTCTCTCTAGTTACCACTGGAATTCTCTGCGAGTTTTTCTACTATATATCACCAGTACGGGGAAAAAATCCCTGTAGCTGCTAATTCGATTTGGTTTGTGTGATTTATTTTCGAGTGGTAAAATTAGGGAAAACATCCCAGTAGTGGTAATTAGTGGGACAGAAGGATGCCCCTAGCGATAATTTTGTGTCATTTCCAATATTAATGTGACTCGCATCGTCTAAATGAGTCCTTACACACCGGAGTTGGCATGGGATGGGGTTGGGAATTCATGAATTTACGGATTGGGGACGCGGGAATGGGGTTTTAAGTTGAGAATGTCAATGTGATGGTCTCTGGCAACATACATTTTATGCTTGCCATTTTTTGAGACTTGACGGTTAGTGCCAAATATGTTAGTGTTTATAATTTCAAGGTCGGATTATTGCTTCATTGACTACTAGCTTTTTCCCGCGGCTTCGCTCGCGTTAGAAAGAGACAAAAAGTAGCCTATATCACTCAGCATCCGTTCAACTATCTCTACTTAAAAACACGCGAATCGGTCGCTCCGTTTTGCCGTGAAAGACGGACAAGCAAACAGACACACACACTTTCCCGTTTATAATATTAGTATGGCTTGTTGATTTCTAGTTTACATTGAAGGAGTTTCCACAGGTTTTCGAAAGGAAACTCATCGATAAATATTCCTATACCGTCGTATTTTAAATTAGCATAGTAAACAGAAAGTCAAGCTACTCGAGAGAGCATTACATGGCATTTGGGGCACCCGTTAATGTGCTGAGTACCGGCAAGAGATTAAAAAAAAACATATTTAACAATCTGCTTTACAGGTAACCGATAAAAGTCTCAACTATTTTTAAATACGTGTATCTGTACCTAACTTTCGTGTAGTGTACAAACCTATTTAGTGGCGTGGCATCTATACAAATTCGATCAAATTGAACAATCTTCTGTATGGGAGGGACATCTACGGACGTCACGCCACAAATTATGTTATTATCCTTGCTGATTCTGTAGTAATAATCGGTAATGCTATTGGACGAAAGTTATTTCATTTGGAAAAGAAAATATTTGAATTTATTCTATATATGGTCATCGTAAACTGAAATCCATATATATGGATTTCTTTTTTGTATTAAAAATCTTGAGCGCTAATATTAACCAAAACAACAGCATCAGTGGTGCTTGTAGGTTGTCAAGCATGATTTTTAAACTGCTGGCTGAATACAGAAAAAAACAAACACCAAAGTTAGAATTGTTAGAAAAACAACTCCAGCTATACACTCAGGCCCTGGTCCTTTGAAGTGATTAACTCGAGAACCGTTGGAAACGGCCGGTGTAGTTTAAGACTAACTTACACCAAGATATGTAATTGGCCTCATTTTATAGTCGAATCATAGTAATGACATAACTAAACTCAAGATTGCATGACCAGACTAGCCTAGTACAAGTAAGTCAGGTCATTATTTAACAAATCCACAGCCAGTAAGGCTTTAAAACTATTAAGGTGCGATGGTACGAAAAGTACATGTTTTACCGCCATGATCGATACTATATATTAGTCAAATTAATTATGTAAAATAGATGACATCTAGCGGCGGGCAGGTAATTACTGGTGTACAAAACACCATCTAATATTTGCTTGTAAATAACTTCACCCATCAATACATTTCATTTATTTTCAGGCAAGTATTATGCCATTTATGCCTTAAGTTAAGACTTACGTGAGCGGTGCATTCCAAACTAACCAACCGCTCAATATAATAATGATGATTGGCGTCGTTTAAATAGCAAATACATGGAACAAACTCACAGTTGGCTTCGTCACTGTAGGCTGTGAAGCTCCCCACATGCGCAAGAAGGCGTACAACTCGTGAGAGGTTAACATGACACACCCTATGCGTGATCATAGCCACCTTCCAACACAGCACAAGCTCTTGTTAAGAAGCTCTGTAACATACATGGGAAATACTAAGTTCCTTAATGTAACAAGAACGTGATATTTTTTCCTTGGAACTAAGCCAGTAGGTGATAGAATCAGTACAACACAACTGTCGTTCAAGTAACATGATAAGGTTACGAGAAATTAATTTACAATTGGCATAGTAGGTGCTCTCAATTACAGATCCGGCTTACATAGCCGTTAAATAATTTAGTAATAAACAATGACAATCAAGACATTACAAAATATTGTCATGTATTTTTTTTTTTTTTTTTTTGAATATATATTAAGCAGAATACATGGCTGTTCCTTGGCAGGACCTTTAACAACCGCTGATTATTTTTTTTCTATCAACATGATAAAATTAATAAATGGTAATAATCAATGTGTACTAGCCACCAATTTTGCTATAAGACAACACACATTACCATATCAAATCTTCATACGAAAGCCACGGTGATACGGCTTCTTTCGTGGCTGTCAGCGCAACGACCGCAGAAGTTGGCCCTTCATGACAAGGTTGTCGCGCAGCCTGTAGCATGCATTCGTTCAGCTAGGCATTCCGAACAGTTGCTCTCTCCGCTCTATTGGAAACCGTAATTTCACCAGCGACCTCTGGAAAGTATGCATGTAAGTGACCCTTTCAAGGTAACCTTGAGATCATTACTCTTTAAGGTCATAAAACATGCTTTTGACAAACAAGGTCTCAAGCTAACCTCTTAAGGATATACCTCTTAAGGACTATATAACACATGATGGCATCTCTGAAGACCTTCATCACAAATAACAGAAGCAGAACAATCCTCTTAAGGATAGACTATATAGCACATGATGGCGTCTGTAAGACCTACATCACAAATAACAGAAGCAGACCAATCCTCTTAAGGATAGTCTATATAACACATGATGGCGTCTGTAAGACCTACATCACAGATAACAGAACAGAGCTAGCCTCGTAAGGGTAGTCTATATAACATATGATGGCGTCTGTGAAGACCTTCATCACAATAACAGAAACAGAACAATCCTCTTAAGGAAAGTCTATGTAACACATGATGGCGTCTATGAAGACCTACATCACAAATAACAGAAACAGAACAATCCTCTTAAGGAAAGCCTATATAACACATGATGGCGTCTATGAAGACCTACATCACAAATAACAGAAACAGAACAATCCTCTTAAGGAAAGCCTATATAACACATGATGGCGTCTCTGAAGACCTTCATCACAAATAACAGAAACAGAACAATCCTCTTAAGGAAAGTCTATGTAACACATGATGGCGTCTCTGAAGACCTTCATCACAAATAACAAAAACAGACCAATCCTCTTAAGGATAGTCTATATAACACATGATGGCGTCTCTAAAGACCTACATCACAAATAACAGAAACAGACCAATCCTCTTAAGGATAGTCTATATATAACACATGATGGCGTCTGTAAAGACCTACATCACAAATAACAGAAACAGACCAATCCTCTTAAGGATAGTCTATATAACACATGATGGCGTCTGTAAAGACCTACATCACAAATAACAGAAACAGACCAATCCTCTTAAGGATAGTCTATATAACACATGATGGCGTCTGTAAAGACCTTCATCACAAATAACAAAAACAGACCAATCCTCTTAAGGATAGTCTATATAACACATGATGGCGTCTCTAAAGACCTACATCACAAATAACAGAAACAGACCAATCCTCTTAAGGATAGTCTATATAACACATGATGGCGTCTGTAAAGACCTACATCACAAATAACAGAAACAGACCAATCCTCTTAAGGATAGTCTATATAACACATGATGGCGTCTGTAAAGACCTACATCACAAATAACAGAAACAGACCAATCCTCTTAAGGATAGTCTATATAACACATGATGGCGTCTGTAAAGACCTACATCACAAATAACAAAAACAGACCAATCCTCTTAAGGATAGTCTATATAACACATGATGGCGTCTCTGAAGACCTACATCACAATTAACAAAAACAGACCAATCCTCTTAAGGATAGTCTATATAACACATGATGGCGTCTGTAAAGACCTACATCACAAATAACAAAAACAGACCAATCCTCTTAAGGATAGTCTATATAACACATGATGGCGTCTCTAAAGACCTACATCACAATAATAGGTCTTATGCACATGGTCCGCCTCCTTAGGCCTGCATTGCATAAACAGAACTACTTAAGAAACAATAATCAAAGTGCTAAATGTATAGCAGACATTAAAGTAATCATTATAATTATGACTCACACTTTAAGTGACGGAAATCACTTCATTTGTGGATATCACATTAATTACACTACCATGGATACCACAAGATTCAGGTACAATGTGCTTATCAGGAAACCCTGTGAACAGAATATATTATTAACATCATGTAAAGGCAACACAACTCGGTTCTTAATCCGGCGTGTATATATGCAATGGAAACTCAGTTCTTAATTTGAAAGTAATAAGACAAGCACAACTCGGTTCTTAATCTGAGACTAATAAGACAAAACACAACTCGGTTCTTAATCCGGCGTGCATATATGTAATGACAACTCAGTTCTTAATCTGAGACTAATAAGACAAAACACAACTCGGTTCTCAATCCGGCGTGCATATATGTAATGACAACTCAGTTCTTAATCTGAGACTAATAAGACAAAACACAACTCGGTTCTCAATCCGGCGTGCATATATGTAATGACAACTCAGTTCTTAATCTGAGACTAATAAGACAAAACACAACTCGGTTCTCAATCCGGCGTGCATATATGTAATGACAACTCAGTTCTTAATCTGAGACCAATAAGACAAAACACAACTCGGTTCTTAATCCGGCGTGCATATATGTAATGACAACTCAGTTCTTAATCTGAGACTAATAAGACAAAACACAACTCGGTTCTCAATCCGGCGTGCATATATGTAATGACAACTCAGTTCTTAATCTGAGACTAATAAGACAAAACACAACTCGGTTCTCAATCCGGTGTGCATATATGTAATGACAACTCAGTTCTTAATCTGAGACCAATAAGACAAAACACAACTCGGTTCTTAATCCGGCGTGCATATATGTAATGACAACTCAGTTCTTAATCTGAGACTAATAAGACAAAACACAACTCGGTTCTCAATCCGGCGTGCAACTTGTCTTATTTTTCCCGTGCCCCTAAGGTAACACGCTTACTATATATACCATTATTGAAACACATTCCAGTCAAGCAAGAATAATCATATGGCACTTGGCTTGACTTATCGAGGTTTCACTACATTCAAATAATGTAATATTTTATCTATCATTGTTCACTTACCAGATGGTTCTTGACAAAGGTATTTATATATCATCATCAGGCATGGTGCATAAGCTTAATAATTAAACCATCAAGCTTGCCAGACACACTAGAGAGGTGCTCCAGCTGTAGGTATATGTGCAATTTAAAGCACAACATTATCCATATAGCTGCCACCTGCACAACTACATAATTTTGTTAGTTGTGTTAATACTATGCATATGCAAGAATACTTAGTACAGGTGATTGAGTTTTTATAACAAAATATCATTATTTTTGATTCTTGCAAAAGTCACAAAACATGTAAAATATATATATTCTTGTGAAATCAAGAAGCAATAGAAGTGTACAGTTATTTTTTTTTATATTTCAAGGAACAGAACATATTAAAAGTAGACAATACTTGTCAACTTCAAACGTTACCTGTTTGTCATGCTTCGGTTCAGAAACATTCCTTCGCAGTGAAGGGTTAAAATTATTAGAAGCTCCAATTAAGTTATTTACCTCAGATTATTGCACATCTGTTAAAAACTTAACTGATTGGCATGTTTCAAGCCCAATTCCAAATCAAACTGATTTGTTGTAACAGACAAGTATAGCATGTAGACCGTTAAAGTCCATCAGGTCTATAAATATCAAAATCTCTTACCATTAGCTATGACAAATTTTACCAGTGTCATAAATAGTTCAATAGATATCCAGTTTGGTGTTTCCAGCTTTTAGCAAGATTTAACCTCAGGAACTTCTGGAATCATGCCTTATCAATGCAAGTATTTTCAACTTATGGTCAATATTCACCAGGTTACCGGCAGGCAACTACTGTAATCAATAAATTAATCTGGAAAGGAATGTAATTAAGGAACAAATTATATCACTGATAATGCATTAAATGGACACTGGACTATGTCATGATAATAAATGTTCCAAATGTCTGTCTAGGTAATATATTTGTCTTTGGTTCAATTTAGAACATGATTACATTGATTACATTTCTTGTCAAAAATGTTTGCAATGCTAAACCAGCATTATTATAAACAAAACAGCATCAACAATACACTATACTTCAGTGCTATGCCCTTAATTTTAACACACATTATGGTTTTAACAAGATGCATAATTAACCTCATCAAAATATTATTATTATTTTATCAACATTTTTGATGAATTTGTGCCATGTAATATAGCAACATGTTTCCTCATTTAGAAAAATGCAAGATCATACAGAGTTTATATGCATAAGAATGTCACTAAGACAGATTTCAAAATACAGTCCCCGGAGAAGTGTTAGTGAACTTATAACAAAACACAAACAAGACAAGACAGTTGTCAAAGTTTTCTTATGCTTATTTACTCATCCCTTTATACCAACCTGTAGTGAATTTAAAATGTATTTACTGTCAGTATACTTACATAAGCCAGATGCAATGGTACAATATTATTGAGTAGGATAAATACCTTATTCCATGTCATTCCGGACAAACTTATATTTAATATGACAAATAGGGCAAGATAATGATCATCTCTCTTTGTAGATCATTAAACCCATAAAGTCACCTGTTATAAGGAATCATTTAGGTGTAATTTAGATCTAAGTACTTGTATCTTATACTCTGTTTCACTGTGACACTGTGACAATTGTCAATATATCACAAGTAGGTTCAATATGTATTATGTATTCTGAAACATATCTGGAAGCACAAAAACACAACACACAAGTGAGCTAATGATTATTCATTACTGCAGCCCCTCTATATATACTGGTAATACTCTTTGCCCGGAGCATTATGTGAATGACAACTTGGATGTGGTTAGCATCTCACCGTCCATGACTTACTGTGGTACTTATTGTGATACATTTTGTGAGTATATAAAAGTATTAGTATCTTCAACATGTACATAACTAAGTTGATCTGAAAGAAAGAAACACAACACAGGCCACTATAGTGGATGTTGATAATTTCAGCCCCAGAGCACTGTGTTTGGATCACTTTTACTTCCGATTTCACACTCATTATGATAAATTGTGAATATCTCGTAAACTGCAATGAATCTGAAAGACAACACAAGACACGCCAGCACACTAGGCATGTTCTATCTCTTTGTTGGCACAATTACGGACAGGTATTTGATCATAGCCTTTGCCTTTTACACTTTTAACTGTAGTATATGGTGCTAGTGTCTTTACTCGTCGAATCAGATCGACTGGTGTTAATTAAATACTGTTGGATGACAATGAATGGTTACGAGCGCGGCGCGAGAATGATGACATTGTCAATTTCGGACAAATTTCATAGTACGGGCGTATATGGGTACTTAATATCGCGCTTCTGAAACTGTTAGAGTAAAAACACCAGGTCACCACTATTAATTATACAGTTTATTAAACGGAATCTCAAAATACAAGTTCAATGACGAGCTATCTTCAAGTGACGCTCTGAGTCCGTCTGCCGCCATTTTTGACAGCGATGCCTAGGGATGGGGACCAGCGACTAGTGATGTCCTTACAGAATACAACAATGAATAAATAATAATAAATAAATAAATATTATAGGACATTCTGACACAGATTGACTGAGTCCCACGGTAAGCTGAAAGGCTTGTGTTGTGGATACTCTAACAACGATATACATAATATACAAATACTTATATACATAGAAAACATCCATGACTCAGGAACAAATATCTGTGCTCATCACACAAATAAATGGCCTTACCGGGATTCGAACCCGGACCGCGGCTTAGCAGGCAGGGTCACTACGCGCTAGGCCAGACCGGTCGTCAAGGTCTTAAAATAAAACTAGTCATAATACTCATTATTACCTAGAGAAAATGCCATAGAAGAAAGGATTACAATTTCTACAAGTGCGTAATTTACATTAAAAAATGGGATGGGATCCTTAAACTCAATTAAAGTTGAACGCTTTTTTCAGTAATGTTCAGAGTCAATGCCTGTCAACAAAGTATTTGTTGTTGATTTAAAGTTTATTTCACCACACCAACATGAAGAAAATATTTACTTTGAAACATCAAATTGTTATTCAAAATCATTAAACGTCAATCTTAACCGCCAGCTTTGGGTATCAAGTTAAAATTTATATGAAATGTTTTTACACTCTTGTGGATAAAATGCAACTTAAGAAATCATTTGTATAATCAGTTTTTGTAGTATCAAAAGAGCCTTTACTAGTTGTGGTGAAAAGATTATTCAGCGAATGTGTTCATGAAATGCAGAATTTAAAAGATCTTTGCTTGAAGAGTAAATAACTCTGCTACTGGACTGAATTCTTCCGCACCGTCAGGCGTGCTATTCTCCAATCTCCAAAGAAAATAGTTTCAAGTGACATATTCAGTTGCTTCATTTGGGGTGTTACTAAGTATGCTTGGTGTGTGTATGTGTATTTGTTTTGGTTTTGGTGATATTGGTATGGCAGCAAAAAGAGGTATTTGGATGAAGTTGTTGGATGAGTTTATTCTGCTGTAACAATTTTATGGGAATCATGGAATCGAGTAATTAAAATGTAGTGTTTAGTTGGTGTTGCTGGAGACGAAAAAACTTTGATGCTTGTATGAACGCGACAGGGGTAGGCCAAAAGTATTTATTGACTGTGGACAATGTGTGTTGTGTCACGATGAAAACTAAAAAAAATGGAAAAATAAGTTGAGGGAAAGTAAGAACGAGCGAATGATTTAAGATGGTAGTCTGCTCTTTCTCGAAATTCAATCGTGAAAATGGGATGATTGAGTGGATTTTCGATTGTTATGATAGAATGGGCTTCCTATTTACTCCAGGAGTTTCTTTTCTTATTTTACCCAAATAGGCTTTATATAGAAGAAGTCGTCGAATCGACGGATACCTTTAGAAGAAGACCCGGCTGCAAAGTTTTCGCTCTCAGAAGAACATTACCCTCAATAACCATACCTCCGAGAAGATCCACAATATAAATGTAATGTTGGTAAGTTGTCCTGACGTTGCGATTGCAATTTTGTTAAATAATTTACATTTAAAGTGAACGATTCTTCAGTACCCATCAAAACTATTGTACAAACAGCTTTTATCACAGGCGGCAAGGCTTAATCAGCCTAGCCGCGCTATTATTGAGAAAAACCTTAATTCCCGAAAGGATTTTCAGATACTACAGCAGTACTTTGTTTCTGTTGCATTAACTACGTACTCTATATTCGCGCCATACATCGCTGCACTCTTGTCTACTGCAGTCTTATGGCTCTCCATTGCTTATCTCCGTGTTAAACACGAGAAACTGCTGCACATAAAGTCAGTTCTGTTAACTTACTTTCAAGAAACAGTGCTTGGAATATATAGTTAGGTAAACTGGTTTTGTCAGTAAAAAGCCAGGTCCACACAGAGCGAGGCACGTCACTAGGCAATGTGCTCGCGCGGCAAACGCCGTGCCTCGGCCGAGGCAGGGTACTTGGCAGAGCGAAATGCCCGTGCTACGTCGGCCGAGACAAGTCTACATAGCACGTTTGCCGCGCGAGGAAATTGCCTCCCTCGCGGCGACCCTCGCTCTGTGGTGTGCGTGTGGATTGAGTGAGCACCTTCCGAAAAAAAAAAAAATATGCTGATCATTTAGTAAAAGTTCTAAAACAATTGTAAAACGAATCTCTGAATTTGTAAAAAGATAAATCAAAAGATACAGTCATTAACATGTGCTCACTCAGTTCTCACAAACTACCAACGAAAACAGTGAATGTATTCATTTAACATATAATATTTATATTATACTAACATTTAGTAAAAAATATGCCAACCTACCTCTATAAATTTTAGATCACCTAGTTACGTATTAAATTTTTTACAAATAGTTTCTTATGCTCACTCAATCCTCACACTTTTGAAAAGCCGAATTTTGATGAAAAATATAAGATTTAGACCGCCAGTTATTATATGTGTATAGTTTAGTAAAAGTGAAATGGGAATTTGTAAAATACAAAACGAACCACTAACGTGTCAGGTTTTTTTATAATAATTTTTTGTAAGTGCTCACTCAGTCCGTTTTGAGAAAGTTAAAAATGTAAATATCTTAAGATTTGTAGCACCACAGACACTCGATAGTACTTCAAAATTTAGTAAAAATTTTTACTAAATATTCACCATCTAATATTTTATATTCGTTGTCTGGTTTTAAAGATATTCAGACATAACTTTTCTCATACAAATGTATCATGTAGGGTGACCACACTATGTCGGCTCTTGATTTTCCCCGCCTTCTCATTGTCATATTGAGATTGGGGAGTTTCGTTCAATTTTGATAATAGTTTATATTAAACTAATACCATATTAATTCTCCATCTGCAAACTGTTTTTAGGTTATGTTCTTGGCCTAGTGATGATGTGTATTGTGTATTTTTTATCGACGTCAGGATAATAACCATATCGACATTCATGCATTAAAAAGGACATGAATGATAATTGGTAAGAAACAAAGAATATAATACTTCACTAGTAAGAAACCAGAAATGCTAAACCCTACATGATACATTTGTATGAGAAAAGTTGTCTGAATATCTTTAAAACGAATATAAAATATTAGATGGTGGATATTTAGTAAACATTTTTACTAAATGTTGAAGTACTTTCGAGTGTCTGTGGTGCTACAAATCTTTAGATATTTACATTTTTAACTTTCTCAAAACGTGTGGACTGAGTGAGCACTTGCAAAAAATTATTATAAAAAAACCTGACACGTTAGTGGTTCGTTTTGTATTTTACAAATTCCCATTTCACTTTTACTAAACTATACACATATAATAGCGGTCTAAATCTTATGTTTTTCATCAAAATTCGGCTTTTCAAAAGTGTGAGGATTGAGTGAGCATAAGAAACTATTTGTAAAAAATTTAATACGTAACTAGGTGATCTAAAATTTATAGAGGTAGGTTGGCATATTTTTTACTAAATGTTAGTATATAAATATTATATGTTAAATGAATACATTCACTGTTTTCGTTGGTAGTTTGTGAGAACTGAGTGAGCACATGTTAATGACTGTATCTTTTGATTTATCTTTTTACAAATTCAGAGATTCGTTTTACAATTGTTTTAGAACTTTTACTAAATGATCAGCATATTTTTTTTTTTTCGGAAGGTGCTCACTCAATCCACACGCACACGCTCTGTGTGGGCTGATGTGGAAACTAAATAAAAGACTGTTGCTATTTTTAGGGTTTGTACCCACTAGCATAATTTTGTTATACTACTATGATTGTGCCCTATGTTCTACTGACAAAGGATTTTGCCAAACTATGCTTTCCAGCAAATATTTCCTTTGAATGAAAAAGGATTAATTTTTCTGATGAACAAGGTTTGATGTGTATTGAGTTGACACATGTGACAGTACTAAATAAAACCTTTTTCTTTTATATCTATTATTGCAGTGGCCAATAGCTACATGCTGTTCTACTGTTACAGAAATTTACAAGCTAACTTTTTTACCTTTTAAGCATTGTTTTTTAGATTTAGATGTGTTACAATGTAAACTTTCTTTACAGCTTCTTGGTGATGAATCTATTGGGACACGCATGTACCGTTTTATCTGTTAGTGTAGTTTTATGAAAAAATACTTGCGTACCAATCTAATCATCAGAAACCAAGTTTATCGGACATGTTTATTTACAAGTACCCATATGATTACCAGTACTCCTGGTCAAATATATCTTCAATTAATAATCTAGTATAAGGTCTAACCCATTATTTGTTTAGCTATTCAAATTCGAACGGAGGAGAGAGTCTTTAATGTTTAATTTATCGCACAGACCAGAATAGTCTACCGTACCAACCGATGGGGTTACAATTAATTCATCGTCACTTGTTAAGACTAGGTTCAGCAGTTTTTAAGCGATCTCGACGACTATTATTGATATAGAAAATTTATTTTTATTTATATATTACATTGCGACACTTGCGGCTCTACTACTACATATTGTTAAAAACAGCCTAGTTTCTTGTTATTTCTGAGCTCGGAAACCTCACCTTCAGAAGACTAATAGGAATGATACCATCTTCTTTTGTCCCAAAGGACATAGATGGGCATCAAAAATTCTCTTGGTTCCCGGTGGGCTCAGATAGAGAAGAATCATTCCTTCCTTCCTCCTTATATTGGTTTCGTTTTAAAGTCTAAAGTTATTAAGACAAAACCAGTATTGTATATCATACTTTCGGATTATTTGGTCTGTGCTTTAAATCTGAAGATTTAACTAAGCAATACGCAAAATTCTTAGCATCCTAAAGAGGCGGTTTCTTCTTGCTTTCTTTCTGTAGGTAAAACTAACAAATATTTATAGCTGAAAGTGGAGAAGGGCGCGCCTTCCCGCGCTGGTTGTCTATAAACATTTCAAAAAATGCAAGTACTCATGTCATCGTCTGATCTACTCATATTGTGTATGATATGAATAAACCTCCTGAACACAAACTAAATAACCAACGTGAAATATATCTCGGTTGACGCTTTAAGCCTGATATGAACACCGAACCTTCGTAGTTGATCGAATAATGAACTTTATACATACATATCTATTCTTACAACATTCCATTAAATTTTATAATATGTGCAAAGAATTTGTGAAAACATACGATTATCAATGTCGTCTGTTAATTATCATAACTATTCTTTTCACATAATGATTCCGTGGTACACAGCTAGTCAGCACTTAACCGTGTATATTTGAATCTACATTTATTATTTTAAATTTCATCGTATTTTCTTTCAGGTCCGTGATTTGGTATGAATATATTCGCTAATAGCATTGTTGTGTTTACAGGTGTCCGTATTCAGCTAGATCGCGGAACTTAATGGAAAAGGTAATTATGAGTTAAAAACTAATAATATACTTAGGGTACAGGCGGACTGTAACTTGATTGCAATTTATTTGAATACCCTACGGCGACTGCACAGTTTCTACTTTTCATACAAATTGCAGACTGGTTTCAGTCAGTTTGAACATACCTTAATGTGAAAATAAAAACAATATGTTTAGCTCTTCAATATTTCTACTAGACTGATTTTAATTTTATCATGATGATATATTTCTATTTTTGTCTTCTTTTCCCGACGGATGCATAATGACGCATAAAACTTAGTTCTGACATTAAATACTTACTTTGCCTTACGACACAGAGTTATACTGTTTCTACAACAAGTTTTCTTTTTCAGGTCAAACATGAATAATCTTTGGTTTAAATTAAACACTTAAAACATTCGGGGTTGCAGCTACGCTCTGAAATAGTTCAAGGTATTTTTTTTTCATTTTTATAAAAGTATAAATTCGCGAGTTAATTTACAATGTTGAATTTCTATTTAAAATTGATTTTAAGATGATGATATATTTATTTTTTGTCTTCTTTTCCCGACGGATGCATAATGACGCACACAATTATAATCTGATAAAATTATGATAATAATTTATAAATGCACTGTTTACTTAAAACTAATTGAGTTTTATATTTTTCAGGATGGACGGAGCTTCTGTGGACTGCGAAACGATCAACGAATGAAGAATAGAATAAATGTACACAAAACTGATCGATATAGCTTTCAAACACACATTTTAGTACATAAACATAACCTAGTTAGGTGACAGTCCATAAAGTATAAATTTGAAACCACAAAACTAAGGCTGTGGACTGGACGCTAGCAGCGCGTGATTCGGTGAGCGGGAAATCCAGGCATTCTTAGCATTCTTACTCCGCTTGACCAAATGTATTAGATTAGATTAATTTATTTCTCATTGAAAATGTACATTAAATTTTACATGTCAGAATAAAATAAAATGCATTCACAAAAAGATCGTCATTACACAATATCAAAATAATGTATATAATAATAATGTATATGATGTATGAATCTTGACATGCCGCTTGCCGAAGGGTTAGGTATTTCCACTAGTTACCGCGAAGGGACAAAAATCCCACCTTATATCGGAAACGTTCGTTTTGACTTGTTAGATCGGTCAACGTTAGTACTTTTTGCACTGAAACTGACTGAAATGGCGTGTGTTTCTTGAAATACGAAGGAAAAAACATTTCTTACTACATCTGTAGTTAGGTACCACTGGTAACAACTTTGTGGTAACTAATGGGTATAATCTTCTCTAACTGCGCCGCTAGCGTCCAGCCTGCAATTTCTCGCACATTCTTATAAAACAGGCGATGAAATAGATTAAAAATAATATAATTATAGTTAAATTAATGTCTTTTAAACATATTTACATAGATGTTGCCTTCTAATTCATCGATTAATATCACCCATGTAGTTTGAAGAGAATATATTTTTGTAGTACATACATTCGAATAAGAACCTGTAGTTAGGTTATCCGGTTGCTGTATTAATTTTACGGTGAGTTATAATTTATTCCATCATAGTAAGTTATCAAATAAAACACGTTTCCATGAATGTGTAATTTATTTTAAATTGTTTTTATTCTACAATATCACATGATGATTCTTTTTTTGTCTTCTTTTCCCGACTGATGCATAATGAAGCACAAATTATCTCACGTATTGTTCTGATATAAAACTTAAAGCCCTAGAAACTAGTTTCTCTGCGATCGGTATTAACTCTTGTTTTCCTTGTTACAGGTCAGGATACTTGATATTCGTAAGTTAAGCATTTCCAACTAAAACATTTGTAATTGTAGTAAAAAAACTTTGACTGATTTTATTGTTTGTTAATAACTTTTATTATTGTGATACCTTGATGCAACTGTGATAATTGACTTTTTTCTGACTCCATTACAGTTTTGATAAGTCAACATTGTTTTATTTTTAATAACACGAGCTCGTTATAGATTCACGGTGACGCGCATATTTGTATAATTGAATCTTTAAGTACCTTTTTTTTATTTATTTTTTTATACTACGTCGGTGGCAAACAAGTATACGGCCCGCCTGATGTAAAGCGGTCACCGTAACCTATGGACGCCTGCAACTCAAACAGTGTCACATGCGCGTTGCCACCCCATTAGAAACTTGTACATTCCCTTTTGCTGTGTTAAGTACACAGCAAAAAGGAGTGTACAAGTTCTAAGGAGGTTCGGGTTGCCGACGACTCAAAGGACAATAAACGGAACAAGTTAGTTCCGTAAGTCCTCCCGTCATCAGCACACCGCACCCCCGTTGAGCTCTGGCAGCCTTACTCACCGACAGGAACACAACACTATGAGTAGGGTCTAGTGCTATTTGGCTGTGGTCTTTTGTAAGGCGGAGGTACTACCCCAGTTGGGCTCTGCTCTAGATTCGTTTAGGGTACGGAACCTGTGAGCAAAAGCAAGCATCATCGTGGACGGAACGATCTTTGTCGTCAAGCCATTGGTTCTACTAAGAGCTGTTAAGAGATGAGCTATCGGCAATAGAGAAACGAACATATATTGATTGATGATATTTAACGAGAAAGTTGATTAGGGTCCATGCGATACATTTTACTATATTACATCTAACACCTGGGTGGCTAGCCGAATGGCACAATCGCTCACGAAACGCTCACGAAACGAAGCGCTAGTAGATATCTATCTCTATCGCGCTTGCGTATTGGCGCGACAGAGCCAGCGGCGTATCGCTTTCGTTTGGCGTCGGAGAAATGCCATTCGGCTACGGGGCCTGTACTGGACCACGGCTGCAAATTATGAACGAACAAAAGACTATAAATCTCTCATTTACACCGGAGCGACCCGAGTGACTATCTTTTGTTCGTTTCTAGCGCTGATAGTTCATCGCTTACTCGCAGCCAGTGCCCATGTCACTTCAATTCACGGTACCAAAGACAAATGTAACTCCGTATAGACGGATGAAGTCTAAGAAAAAAACGTACCTCAAAGCCATAGAGATAAAGGTACGGTGGCCTAGATGGCGTTACACCTTTGGGGAATGCTCGGCTAGATGGCGCTAATATTAATATTTGACATTTTAACACATCAAGCTTACAATATGGGCCAAATTGTCAAAACTGAGGTTCAAAAGTTTTAGCCTGTGTCAAGAGATGGCAGTCTATGCACTGTGATTACACATTTTACTTTGACTAACTCTCTATAATACTCGATTCTCTTTGACGGTACCAACCGTGCTTAGAAGAATTATCCAAATTCAACGAGGCCGGAATGATTTTGTTAATAGCAAAGACATATATAACTCCGTATACACAGATAAAGTCTAAGAAAAAAACTTACCTCAGTAGCATACAGAAAAAGGTACGGTGGCCTAGATGGCATTACACCTTTGGGGTACGCTCAGCTGGATGGCGCTAATATTAATATTTGACATTTTAAAACATATCAAGCTAAGAATATGGGCCAAATTGTCAAAACTGAGGTTCAAAAGTTTTAAGCCTGTGTCAAGAGATGGCAGTCTATGCACTGTGATTACACATTTTACTTCGACAGTAACTCTCTATAATACTCGATCCTCTTTGGTTAATAGTAAAACATACACTAACATAGTACAGTAATAGGTCTGATTTCTAATACTCGTCTCCCATGGCGTACTTAGACTGGTTATTAGTATGCAGGTAGTAGTTCCCCTCGGTGCCCAGCGCAGCCGGGGCTCCCATGTCTGCCGTGTCGGTGCTGCACTCTCCGCGCTCGAACGCCTCGTAGTCTCCGCACAGGTAGGACGAGAATGGTGCGCCGCCTTGAATGGATTCTGAGAAGTACTCGTACGCCCGGCTGTGGCTACACGAATCTACAGATTGATAATAAAATACTGCAGGTAGAATTGTAACAAAATCATAACGCTATTTATATTGACCTAAATTGACCTTCTCTGGCCCTTGACAGGAATAAAACTTTTTTCACCACGCCAACTGGTAAAGGCTTTCTTTGCTATTCGAAAACAGATAGCAAAATTGCATTTTATCCACAAGGGGGCAAAGTAATTTCATACAAATTTTGACTCCGATGTCTTAATCTGGCTGCTAGATTTTACCTATAAATGATGATTTTGAATCATAAATATTGAATAAATTGATGGATTTGATTTAGTTTAATGTTATATAGTCATTATTTTGTTCGTGTTGGTGTGGTGAAAAATTTTGTGTTTCACTCGGTGGCAAAGTTTGTTTAACCTTCGTGCCTTGAAACCCTCGCAACGCTCAATATTCCACTTTTTGAACCACTCGCTACGCTCGCGGTTCAATATTGGAATCTTTCGCTTGCTCGGGTAATCAATATTGACACGTACGTTTAAACAACAACTTTGTCTCCTTGTAAAACAAATAACTATAGTCTCCGCAATCTATGGTATCAAAAATCGTCGCTAAATTTGTCTGACTCTACCTAACTTGATCTAGTAGGCCATAGCATAGATATAAGATAAGCTGGAGTAGTCTATTCATTTCTTCCCTAAAATATGCATAAACGTTTTTTTTACGGATGATAAATTGTAGATATTTTAGTAGACCATAACATGTTAATCTACAGCTCAGGGGGTATATGTTTTTTTAGCTCCTTGTGATATACTCTTGCCACTTTACCTCTATGTCCCCGATCGCCTTCACAGCCCGGTTGCGGGGAAGTTCCCCCGTTGGGGTAAAGTCCATGGCCCCGTGGCTGTCGTTGTACCCAAGGACTCCTGCACACGTGTGGATGATGTCGACGAAGATGGCGTCGGTTCTGTCCAGGCGGAAATCGTCCGGCAACTGCGGTAATTCGAACAGCGGACGAGCGGGGTCCAGTCCTAGAAATCAGAACTGACCTAGTTATACCTGAATTATATAAAAGCTTTACAAAAAACTGCAACAATAAAGTGGATAAGTCTTTCACTCTTGTCAAGTTGATGCAGATTTTTTTTGCCATATGCCATATCTATTTGACCTTTGTTTTTGAATCGACATAGAAGGTTTTGCCTATAAGTCTATATATTATATGAACATGATTAATTAATCACCTGGTGAGCCATCCATCCAGCCAGCAAGTGAAAGCCAGTCACATTTATCTGGTAACTGTAGCTACCTTACTTTAGAACCTTACATTTGACGAACGGTCTGGCGCAGTCGGTAGTGACCCTGCCTGCTGCGCCGCGGTCCCGGGTTCGAATCCCGGTAAGGGAATTATTTGTGTGATGAGCACAGATATTTGTTCCTGAGTCATGGATGTTTTCTATGTATATAAGTATTTATATATATTATATATATCGTTGTCTGAGTACCTACCCATAACACAAGCCTTCTTGAGCTTACCGTGGGGCTCAGTCAATCTGTTTAAGAATGTCCTATAATATTTATTTATATTTATTATTTATTACATTCATTGACAGATGGGCGATCTGCTCTCGTTTTAGCCCTACTTATGTTTTCCCATGTTATTTGCTACACGCCAACCTTAATTTTACCAAACACGAAATAACTTATAAAGTATAATTCTTACCAGTGATTCTAAATATATCTTTACTAAAAAACATGCCAGCGTATCCCATTACGTGAGCCCCCAAGCTGTGTCCTGCCAAGTGCATTCGTTCTCCCGTCGTATTATAGTTGTCCACCAACGAATCCAGCACCTTCGCGAGCCGTTTACCCACGTACCGCGTGGATAACACCGCCAACACGTATGACGGTTCCCTTGCCAACTCATGCCAGTCTACTATGATCACGTTCAAATCCGATGCGTCTAAGAAATAGCTCTTCTGCATAAGTATCCAGGTATCATTGCCGCTGGATAACCAACCGTGTGTCAGAGCTTTGGTGTCTCTTGAGGCGTCGAAATACTGGCTCCTTATTTCACCATTCTTTTCTATTTGCAAGTTTTCTGGATCGTTTGGGTTGTTCCTTGGGAAAATAGAAAATAATTTCAATAATGCAATAAACGCGGGAACCCGATGTAGACCCGTTAAAATACACTGGTATTTTAACGTATTTTTTCGGACCCCCCTCGGATCAAAGATCAAATAAGACGGCGATGTTGATTTATGGTGGTTGGTTGGTTGCTACCTCCTAATCGCCTTATTCATAAACGTACTCTAAAGCAACTCTAAAGTTATCAAACTGATAAAGTTCGTTTGTCCCTTTCCGATGTATTGGTGTGATAGAAAAGGGCAAACGTTACGGCTTGACAACTTTAAGAGTACGTTTATGAATAAGGGGGTAAGTTTGTGCAGTCGCCAACTGATTGATTTGTGGGACGGTGGGACCCCTAAAATGCTCTACTGGGGACGCTATTGCACAACACCCTGCATTTTATGATTAAGCACTGAGACTTGGCACAATTTTTTTTAAAATATTAAAAATGTGATATTTTTTTTAACATTATCCTATTTTGTTCTTTCTACACAACATATATCTAAAAGCAATAAATATCAATAAAAAGCCACATTTATGCAGTTTATAAAGATATATAGTTTGTTATATAAATATATTACGAAACGCGAGATAAAAAATAATGAAAATGAAATGTTTAATGTACATTAAGGGTCAGCTTGCATTATTCGATGAGGTGAGGTAAAGGTACTACCCGCTATGCAGTGGAGTTCGTCTAGTAATACAGAAATATACTTATTCTAATAACGTTTACACATGTAGGTATATCACGACCCAGTACAGAAAATTGTAAAAGTCCTATAATATAGTTTATTTTGATTGTAAAATAAAATTGCATGTGACTTATATTGCAAAAAAAATGTCTTAATCACGTTCTCCTCTCCTAAAGCAGTTCTGCATGCATAGGCTTGATGATTTTTTAGTTTACTAGCAGAATTTAGTTACTTTCTTTGGGCCCCCTTAAATCGGTTTTACCGGTTTTATCGTCATATTCTTCCTTTCAGTATCAATGATAGTTAGTTATTGCGCAATAGTGCCATAAAAAATAAACTAGATTCGTATTAGCATTAAACATTAATGATTTTTGAACTAAGACATTGCTTTTGTACAAAGGAGAACCTCAAAAAATGGTCTGACTAGACGAAAACATGTGTATCGGGGCTAGTACTCAAGGCTCTCAAAAAATGTAGCTATTTTGAGTTATTCAAATAAAACAACATGAATAGTCTGAATTTAATTATGTATATATCACAACATCCACTGCATAAGCACATCAGCTCCGAAAATTTAATTTAAAAAGTCTTTTTTTACGATTGCACCTTACGGGGCACTGTTTTTTACACCTGCATCCGACAATTTCGAGGCATGTTTCTGCAGCAACAGGCAACGTTGCGGGCAAGTAGGCTCCCAAATCCCAATTGTTACAGACTTTCGTCCAGCCACAAGTAGCAAATAATGGCAAATTTTGAATTGGGAACCCTTACAAAAATGGTGCAAGGCAGCTTTTGTCGGTGAAATGCTGTTAATTTGGCGGTCTTTTTTGGTTAATAACTATTTTCGGCACTCGTTAACCAAAGTACAGGACGCAGATCTGGAATAATAAATATGTCAAGTAAGAATTATCCATAAATTATGCAAATCATATAGATAACTACTATTTCACAAGATGTATTAGGATCAGATGTATA
Source organism: Leguminivora glycinivorella (assembly GCF_023078275.1). Taxonomy (NCBI): domain Eukaryota; kingdom Metazoa; phylum Arthropoda; class Insecta; order Lepidoptera; family Tortricidae; genus Leguminivora; species Leguminivora glycinivorella. The sequence goes on from NC_062971.1 coordinate 35,680,630, forward strand.
TATCTGACCTATCATATCAATCAATCATTTCATGTAATATAAATAGTTAAATTCAAACTATATAGGAGTATGTTGTTTCATTTGAAGTACTCTAAATAACTACACTTTTTGAGAGCTTTGAGTACCTTTACCTCACCTCATCGAATCATACAAGCTGACCCGTACCGTACATCAAGATCGCCCTGCCACGTCACTTTCATTATTTTTTATCTCGCGTTTCGTAATATATTTATATAATAAACTATATATTTTTATAAACTACATAAATGTGGCTTTTCATTCATATTTATTGCTTTTAGATATATATTGTATAGAAAGAACAAAATAGGATAATGTTATCAAATAGTTATCACATTTAATTTTTTTTATTATTTTTGTATTTTTTTTATTTTAAGTACATTAATCACTAAAATAGCCATAAAATACAATGATTACGGCTTTCGTGTGTTAAAAATAGTGATTATACCTGAAATCATTGACAAAACTTATTGAAATGAGCATTCAAATTACCCTATCGGGCGATGTAAATTATTTTTTATCACTCGTCGTATAATATATTTCTATAACAAATTATACATTTTCTAAAACTAGATAAATGTAGCTATTAAATAATATTTTTTATTTAGAAAAAACCATTACAGTTTTCATAAAATGTGCAATAATATGTATAAAAAAAAATCTCGTTTTCAGATTTTCCCATTTTATTTTGTATTTTTGTTCTAAAATACATTTTTTTGTTCCAAAAATGAATTCCTCGTCCCCCAGTACTCGAACATATCGTCAATTTTCGTAATCAGGGGGCCGATTTTTGAGTCTCACGGCGTTCGAATTCAGAAAATTGTCACTGAAAATAATAGGCAATTCACCGTTTTCAACCGGTATTTTAGTGATAGTGAGACTCAAAAATCGGCCCCCAGATGAAATTGTATACAAGCTACATTTCCGAACTATTTTATTTGGAAATTTTATCGCTTACACCGTGTTTAATAAATTCTGCCATACTTAATTTATATTAATATAGTAAATTAATAGTTGTCCTAATTGTCAAAATACCTGGTGTAGAGGTAAAAATAAACGCCTCCGTACTTCCAGCCCGTGAAATCGTCCGGCAACGCAGAGAAGTTCATAGTGTGCTCGGTTCCATTCTCATCGTAGTAGGTGAGCCACTCCGTGCCGTATCCGTCCGTTCCGTCGTCGGACGATGCGAACCGGATCCCGGCTAGAAATTCGGGTCATGCGCATATTACATTAATGTGGCTTGACTCGGGGGTCGGCAAACCGCAAGTGACCGGCAAACGGGACATAATATTTATTTATTTTTTTCCACATATACTGTTTAGTTTATAGCATGCAATCCTCTTGTCTTGATTGTTCTAATAAATAGGTATGGTATATGTATGAACATACACACTAGACTGTAAGCAAAACAACCTGTGGAAGAGCGGTGTTCTCTTAACACAAAAGTATCTGATATACTTAAAAAGAGGCACCAGCACAGAAATTGTAATCAATATTTTTGTTACTGAATATTTTTATTTTATTTATTTTTTTATTTGAAAGGACTCCTGAAGATAACGGTTGCGGCTTGAGCATCCTAAAAGTGGTGATTACTAGATGTTGTTTTTTTTTGGAGAAAACAGGACTTGTTGGTTTCCTTAAGATACCTATTTTCACTTACCGAAAAGTGACTACTAACATTTCGTACATACCTAAACCTCGGTGCTCGGCGTCCAATTCTTGTGGATAGAATAGAGGACATTTCTCTAAATTCCCAATCCTCTGACCAAAAAAAAACATACCTAAACGGAAAGTTTAAAAAAACATCTTTGTACGAGTCGATATGAAATTACCACGCAATTACTGCTAGGGCAGGCAGGTAATGTTCCTTCATATTGTTGGGTTAGTGTGGGCAAGCAGTGACCTATCCTTACTTATGCCCGTCGAATCTAAGAAGTTCCATATTGGGCCGTGAGGTTCCGTTTGTACGGATATCTCCTAATATGGCGCAGTCGGTAGGATGCGACTTACGACTTATTCAATACATACTCATCTATTTCAATTAGTTTTTAACATGAAAGGCGAGGGCTGTTTCTCCACAGATGTCGTCTCTTTTCCTCTCGATATTGACATTCAATTTGTAACGAATGTCTAGTTTCGAGTTAGTCTAGTTAGTTAGTAATTAATGTGTAATTGTGTAGGTACTGTTACACCTAGTAACAGTATTAAGTAAGCCTTTAGTAACTGTTAAGTCCGGTACTTGTACTTTATCCATACTAATATTATAAATGGGAAAGTGAGTGTGTCTGTTTCTTTGTCCGTCTTTCACGGCAAAACGTAGCGACGAATTGAAGTGATTTTTTATGTGGAGATAGTTGAAGGGATGGAGAGTGACATAGGCTACTTTTAGTCTCTTTCTAACGCGAGCAAAGCCGCAGGCAAAAGCTAGTTTGTCATAAAGTGCAATAATGAAGCTCTGTTCAAACCAAATTTAACTTACCATACACACACATTACCCAGAACAATCTAGAGACGAGTAGGTTGGTGACATCCATTGATAGTAACTGATGGCAAGAGGTTCCAAGCGCGCTCGTATCACCAAAGCAAGAACCGGTAAAAACAGGTTCTAATAAAGGACCCAAAAAGTGAAGTTATGCAAAATATGCATAATGCCATGTCATGTATATTCATACGTTGCCTTATCTTTGACTCGATATATTTATATATCTCGTTTGGAACATTAGAGAAGACTGCACGTTCGCGACGTCTATTTTTTTTATTGAAATTGATATTATTTATGTTCCTTCGGATATAATAGCATTTATAAAGATCTGTGTATCTAAGCTATTTTCGAAAAACTTGGCGTGTTTATTCATGGAACCACGAGCAATGTGATTATAGAAGTAGAATCTCGAGCGTTGTGCGGTTTCCAGGCTGGGAACGCTTCCAATTTTGAAAATGTATTGCGTTAAAAAAATTTTCACCATACCAATGCTCGGAATATACATTCTATTTAGGTATAAAACGTGACAAATTATTATTCTAGAGGGAGGCGATGTTAGGAATGATAAATGATACAAACATTTAATTATAGCAACGTTATTGTATTTTTTATTTTTGAATTGAATCCTTTTTGTGCTTACACAGTAAACACATGATCTCAACACTTACGAACTAAAAATATTCTAAAACGAAAATAATGGTTATTTCGATCGAGTTATAAAAAGGTGGCTTGTGCAAGTAGATGTTTCCACTCGTTCATTTTCGTATCGTGGTTTGTCGGAGTATACCTATCTTAATTTCGTGCTGTTGGAATGATATTTTGAATAATAGAGTAATATTTATCATGTATTGTGCTGAGATATCGTGCAAATGCCTTAATTGTTTATTTATTTACGTTTGGGGTGCCCCTTTTTCCTCCGCGTTACATTTCGCCAATGTGCACGCATATTACTGTTTTTATATAAACCGATATATACGATTTAGATATATTAGTCTAATATATTGCTATCTTTTTCATTTTAGTCTATAGAAATATCGAATGACTTTAGGTTATGCTTCGAAATACTACCTCGTGACATCGCTATACTTTTTAATAAAAACAATAGTAAGTCTTGAAGTTGTGTGCTCTGCGTTAGCGAGTAGATAAGTTAGTGCCCCAACAGCGGTACCTAGAGATAACACTCGTCGTTCCGGTCGTTCACGTCTGATACACATTATCTTACACAGTACGTGTAAGTAGGCCTTCACGAGAAAACAAGTAGGACAGTAGATGGTAATCTACGTTAATACCATATTAAATGTAAATGAATTAAGGGCGTAATAGGGATAATGGAAAAGACTAGATATCACATGGTTTTTGAGCTATATCTAGGTATATTTATTACGTGTATGTATAAGAAATAACCAAGCAATTATTCGTCGTCGCTGTTACGTCGCGCGTATTTATTGAAAAGAACTAAACGCGCGAGGCTAACTCTGCTCTTTACTTCCTGTCATTTCACATTATTCATTTTGTTTCCGTGTAAAGTCGGTTAGGTGAATAAAATTCAGAGCAAGAAAAATCAAAGTAACTACCCGAGGTCGTGAACTGTATCTATGTGTATACCTAAAACAATAGCTAGTGATCGCGTGCGGTAGGTTCGTTATGCGGCAAATAATTGAATTCACGTTACATGAATGTAGGCATTGCCCCGAGTGACGGCGACTCAATTAATCGTATTACATCTATCCTCCTAGACAGTACATCGCTTAAATATCGCCGCGAACGATATGAACCTACGTCGCTCCTTAAATTCGTGCTAAATACATACATCGTGACTCAAAATATTATCAATAATATTACAGTTGGTCAGTCGAAAAAATTGAGCACTTTTTAAAATATTATTAATTATTTTGATCGTGGATTAATTTAATGCACAAATTGTCGACTCTATATACTCTAAGTGTAACGCTATGGCTGGGGTTACCTATCGAACCATGTAAGAAAATAAAAAAAGAACTTCTACCGAGTGTCGTTATACGTATCTTACATCCTAAATCGTCATCGGCAGTGAACTAATGATGCGTCCGTCGGCGCCGGCTCGTCCGCGGCCCGTCCGGGCCGGGTCCGGCGCGGCTCCGGGCCGCGTGATCCCGCGGGACACGGGACGCTCCATGCACGCATATACATAACTACACCTTATTGTAACTACCTATCTATTACTTTACGAGTTATTTTATTTCAATTTCTTTAAAGCGTACATTTTTATTCTTATTTATTAGGAGGTCCTTAATACGAAATTCGTATCATTAACAAAACGTCTGCATTACAAGATCTACAAATAGAGTGCATTATGCGAAACGATAACAAAAAATCATCGATAGGAATTAACTAATAACAAACGTAACTCTAAACAGTCTTGGCTATGACTGGTCAACTATAGGTGGGATCGCTCCAGGAACCGATACAATTACGATGCCTCTGCGTGTTTGTAAGTCAGACGCGGACAGGCTGACGCGGGATATGGAAATGTACAAATCAATTGACTGGACTCCAACACCCGGCCGGCGGCGGCGACGCGCCGGCGGCCGCAGACAGAACCTTACCGTATAAATAAATAAGTGTACAAGATATAATATCTACTTATGCTTTTTTACATATGTACAGAGATTAAAAATTATATAACGTAGGCACATAAATAATAGAATCAATAAATTTGTACTTGAAAAAAAATATAAATTTGAGAATACGAAACATAGTTAATTTGCAACTTTTGAACGTTACGACTAAAAACCTACTTAAAATTACTTTGTTCATATTATATGTATAGCAGAGCGAGCGCCGCCGCCCGCTGCGGGTGGCGGCGCGGCCGCGCTCGCCCGCGTGTAACGTTATCTATCCTTAGTTACAATAATAACTACAATATAATGTTGGTATGAGCGGTGTCGTGGATGCTACCCGCCCATACCTAAAGCGTTTAGGCGGACGCTGCGCGCCCCGCGCGCCCGATATGGCACGTGGATATCTTTTAGTAGGCGTTTACGAGAACTCTCATTTTAAGCCTATGTAAAATCAAAATTAGTTTAAATTTCAGCCAGAAACGTAACTTTATTGATTAATAGATATTTTTGGAATCTAAAGTATGTCAACAGATATGAGAATATCTAGAAAAATAATTGACGATTCGTTTTTGGGGAAGGCGAGCGAGCGGGGCGGACGCGAAGCGCCACGGCATCCACTTTCTACATATGTACTTTAATTATAGCAGTCATTTGCTTCGAGAGACTGGAGTCATCGTTCCCTAAGAGCTATGTTAGACATCTATGGCCCCGCGCACGCGCCGGGGCCGAGGTGGGATCATCTTCTACGTAATAATACGAACGTATCAAATCATAACCGTATCTATTTCGGAATGCCTCTCGAGCGAGTGAAACTCGGGCCGCGACTACTTTCGAGGCGATAATTGTCGGAAGAATCGTGATTGTGCCCATTCTTGCTACATATCCGGCTCGACGTCCGAGTCTAAAAAGGAAGTTTCTACGTAAGTAACCCGTCTAAGCTTCACGAACGAGCCGAGCGATTCGCGGCGTCTCCGCGCTAACGGGACCGAAGATATTCCGGAGAGCGGCGGCGGCGGCGCGCTCAGCACACGCTCTCGGCCGGCGCCGGCGCGAGCGGCGCCAACGGAGAGAGCGGGGACAGCGGCGACAACGGCGACAGCGGGTACACCGCCAGCGGCGACAGCGGCGGCTCGGGCGAGCGCCGCCGCAGCGCCTGCCGCTTGCGGAACTCCAGGAACTCCTCCTTCATGGCGCGCACCCGCGCCTCCACGTCGTCGCGCGCGCGCGGCCGCCGCTCCGGCGTGGACGGCGTGGGCGTGCGCGTGGCGCGGTCCCACTCGTAGTGCACGTCCACCGAGCCCGCGTCCGCCGCCGAGCCGGGTCGCAGGGAGGGCGCGGGCGCGGGCGGCGGCGGCCGGTAGGGCGGCGGCCGCCACTCGGCCAGGCTGCTGCGGTTGTGCGCGGAGGAGGAGGCGTTCTTGCTGCCGAAGCCGCTGGAGGAGGAGCGGCTCTCGGGCGAGGCCTCGTGCGGCGGCGGGCGCGGGTGGCGGTGGTGGGGGTGGGGGTGGGGGCGGGCGGGCGCGCGCGCGCGCGGGCGGAAGGGCTCGGGCGGCGTGGGGAAGGAGCCCTCGGCGGAGCTCGGGAAGGGCACGGAGCTGAGGTCGGACACGTGCAGCGGCGACCACGGCGCCCACGGCGGCCAGGGCGGCCAGGCGGGCCAGGGCGGCCAGGGCGGCCAGGCGGGCGAGGAGGCGCGCGGCAGCGGCGGCGCGGCGCCGGCTCGCAGCGGCGCGCGCAGGCGCGGCAGGAAGCCGCCGTCGTCGCTGGACGAGGGCGCGGGCGAGGGCGAGGGCGAGGGCGAGGGCGACGGCGGCGGCGGCAGGGACCCGAGCGACGGCGCCGGCGCCCAGTACCCGCGCGACCCGCGCCCGCAGCGCGACGCCGGCCACACCCAGTTGGCCGTCAGCCGTAGGCACTGCACTAGACTCGATATTCCGCGTTCACTAAATCTGTAATGCACATAACATTATTTTTAATCACACTTTTTTTTTAATTAGCTACGGATGACTAATTGTTAGCCCGAATTGAATGTCACAGAACTGGGCTAGCGATCCAGTGACCGTAAGTTCGAGTCTCATCAATACCGGTACATTTTATTCACTATTTCAAACTAACCTGACTTCCTATTTCGAGTAGCGGCAGAAAAAAGAAAACGATATCAATTAGATTTCCATCATTGACCACATCACAAATCACTAAATGAACAATACTCACTTCTTAAAAGGCACTTGAGTGCTGTCGTGGGCCCGCAGATCCGTCAACCGGGCCGCTACCATGTTGTATGCTGCAAGCGGATAATTTCTACACGTTAACGTAGCGTCGTCGTCCCGTCACGTGCCCGTGTCGGACCGGCCCCGCCACCTCACACACCACCATATTGTCAACGTGAAAGCGGCAAGGATATGAGAGTTCGCAGCTAACCGACTTAACAGTCTTAACACGGGTTGTAATTTTCTCGATTTTTATCACTTTATTACTTTTAAGTCTCTTAATTAATTAATAGTTATTTGTTATACAAAGGGGGCAAAGTTGTATTTTAACGCCGAGTTGAATTGAAAAACGAGCAAGCGAAAGGATTCTATAGTTGAACCACGAGCGAAGCGAGTGGTTCGAGAATAGAATCCTGTACTTGCGAGTTTTTTAACACACGAGAAGTAAAATACATTTGCACCCGAGTGTAACACAAAACTTTTCCCCTCACTATAACGAGGAAACTACAACGCAAAAAATTGCGTTTATCACTGCTTCCAGTGGTTCCATAGGTGGTAAATCATCTTAATTACTAGATTCACCTACTTTTATCAATTTTAAAGCAGTTAATTTGACTTTATTCAAGGTCAAATTACTTTACCCACTAGTGGATAAAATGCGTTTTTACCCGCTGGTATTAAAGGACAAAACACGTGTTTCCGAGCTAGTGAGGGGAAAAATAATTTTGAAATTAACCTTCGACGTCGAGGATGATGTTCTTCTTAGAGCCAAGATGTGTTACAATTTATAGGTAACCGACCTAAGTTGGTGCTTAACCAGTGTTGCTAGTTAATTTGTATTAGCATTTTATATAATAAGAATATTGTCTTCGGTTACCGCGATAGTTACCTACTCATGAAAAAAAAAACTATGGAAACGGATTAAATCGCGTATAGTGTATTTACAATTCATCTCGACGTTTCGAACACTTTACAGCATTCGTGGTCAACGGGTGACTGAGGAAAATTTACAAAATTTTATAGTTTTATTTCCGTCCCGTTCACATCTATTCCAGTAAAATTTCAGTCCAGTGAATGCCGGTGGACTTTATATTTAAAGGTACCTTGACTTTATGTACCTATTCTTGACGAAGACTATCTCACTATGCATTTTATTAAAATAAGAAACTATCACAAAATACATATTTGGTAACGTAGCAAGTAGCCACATTGGTACTCAAGGTGGTCTTTCGAGCCGGATCAATTATTTATCGTCAGGTAAACTCGAGAACTTTCATATCGGTGCGATGATACCCAATATTAATGGAAAGCAAAATGACTTAATGGTTAGTAATTGCGTGTGTAACCACAGTCGGGGACCTATTTCATGTAGTTTATAAATACACAACATACGAAAACAACTAACGGTTGTTGCCGACATCAGACTCCTTGTCAAATCAGTTGTATCAATTAATTTAAACGTACAAGAGTAAGCTATAGCTATATATGTATGTGTTTTTGACATAAAATAGGTCCTTGGAATGACATCAAGCGGGTTTTTATTTAGTGCTTCAGTCAAATAAATTAAAATAATCGAACATCTGAAGATGAAATTGCTGAAAATAGTGCTGGATTAGACAAATAGGCAAAGGAAAAGGCAAAATTATTGCACAAGTATCAGCCCTGTTTCCATGGATTTATTAAATTTAAATGTTTTAAGGATAATTTCATATCTCCTCGGAAACAGAACTCAGTAATATAAAAAAATATTATCTTTATTTTCATAAAAAAATCATAACGTGGCTGCATACAAAGTAGCAGACGTTATTATTTTAACGTGTGCTACTAAGTTTACATCCGTAAAAAAACACAGGAATTGACTATGTGCATGGATTTGGAGATATCGAGTCGCTGTAAGCCGTTGGTGTAAACTATTTCTGTGTGGATGACACGAGGGGCGTGTCATCAAAGGGGGCGTCCATTAATCGCGTCATACTGTATAGGGGGGGGGGGGGGTCATAGAAAAATCACCAAATATCACCATGGGGGGGGGGGGGGGGGGGGGGGGGTCAGGAACATATCACGTGTATTTTTTTTGTTCCTGTGTGATACACTGTGTTATAGTTAGTAAACAAAAAATCATATTTCTGAGCAATTTTTTTAATATATCAACTTTAACATAACCAGACTGTCAAAACCTGAGCTGAGTTTTAAAAATTCATGCGCCGTAATTTGCCTCGCAGTTGGCACTTGCGTTGTGCAGTGCAAAGAGCAGCTGGGTGCAAAACGGTTATTATTAATTTTCAAAGATTTTTTTTTAGTTTGCCCTCATCACGTATACCTACTTATAGACGGACGGTCAACCATCATGGCACTAAATATTTTGTTAAGAAAAAAACGCCGCTTTTGGGTTTCTGGTGAAAGAAACTTGCGAATGTTGGATTATGTAGAAATGTGTATTTTTTAAACTATCCCTTCACTAGAACTTGAGCTGGTCCAAAATGTGACATGAAAATCCAACATTCTGAACGAACATAACGAAGAAAATAAATCTCCTAACATGAGCTACGCGTCGTTGAGGAGTTCCGTTCTGCTCATCATCAGTAGTTCTACTGCACCAAATGTCACTGTTCTATACTGTTCTTATAAAAATAACAAAGTCACTATAAGTGTGCCGTTGAGATTTGAGGAATTCAGTTCTGATCATCATCAGCAGTTCCACTGCATCAAATGTCACTCTTCTGGACATAAATGCATGCTGTTCTCATAAAAACACAAAAATCACTATATGTATGTATATACATTCTACTACTATTACTACTTATTGGCGCAGCGACCCAAAATGAGTCTTGGCCTCCGACACGAGTGTACGCCAATCATCCCGATCCTTAGCGACGTCCCTCCAGTTGTATGCTTGGAGATCGTGTATATACATTCAGTCAAAAAAAAAACATTAAAAAAAAACAGACGAATTGAGATTTGGGCGGCGGTTAAAAAGGCGACAAATTTCACAAATGTTGGGCTCAACGGCTAATTGTCTTCATAAAACCTGTCCCTTCCTAAACCTTGACGTTGTTGGCGGAATCATCGACGAGCCATAACACTTAAAAATTTATTAAAGATGTAAGGGCCAATGTTCTCGGCATCCAAGCTCTTGCTTGGAAGGCAAAACAAGGTGGAACTGGTATGGATACCGGGACACGAAGGCTTCATTGGCAATAAAAATGCTAATGAACTTGCCAAGGCCGGATCTGAAGACAACAGGCAAAAGACAACTCCAAATTATAACGGGGGTGTTCACAGGCCATTACGGGGTCAAAGGAATCTTGGCCAAGATGGGACACGCTGATAACACGGATTGTCGCATGTGTGGAGGAGAGGAAGAGACCGTCAGACATCTAATGTGTGAATGTCACGCCCTCGCCAGACAAAGAATGAAGAACTTTGGAGCAGGCTACCTGGTACCAAAGGACTTCAGATAGCTACCCATGAGCCTCATCATCCGATACGTGGAGATGGTCGAGAAGCTCTTGAATAGCTGAAGGATCTTAGGATCGTAGGGGGTAGTGTATCCGGAAGGGCCCCCGCAGATTTAAGATAAGATAAGCTAAGGGCGAAGGTTTGATTCCCTAAGAAAATTTGAATTTCGCTCCATTTTTAGTGCCAAGATTTGGTTGATTCGTTGATTCATGTATTCAAAAAAAATCTACTTAAGTTGCCAAAAAATTACACGTCATATTGGCCGGGGGGGAAGGGGTCCTGAAAATATCACCAAAGATCACCATGGGGGAATGACGCGATTAATGGATGCCCCCAAAGATATTTTACTTGTGGCGTATGACACGCGAGGCATCTCGTGTGTCATTTTAAAATCGACAAAAGTTGTTCGCTGCCACAGCGCAAAGTTTTCAAAAAACGGACGCAACGAATCAGCGAATTGATGAAATACATTTTGAATTTTCTTATTTCGCACAGTGCACATAACCAATAAAATATTAAATCATTAGAACAGGCTAAATCATAAAGCATGCATTTTCGTCAAAATTACCAGAATGACGAAAAAATTGTAAAAATGTAAGTTAGAGCGGCAGCATGCGTGTAATGTTCGATGGAGGCACGATGCTTCACCGACAATATGGCAAGTTAGTGATCGCAGTCTCGCACTTTCCACCATCCACGTGGTTTGGAGACTGCTTTTGCGCTTTATTGACGCTCTCTCGCACTTAGTTTCGTTTAATTTTCATCTGTTAAGTTGTGAAAACAGAATACTAAAAAAGTTACGTAGATTTTAAGTTTATAATTACTTTCATTAGGGTTAGGCTGCAGTGGCCACACCAATCTAAAAAGTTTCTCCAAAAAATACTTATTAGTCTGTTATTATATGATAATATGTTATTCCAGTTACTTATACCTACTAGCTTAGAAAACGTTTGATTCTTTAGAAGAGAAGTCACATTTCTCGTAAGTATTTTACTTATTTATTTTGACTATAAAACGAAGTTGACATTTATTGGAGAGTGGAAATAGGTAAACCATAAATTGCACAATTGAAAAATGAAAAAAATGAAAAATGATTTATTGGTTAAAGGTTGTATAAAACCAAACAAGAACCTTGTAATATAAAATACTTGTGCCACATTACTTATCCATTATTATTATTATTCCGAAACAAGTTCAGTAATGAGTAGGTAATCAAATGACTTTAGTCATTTTTTAATCTTAAATATTTCTTTTAGAAAAAATCTTGAAATTGATAAAATCTCACGTGAACACAAACTGCCAACAGTCTAAGTGCGAGAGAGTTGGCGCCGGTGGCGGAGCCGGCGTCGGCCGCTGCTCACCTTTCTCCTGCTTGCGCCTCTTCCTCTTGTTGCAGATCTTGACCGCGCACACGGACAGGATGATGGCCACGATGAAGAACAGGATCCCCCCCACCACGCCGGCCGTGATGGCCTTGTGCTTCACGCGCGCTGGCACGGGGAACTTCACCTCCTCGGAGCTCTCGAAGCTGGATGCTGAGTTCGCGAGCACGCGGAAGTAGTATGTGCGGCCGCCGACTAGGTTTTTCACTGGAATTGAAGAGAAATGGTAAGAAAATGTATTAAATTCCTAACTGGAAAAAACGTAAAAAGTGATATAGGGTAAGGCAGTCACGACGAATAATGTAGGGGAGAGTGGGGGAAACACGGACGGCGGGTAATTTCGGACGCACGTGTTCTACTATGTTAGAAAGAGATAGCGATCATTTCGAATGATGCAATCTGCAGCCGACTCCAAGGCCAGTGCCAAACAGACAGTGTCAAAGAGAGGGCGCGCTCGCTGTTCAAGGTAAATAAATTGAAAGTTTTTTGACTAATTTCATCTAATTTTTTCGAAAAAGTGAATGTGTGTGTCGTACTGTAGGAATGTTATAAAAGTTTGGTGTTTTTTTTTTGTGAAATAACATCTAATTGGAGAATGTTTTGATGTGTATGTATCATGCACGGCGTGGTTCTAACCTCAAAAAAAATATTTGTATTTAATTTCTGGGCGAGTCGGCTAATGGCGGACGATTTGAGTTGGGTAAACTCGGACGTCCGTAATTATCCCTCAATAATTTAGTACTGGATGTTTGCACCTTTAATTTAAGTTTTGTAGCTGATAGTCTAATATCACAGCTTAATTCCTAATAATTTACAGATATACCGATTTACTTGAGGTTTTGAATATATTTTTTCATTAATTTAGGCGTCTTTTGTACCTTTCTAGAGGGATAATGCACCATACTAAGGGTATTTTTTTATTACATTTAATAATTCATATTTCAGATGCCGAGACATTACCAAAGAAAGACTGAGACTAAATATAGATTAGAGGACTTAAAAAAAGCCGTAGAGGCTGTCAAAAACAAAAGTCTGTCACTAGGAAAAGCGGCTACAGTTTATTGTGTTTCAAAGACCCCCATGAAAAATGCTTGAGCAGAAAAGGAACAAAAAAGGAAGAGAAAAGAGCAAGATAAAACAAATGAGAAGCCTGCAAAGAAAAATGTAAGCACAAAAGGCAAGAAAAATACAAAAGCATCTAATAATAGTAAAGAAAGAAAAAGGCAGCTACGATACCAATACAGTATTTTTGTCTAATTTATGATGAAAAATATGTGGAGCCAATCACCGAAGATTATAAATGTAACTTGTGGGCCCATGAGAAGTGTGCAACAGGCGAATTATTTATTTATTTATTATTAAAGTACGTCCGTGGTTACCCCATTAAGCATCCGAAATTACCCCATGTTACGTGGGGTAATTTCGGACACCAGAGGTTTGGTATTTTTGTTATAACTTTTTTTAATTCTATTATTGATCTCTTTTGACTATGAGAAAATGAGGCTGATTAGTTACACTAATTAATAAATAACTTTTGTTATTTTATTTGGTTTTGTTTTATTCCAATTCTCCCTTAAGTATTCGCAATTACCCCACTCTCCCCTATCTATTGAAATTAGCTACTCGTAATACCTACGCTAAAACCTTTTGTTGTGACAGACGCGACTTCTGGATATGCTCTAAGAATGGAGCTCCTGATGGTTTAAGGAAACAGAAGGTTAACTGTTTCTTGTGCCTTACTGGGGAAAGGTTCCTTTTCCCAGCTCGAAGTAGTGATGCCGGCAGATATCTTGATAGTGCATGAATTATTACCGAGGTAGCTGGTCTCCTCCGGGCGGATCTGGCCGCGGTTGAGCGTCTTCCAGTGCGCGTCGGTGCGGTACTTGATGGTGTAGTACTGAACTAGCGACGCGCGCTCCAGCGGCGCTTGCCACGTGATCAGGAACCCATTGTGGACCTCGGTCACTGTCAGGTTGCGGGGGGGACCCGATTTTGGACCTACACATACAGAGAGTGTCAAAGACTGGGTGTATCTTTCGACGGCAGATATCTAACAAAATAAAACAGCTTTGTTATTGCAGCTATCAATTAAATAACGTAGGTCAGCAATTCCCGTCAACTTTGTACAATAATTAAGGGAAAAGTTAAATTTGTTTTTATTAATTCCTATTTTGTTACCAAGATTTTGTTGGTTAATTGAGATTTTATTAAGTTTTATTTCGTCATTAAGGTTCTCTAGTATCTATATTTTCTTAATTATAACAATTATCCTGTATATATCTTACGAAAGTCGAATTATATTACTAAATGTTGGTAACAAAATAGGATCAATTAAAATTTGCTGACGTGGCATTGTACAAAGTTGACGGGAATTGCTGAGGTAAGCTCTAGATGAGCTATTAGTGTGCTAAAATAAGGTTTAATCTGTAGAAAAAAAACGAATTGGGTAATACGTAACTGTCAAAGTTTATTTGTTTCATTTGAGCATGCAGTTAAAAGTAACTAAATTAATATCACATTAATAACTCAATTCCATACCATACATATCTACTAAAACGACATTCTAAAAGTAGGTATACCTAATACCTACCATCTACAGTGTATTAGTAGCGTGCAAAATATATCTAATTCATTAGTTGAGGCCTTAATCCTTTTAATCCCCGATATAACACTTTTTGTGTATAGTCAGTTCGAAAAGAGAAGAGTCACAAAATATATAGGGTCTCATATATTTCACGACTCTTCAATTTCCGAACAGACTCTAAATAATAAGTAAAAAGAATGGCAATGGAACTAAAAAATTGGCAACATCGCAGTGTCGTCCAGTTTCGTTACATATTATATATTTAACTAAATGGGTGAACCAACTTTTTCTTGTCTGTTAATGCCATGGTTACGGTCTCCTAAGTCATGCTGGTTTTATGCAAAATTATGCTATTGTACTTAAACTATGCAAACATGCATTTGCCATGCCCTTTTCTTAATTTGCCACCTAGAAACATGGACTATATGCATGCTTGCATAATTTCAGTAGCATAATTTTGCATAAAACCAGCGTGACTCAGGGGACCGTAACCATGGCAATAACAGGCAAGAAAAAGTTGATTCACCCAAATACAATAATGATAAAGGGTGGAAAATTAAAAAGAAAACGATGTGCTACTTTTGTCATAGGTATTAAAATGACACGCCTGGCGTGTCATATCTACGCCATACGTAAAAAATCTTGATGACACGTCTCTC
Organism: Leguminivora glycinivorella; assembly: GCF_023078275.1. NCBI lineage: Eukaryota > Metazoa > Arthropoda > Insecta > Lepidoptera > Tortricidae > Leguminivora > Leguminivora glycinivorella. The sequence continues at coordinate 35,696,024 of NC_062971.1, forward strand.
GCGTCATCTGCACAGAAACGCTTAATTTTTGTTCTTTTTTACCGTTGTTAAGGCCTCAACTAACTCCACAATCTAAATCATGCGTGTGTGTGAGTACCGGTAGCCTCGGGTGCGGTAGGGAACACCTTCTCGTCGGGCGGGCCCGCCGGCGTGGCGGCCGGTTTCGGCTTGGCCCCCACATCTACAACCAGACACACCTCTAACCCGTCAGGAACTAAACTTTACTTCCTTCCACCTTCAATATGAACAGAGATGTCGACACGCAACGGGTTTTAAGGCTTTTGAACGCCAAGAATACTTAAACCAGTGGAACACCAAAAACACATCAATCAGTCGCCGCAAAGAACACCTGAAGGCGTTGCTAATAGTCGTCGTTATGGGCAGCAGGATACCTATAGCCTGTGCGTTTTCACATCATCCGATCCGATATCAGATGTTGGAAGGATTTCAATGGAAAAAATCCAAGATGGCGCCTGTAATGTATGGGCACACCTCGGACACTGGCGATCAAATATATGAAAGAGGTGCGTTCCTAGCACACAGTTTAAGGTGAGCGTCAGGACCCCTGGACCACTACAGATATTTGATGTTTAGTACATACTAAAATTTAGTACCTATTTGATACTATTTGGTACCTGAGTACATATATTTGGTACCTCCACTGATATCGAAAAATCGAGCAAATAAAGTGGCCAGACATTCTGACGTCAGGATGTCTGGACCATTTTTGGTTTACATAGTTCTAGACAACACTACTAATTGATATCTTAGTCAATATTTACTACCTATTTGGTACCTGTCAATATATTTTTTTCAAATTTTTTGGCGTACCAGAAAAAAGTTATGACGGAATTTAAAGTTGTGAGCCCGGCCGTGCCGTTGAAGTATGTAGCGCCAGTCAAAAGAATAGAGGCAAATCCACCTGCCCTCCTGCGCGTCAACTTAAAAAGGAATTTATTTTTAGGCACTCGCACATCATCTCTACTGACTAGTGGCATTAATATAGTCGAAATATAAAAGTAATTAGTGTAATTACACTAGTTTTCAACTTTAAATTCCATCATAACTTTTTTCTGGTACGCCAAAAAAATTTGAAAAAAATATATTGACAGGTACCAAATAGGTAGTAAATATTGACTAAGATATCAATTAGTAGTGTTGTCTAGAACTATGTAAACCAAAAATGGTCCAGACATCCTGACGTCAGAATGTCTGGCCACTTTATTCGCTCGATTATTCGATATCAGTGGAGGTACCAAATATATGTACTCAGGTACCAAATAGTATCAAATAGGTACTAAATTTTAGTATGTACTAAACATCAAATATCTGTAGTGGTCCAGGGGTCCTGACGCTCACCAGTCTAAGCTCGTGTAGGTGAACGCGTATTACGCTTGTATGAGTGACATATGACAGGTCGACTGTTCGCGTTTTTGACAGGCGGTAACTGTGAGATAACCGAGAGGGGGTGGGCGGCACTTTCAGCGGGGAGCGGGAGTGGCCATACTGTACGATAGTACTCTTTATTATACTGTGGTATGGGATATCGGTCTGACATCCGATATCAGATCGGATAATGTGAAAACGCACTGATGGCGTATGCTGTCAAAGCAACCTTCAAATTTTCAAGAAAGCTAGGTTTATGTTAAATACTTAGGTGTATAAGTGACGTTTTCGTTCTTGGTGTAAAGCGTTCAGACTTATTACGCCATGCCTATGGCACTGGTCCCACCGCGAGCTAGTAAACTATGAGCGATCGGCTATAAAAACGAACAAAAGATAATCACTCTCGTGTAAATAAAAGAGGCATGGCGATGTTTATAGTTACTCGCCCAGCGGTGAGATAGCGATCCAATACAATGTTAGTGCATAATTTTGATTCCAGGGTACGTAGCCGAATGGCACAAACGCTCACGAAACGAAACGCTCGTAGATATCTATCTCTATCGCTCTTGCGTATTGGCGCGACAGAGCCAGACTAACTTTCGCGGCGTTTCGTTTTCGTTTCGCGTCGCAGAAATGCCATTCGGCTAAGGCACCAGGTGAATTTCTGCGTGCCTAGTTTAACCATGTGCCACAAGGACCTTTAATCTCCAATTATATCACCAATTATTTCCCTTGCTCTGTAAAACAACTTGTAAGTCTATGAACGGGGCTCTGTGGACCTACGTGTTAGTTATTATACTTATTATTACTTACCGAGAGTCCGAATAGTGATCGCTTTGCTCATCATTCCTTCTCCGATCGTGTTCTTGCTGTTCACTTGGAATTCGTAGGTCGTTCCTGGTTGTAGGCGGTTTATCGTTACCTGAATCAATAAACAGTTGTAATATTATCCATACTAATATTATAAATGGGAAAGCGTGTGTGTCTGTTTGTGTGTCCGTCTTTCACGGCAAAACGGAGCGACGAATTGACGTGATTTTTAAATGGAGATAGTTGAAGGGATGGAGAGTGACATTAGGCTATTTCAAACGCGAGCGAAGTCGCGGACAAAAGCTGGTAAACCGAATTAACCGAATATAAAACTTTATATATGCTTACAAAAATGTAGACTTGTCTCTTGTCAAGTTTCAAACAGCGCACCATGAACCCAAATTATTGGCAACATCGACTATTTTGTCAAAACGTCACTCGCTCGCGGTCGCGCGTTAAGTACCTACACGCTAGCCGTTCATTCGAATGAACAAGTGGTCGAGGGGCGCCTATGTAGTCGCGTGGCACGTACCTACTATTCTTCTAAGCTTTACGTAGTAACTCATTAGTATTAGTTAAATAAAGCGTAGGTATTTGTCGTTTTGCGGCAAGTGAAGGATCTGTTACGTTAGTAACTTATTAATAATCTGTGGTACTACTCAGTTTAAAAGACTCACCGAGGTAGCACCAGAGGGCGTGACGGGTACTTTAGTCCACTCCGAGAAGCCAGCCTCGCGATGCCAGATGGTGTAGTCCTGCTTGTAATCCGGTCCGCCCGCGTAGCCAGGTTGCCAGCGCAGCGTCACTTGGAACTCGGTGGCCGTGCCGGTCACGTTGTAGGGCGCGTGAGGCTGCGTGCCCTCGATCACCAGTTGGGTGTCCGCTGTGATTGTTGCCACCTGGAAGCGGAAATGTAAAACTCGTCTTTTAATCATCCAATATTAATAAAGCCCGCTTTCCACCGTGAGCGAGTAACGAGCGAGATGGTTATAACCAAACTGAGAAATAATAGCGAGCTTCTAGTGGTCTCATTATGTTGCCTCCTAAATAGTGTAATCGCGACTTCTGAAGTCTGCTAAAGTCCCATCGACGCATCGATGGTAATATTCCCCCGCTAAGGTGCGCACTTGCGACTTTTGTAGCGGTAAACTGTCATGCTACTGATTCTCCACGGTTCAATCTGGCAACAAAGCTTATCTTTCATTATTCGCGACGCATTGTTGCATACCTCGTTAGCCGCGACGCACTGGTAGATGCCAAAGTCCTGCCGCCGCAGTGTGTCGATGGTGATATTCCCCCCTAAGACACGCACTCGCGACTTCTGTAGCGGTAAGCCGTCGCGCCGCCGCCACGCCACTGTCCTATCTGATAGTATAGCTCACCTCGTTAGCCGCGACTCACTGGTAGATTCCAAAGTGCTGTCGCCGTAGTGTGTCGATGGTGATATTCCCCCCTAAGGCGCGCACTCGCGACTTCTGCAGCGGTAAGCCGTCACGCCACCGCCACGCCACTGTCCTATCTGATAGTATAGCTCACCTCGTTAGCCGCGACGCACTGGTAGATGCCAAAGTCCTGCCGCCGCAGTGTGTCGATGGTGATATTCCCCCCTAAGGCGCGCACTCGCGACTTCTGCAGCGGTAAGCCGTCGCGCCGCCGCCACGCCACCGTCGGTCGCTGAGTGCCCTCCGCTTCTTGCGCCTCACAGTGCATCTCCACGCTCTCGCCCACCTGATACAAAGAATACTTTTTTAACACATTCACTACCAGACTAAAACATTGCGCACTACGTCAGAAACCGGACGTTATCTATAGGTTATGTTATAACCGCCCGCTTGTATGGCGACTAGGCTTGTGTAGGACATGTACTAATAGTACAAAAGACACGATTCCCTGCACTGTACTAGACCGAACTACTCCCAAATGATTCTGCTCTCTAGTACATTTAGTACACTCACACACGCGCAACGAATGGGAGCGAAAGGAGCGAAGAGCCGAGGAGTGACAATGACAGCAAAGCGATCCATATGATCCGACCGAAACCGACCGAGAGCGCGCGAAAACGGCCGATCAGCTCTCGGCTAGTACGAGCGAGCGTTACTGTACGTCATATGCACAATTTGTCTTTCGCTCTCTCGGTGTACTACTGTCCTAAATGTCCTAAAAGAACGAACTAGTACACTTCGGAGATCGTACTAGTTGGGAGCGATCTTTTCAGTGAACGAGCAGGCACAACTCTAATGGCGACTATTCGCCCAGCGGGTTATCCGGCATCTAAACAATGTACGAGTGCCTATCAGGCTAGCAAAAATTGTTAAAGTCAACGATATACATACTATATATTCTTAAATTTCGGATCAACGTAAGTTAGGTAATAAAATTAAGAGATCTGAAGCCCAATTTTTCAAAGCCAGAAGTTACAAGCGGTAGCCTCTTTTCAACTTGTCATATTAGACAGCGACTACCTAGGTACCACTTGTACTTATATTGGGATTGGGACACTGGTCAAATTATATGCAAAAGCAAAAACAGAATATTTACCTTTCTTTGGTACAAGGGTTCTGGCTCCACTGTAAATGCTGGCGGTTTCCGTACTAATACTTCCATCGGTCCTGTAAAAATAAAAACACAATTAGGCATTCATAATAGTATTTTAAGCAACAGGCGTTTAAAGGAGGTCAAAAAAGACGAGTGGCGTGGGTAACAATTTGAGGCGAAGCCGAAAATTGTTATTAAGACGCCACGAGTATTTTTTGACTCAGTTAAACACCGTTGCATACAATACTTTTTCTACGACCATGCACATACTTTTGAATAGTTTTCTAGAATAACTTTCGTGAAATTCGCACTGTTTCCTAAAAGTATTTTGACTTGTCCTCTGCAATGTTTCTGCACTCACCCTGTCGCTCGCACTCCCCCGCGCCGCCGCCCGCCCCCGGCCGGGCCCGCTATATCCGTTAACGGCTACCTAAAAATGCTGTAAGAGCTATATCGTATGCGTGGGTACGCGGGGCGCCGGCCGGGGGCGGGCATCTTTTATGTAGGGTTTTAACGATCTATGCACGACACGGTAAATGACGAATAACAACACGGTAGAAAAAACAATTTAAAAGACGATTTCCCTGGTCTGGTAGGATTCAATGCCATTGTCTTTGGTCCATATCACATAGTATTTAGAAAATTTAGCATGGAACGTACCTGAGGATCCTTGCGTGCCCTGCGCGTTATACGGCGTGCAAGTATATCTGCCCTGATGGTTCTGGTTGACACGGGTGAAGAGCAGAGATCCGTTGTTCATGATGACGATGTCCTTGGTCTGGTAGGGTTCGAGGAGGCGCTTGTCCTTGGTCCAGGTCACGTATTGGAGAGGGGGGTTGGCCTTGATGTAGCACTGCACCACGCCGGCCAGGCGGAAGGGCAGGTATTGGACTGTTGGCGTGAATGTCACCTTCGCTGGGTCTGGAATGGAGGAGATAAGTTAAGAACACTTTTATATTAATGGCGTTATTCATAAACGCTTTAGAAACCTGTATTATCTGTCATGTTGATTTATTTATTTGTGAAAAAGGAACAAATTACTTTTTAACTAATCAGTTCAGTAAGCCAGGAGGAAAGCGAGCCCGCAAACGCCCCGTACACACCTGGAGGCGGAGCGTAGAGAACGAGCTGAGGGAATATGGACTGAGCTGGAACGAGGCCAAGGCGGTGGCTCAAGATAGAAAGGCGTGGAAGGATATTGTGGAGGCCCTGTGCACCTAGGTAATGGGGTGCCTTAGGACGTCCAACAACAACAACAACAACGGTTCAGTAGCTTTTTTAATTAATAAGGTTAGTGTTTTTAATCGTCATAATACCATGGAAATTTGACATTTCCAAAAACATTTGTACAGGCGAGGCTGTCAAAATTGCTGCAAACTAAGCTTGGTATGACTCTAACACTCAGTATAAACATTTTTTCTAAATGGAAACAAACTTTGAAATTTGAACCATCAAATATAGTGCTGAAACTACAAAAGCGGACTAAAAGGAGGAGGAACATCAACTTCGTTTAATAACGAAGTTAATAGCTCACAAACGGTATAAAGTAACTCAGCTCCTTACGAGACAGTTTCCAGAAGCGAAGCTAACTGGACCTAGACTAGGTCCTAGTTGACCTAATAACGTAAGTCATTGAGCCCGCTCCGGCTTATGTCAGGGAAGTAATTACATTAGGTTACCATGCTGAGAGTTTCTATGTAATATAATATGTTATGTGTGTGTTGTAAGACATCACTATCCTCTTTGGTAAGACTGATCGGTGAATTTAGAACCTATAGAGCCAAGTCAACGATAGCAGGCCTGTCCCACTCGCGCGTGTAGGCATCGAATTGTAAGTACCCCTCGCGAGGGGCAAATCAGTAGGGCCTCACGGGGGTGCGGTGACGCACGCGCGAGAGTTGTTCGTCGCATACCTACGTACTGATTCGACCGCTGTCACAGAATTGATATTTTATCGTGAATATCGTGATACGTACTATTTGAAACTTCTTTTTACAAAAATAACTAAAGGGCGGAATTATTCAAGGCCTTGGAGTAGGTATAATATCAGGCCTGATTCAATTAAGGTACCTATCTAAGTACGCCTAACTGGTTACACGAGAATTTATTAGAATTAAACCTAAATACCATTAATATATATCTTAGGTTTTTTCGAGCTAAAGTAGAGCAATATAAAAATGTAGTAATTAAATTAAGATTATATTATTTTTTAAAGGGAGACAACCTTGATATCATCAGAATAGGTACGAGTTACGCGATAGAAAGAGAGCGCACTTCTGCGTGAATATAATTGTAGGCGTTTAGCGTTGCGCGGTCGGAATTTGAACTTAATAGTATCGTAGCATGAGTCGTTATTTCTTTAAACGGGTTTTTGGAGAGGGCTTTCTGTACTTGTACTAATATGTATTCTGTGACGATAGGTAGGACCTCTGAATCAGTTTCCACACGTCTTCTATAGGTAATAAGTCCTTTAAGTAGGTCAATTAAAGTCCACTATCTTGTTTTTCAACAGTATGAGTGTTCGTCTAGCGGATTTGAATGTTTAGCATATAACAACACGCGAAATGTTTCCCTCGCTCGGGTTTGGTATAACATAATAAACCGCACTGTTTTGTTAGGTTACGAAAGCTCCTTTGTTATCAATGGAGATGATTTGAACAACCATATACCTATAGCTGTAGATATGTTTAGACTGCAGGATCCCAACGGAGCAAGATTAAAAGTTACACAAATGCGTAGCTTAGAGCTGTGTTTGTTGAGCATCAATATAAAATTGACTACTAGAGATGTGCTGAACGAGGCATTTAGGTATCAATGGAATTACGAGTACTTAATATATTAAAATTTTATTAATTTTTATCATACATCGCTTCCTCGCACATCTTTGGTCAAAATGGAGGCATAAACACAGTATTCTGATAATAATGTAGATAAGTGCGAACACTCAAATTTCACTGCAGCTTCGACAGGCGCCACTGTCACGTTGGGAAAAACACAGTTGATGAGGATGGAGAAACTAGTGGTGGAAGTCACTGCCAATGCCGTTGGACACCTCGCAGAGGGACTGCCCAGAGGCGTCAGCCGCCACAGAGTTGATGATCAACGCCCCGTCCTAGATGGTGACCCGTGTTTCAAGTGCTGCCACTTCGGGCATGAGTGCACCCAAGCGAAACCACTTCACTGGTAAGAACACACAGTTGATAAGGAAGACACTAGTAGTAGAAGGCACTTACATTCAACGTTGAGGTATGCAGACGCGCTCTGCGGATCACCAATGCCATTGGAGACCTCGCAGAGGTACTGCCCCGAGTCGTCAGCCGCCACAGGGTTGATGACCAGCGCCCCGTCCCTCCTGATCGTGACCCGCGTCTCGAGTGCTGCCACCTCGGCCACGGGGGCGCCCTCGCGGAACCATTTCACTGTCACGTTCCCGGGTAGGGCTTTGGCCTCGCAGGAAAACTGCACTTTCTCGCCTTCTAGCTTCGTCTGGTTCGTTGGTGGCATCTGAAATATACACTTTCCTTTAACATTTTTTCCATTCAATTTTATTCAAGTAACAGTAATACTCGAGTAGCGGTGCTTTCTCGGTGGTACTCGGAAATCAGCAAACTAGGGAACTTGAGCACTAAGAGCATGAAGACAAGGAATATATCGATCTTCAACGCATTATTATAAATGGAGTATCAAGTAACCCAGTTATCAATGGGACAACCTGCCAGTTAAGAGGAAAGTAAATATAATGTTTTAGAAAGTTGTATGCTGACTTGTAAATAATCCACTTTAACCGCATAAGGCAGGTGAACCAAATTATCAAACCCCGCATTACCGTTCAAAACAAGTACTCGCATTAAAGATTAAAAAGTACAAGTAAAAACTCATCACATGGTGACACAAAGTTATAACACTTTCAATTTCGGTTTGCAGCAAAAATGGTTCGGCGTATCAATATTTTTTGTTAGTAATTAAAGTGAAATTGAACTAAAGTTATATCAGATGACTAGGAAAGTAAATATAATGGTGACTAGAAAAAAAAATCTGTTTGTTACTTGACTACTGACGTAGTTACTTGTTGGGTAGGGGTGTACTGACATGTAGGGGGGGGGTGTACTGATATGTTGGGTGGGGGTGTACTGACATGTAGGGTGGGGGTGGACTGACATGTAGGGTGGGGGTGTACTGACATGTAGGGTGGGGTGTACTGACATGTAGGGTGGGGGTGTACTGACATGTAGGGTGGGGGTGTACTGACCGTGATGACGGCCCCTCCGGCGATGATGACCCGGGCCGTGTGCGAAACCTGGCCCTCGCCGTTCCTCGCGATACACGTGTAGTCCCCGATGTCCTCGTGGCGGATGTTGCTGATGCGCAGCTCCGTGCCGTCGTTGAAGATGCCCACGGTGCCCGACGGCTCCACGGGGTTGGCGTCCTTGTACCACAGGATCTCGGGCGTGGGCGTGCCCTCCGCCTGGCAGTTCAGGATTATCGCGTCCCCTGCACATTTACATTTTACTTAACACAGACAAAAAAATGGCGCACTATGTCAGAAACCGGTCACAATTTACAACCGCCCACTTGTATGGTGTGAACCCGCTCAGCGGGTTCTCCGGCATCTGAGCAAAGTTCACGAGTGACCACCACGCGGGTTCTTCGTTGCGAAAGTGTTTAAAACGCAGGGTTGAAGTTCTTGGAAATTTTCGGAAAGCTTAAGACGTGACTAATAAAATTATATGTATTCAATCACTAAGGCATTAGAAAAAAACTACTCGGGAAGGCAAAAGAGATCCTACTAAATGTACTTAATAGAGTCACGGTGGTGCTGAAATGATCTGTGGAAACTTTAGGATATACTTTTCAGCCTCAGTCCAGTATTCGGCCTATAAACACAAATGGATGAATGGAAGTATACAATATGCGAGGGAAGCAGACGTCAAGTACAAATACTTCTAAAATGCCTAGGCCACGAAATAAATACGATCAACGAAATCAATCAAATAATCAATAAGTACGTCAGTCGAGAGATTTTGCGAAAATTAAGTCGTCAATGACGCCATTAAGCAATGGTAAGAGCGGTTACAAATTGGCGTTTTATATGAGACTTGAGACGTGCTTATAGGTCAAATGTAGGAAAACGAAACGCGCATCTTAGCTCATAATGCTAGACCGTATAAAAACACGCTAGCCTGAAATCGCCCTATGAGCTTGAAGCAGCTGTCATTTGTTAAAACGGACTCCGCGCCATATGTCAGTCCAGCCCACTGAATTCGTTCGATATTTGTTCCGTGGCCTTCGGTCATAAGTTAAAAAATAAGGACAGTACCTAAATTAACGTATATAATGTCTTCCGGTGTGATGGAGAAGCGCGGTGGCGCGTGCACGTCCAGGTGGAACCAGGTGCCATTTTTGTGCTGGTTCGGTGACCGGTTGAGGAACACCACCTTACACTCGTACCAGCCCTGGTATAACAACAACTTTATGTGGGTGCGTACATATACACTACATCAGCCACACTCAACCTGCGTCCAAAGGCCTATTTCTCTTAAGATATTAATCTAAGTCCGTTTTCACATTATCCGATCCGATATTGGATGTCGGTAGGATTTCAATAGAAAGAATCCAAGATGGCGCCTGTAATGTATGGAATATCGGTTCTACATCCGATATCGGATCGAATAATGTGAAAATGCACTAATAATATTAGTGTGTTGCTATGACAATCCATACGATTGGATCGTGCATGAACTAATAATATTAGTCAAATATCGTTCGAGAAATGGGCCCCAGCCAAGATACTAGTTAACTTTATCTGAGCGTCCTTTTAAAGGGCATTCCATACTGGTGTAATTCTGAGCGCGGCGACTAAATAGTCAGCGCCATGGAAAATGGCGTCTCGCTGTGTAGTTGCGTCGGACACCACCCGGAGCCGAGTTGACTACACGATGACGCTTGGGAGACACTGGTGTGGGGTGGCTCAAAGTAAATTTATTTTGCAGTCACTACAGGACAATACTGTCTTTTTGGTCCTCAACAAAAAAGACTGAGTGTGGCTGCACTACATGGTTCTTAGTAAATTTAATTATGGATGATACTAAGTGAACATGTAATGGTTATTTTGCAGGGGTTTAAATGAAATTACATCATAGTTATTCCTTATCATCACAAATTGTCATTAAAACAAAACCGACTTTACCCCTTTACCCCCTTTACCGATGAAAAAACACAATCAAAGTCCAGCGCGGATCCAGGAGAGGGGGAGGGGAGAGACATGGCCTCCTTCCCCTTCTGAAAATTCGACTACGTGGGGAAGGACTCCCTGAGTACAAAGCTGGATCCATCCTTGATTAAAGTCGAGTTACCTGGTCCGACTCCCTAATGTTGGTGAAGTTTGAAGTCTTTTTATAGGAGTTTGTCTTATATTTGGGTATTACGTTTGGTCACAATTTGTCATACCGTTGATGGAAAGTGCTCTAAGTGGAGTTACCTGGTCCGACTCCCTAATGTTGGTGAGGTTGAGGCTCGCGGCGCCGTAGGGCGAGTCCTCTGCCACGCGCGACACGCGGCCCTCGTAGCCCTCGCCACTGTGCGTCGGGTAGCTCTCGTACCAGATGTAGATCGGGATGTCTTGGCCCTACACACACGGGTACCGGTTATGGGGGGCAATGGCTGGCGCGGGGGGAACACTCATCGTTACACGACAATAGCAAGTCAAGGCTTCGGACATCTTTTTCTTTTACTTCAAAAAGAGTAACAGAGAAGGATGCCCGCAAATTGCGATCTTCGGTTTTCACCTTCCTTCAGAAGACTTGACTATGCAGAGCAACAGCTGCAATTCTGGTGCAATTTTACTTCGCCTTTGTCTTTAATGTTCATCATGGTTTATCATTGTAAGCTCCTCGAAATCGAACTGAACTGTAGTGTTTCTTAGTTCTTTGTTCTGAACATCTAGAAGTGTTGCGTTCTCCCATGTGGACCACGATCGAAAACGCAACTTATGCTGGAAGTTCATCTATTGCTTTTTACATGCGCTTCCAGAGCTTTGTAGAAACTTTCTGACGTTAAACACGGAAGACGATTGTCTGTGCGCAAGTAGGATTATACAGTGGCACCACGTGTTCAGAATAATATTCTCTGCGAATCTTATAAGATGGTTATTTGAAGCTACTGCTCTGCTTAGTCAAGATATCTGTGTTTGTTATACAAAAGCGATAGTTTGTCGTGTCACGACGCGAGTGTCTTATTCTTCTACCTACTCGGAAGCCGTCGCAGCTCTGCGTCCACTACACATCCGACTCTGTCTACACACCACGTCAAACACGACGACCCAACATTTACACGAACAGGAAAACAGAATCAGATATTGTATACCTCGTAACAGCAGATCACAGTGTCCAAAAGAGTAAAGTGTTTTCTGTACTGTTATGAGATACGGTTATCTACATCTCCGATACGCTACAGAAACATGCAGGGATGAAAATAAAGCATCTTATGCTTTATGTCTGAATATAGCGACGACGTCTTAAATCCAACAAAGCTTTCTTCTGTCATCATTCCACAAGTACGCTGATATGGAGAAGCGAGTACCAAGGCAACTCAGGTCTTTCCTGGTTTTGGAAATATCCATCTATCATTCGACTATGTCAGCTTAAAAGTATACGCTGTGTCTTAAGATTACAATGGCAGTGTTACATGTTTGCATGCTGAGAGTATATAGAAAAATAAAAACTAACTACATCATGCGGCGGGGGTGTTATGCGCTATATACTTAATTACTTAGCCGTCGGTTACAGTACAGTACAGAGAGACAACGGTACAGGTACTTGACTACATTGCGAAGGTAGTGAGCGGGACAAGCCCGCAGCCACAGGAAGAGAGACAGACAGATCCGCCGCCAGTGCGAGGAGTGGTGCGTGCCCCGTGTGGCCGTGTAAGCGACGTGCCGTACCCGAGAAATGTGGTGCGCCCAACAAAAAATAATGAATCAGAAATGTTCAGTGTATAGTGTGTTCGTTCTAACGGGGGTCTGCTGCTCTCTCGGACTCGCTTTGAAGGCCTTTATCACTGTGGTTCGATCGCGGTATATGCGCAAGGCGGTTGGTTACACAAAGGCTGCGCGGGCGCGCGCGGGGGGAGGGCGCGGGGCCCGCCCTGCCCCCGCGCCGCGGCGTTACCGGGGGGGCACGCGCGTGCCTACGAGTATACGTTACTCTGCTGGCCGCGAGACGAGCCGTCCTCTACTGAACAGAAACACACACGAGTATTGAGCAGCGTTGTATTGTAAGAGTGGAGTGTGACCGTCGTACCGTTTCGCCTACCTTCTTCTCCCACTGCAACACGTACGGCACGGGGACATCCTCGGGGAAGTCCACCTGGCAGTTGAACACGACGCTCTCGCCCAGGATCGCGGTGATGTGCACTGCATCCTGGTGTTCCTGGTGGCACGTTACTGCAACAATCATATCAAACTTTAAATACATGTAGACTCGGAGAACATCCGAATGTGACAGTGTGTATGGATCTTCCATCTGAGTCGAGAAGTATCGCCAGCAAAAGAGAAGTGGCTGGTCTTGAGTGTTATCATTCATAAAGTCTCATCTTGGGTAGTGAGTGTAGTGACCGCTGCTCAGTGGATGTGACACTGAAGACAAGGCTTTGAGACAGCGTTTGTGAGTGATCATAGAGCAAACGGCACTACACTGGCTGACTGTATCCACGGAGGGGAGTGTGTGTGTGTGTGTGTCACCTGGTATGTGCACTAGCAGCAGCAGCAACAAGGCGGCGGCGATGTGCGGCGTGTGCACGGCGCGCCAGCCCATGCCTGCGCTCCCATGTCACGGCCGCGCGCGGCGACTCATCGTTGATGCATCACCTGCGCAATGGAAAAATCATGGTTAGACACAAAAATAATACTGAAGCAAGCAGGTTATATTTTATTATATCACGTCTTTAGATAAAAAAAAAACTCTTATAAATACAAAAAAAAAAACTTGATTTCCGGCCGGGATTCGAAACCCTGACACCTGCGATCTGTCTGCGAACATTAAACCGACCTCTTAGGACTGAGCTACGCGGAGCCGACGCGCGGTCGGCGAAATTAACGACCATATTTAACGTTTACTAAAGCGAAAGAAAAACGCATGAAAACTCGAAAATTCGCGTTTTCCGTGTTCTAAGGCTACGCTAGATCGATTTTTCACCCCCGAATACCCCCTCATAACAAATTTCAACGAAATCGTTAGAGCGGTTTCCGAGATCGTCGGTATATATGTATTTATAAATAAATATATAAGAATTGCTCAATTATAAGGTAAGGTATAAGAATAAGACAAGATTATGGAGCAGTGGTGTCATGTCACTACACTTCCTAGTATGAATAGGTATAGGTACATCATTGATATATTTAGTTTTAACAAGAAACACAATTAGGGTGTAGTTTGTAGCAAGTATCTTATTAGGTATATCAATGAAACTAGCAAACATTTGTTTGTATACATTGACGACCGGTCTGGCTCAGTCGGTACTGTCGGTAGTGACCCTGTCTGCTAAGCCGCGGTCCTGGGTTCGAATCCCGGTAAGGGCATTTATTTGTGTGATGAGCACAGATATTTGTTCCTGAGTCATGGATGTTTTCTATGTATATAAGTATGTATTTATCTATTTAAGTATGTATATCGTCGCTTAGCAGCTTAGCACCCATAGTACAAGCTTTGCTTAGTTTGGGGCTAAGTTGATCTGTGTAAGGTGTCCCCAATATTTATTTATTATTTATTTATAATACGCATTATGAAGGTACCTGTTTTATACCTATTACGATCATATTTCATAACATATTTCAGAGTCTTATGCTTCAGCCTAGACTGTAATTGCAAGCTATAAATACTGAAACTAGAAGATTTAACGACGTAGTGGTCTAGGTATAATTCTACCCTAGTATCCGCGGTTTCCACCACAGGGAGTGGCTTGATTTATTTACACGAGATTATATTATATGTATAGAGCTAATAGTTAAGTTAGAATTTCATTTACCTACAGATTCAATAAATGCTCAAATAACACATTATTACTCGTGATGATATACGCCATAATTTTGTCGTCAAGTCGAATTATTGTATTCTACGTTTTATAATATCTCAATACAGGAAAGTACTTATGTAAACAAATCGATTAGGCACATGACACACCCCTATTATACAAATATCCATATCACTAGTCGGGTTATACCATATATATTGGGCCGGCAAAACTTACAGGATTTTATTTTTGTACACTTAATACCACGATAATACTGGCGCCCAACGTGGGGCTCGGAGTGTAACCCGTGCTTCAGTTCAGTTTGACCACAGTATAATAAAGAGTACTATCGTACAGTATGGCCACTCCCGCTCCCCGCTGAAAGTGCCGCCCACCCCCTCTCGGTTACCTCACAGTTACCGCCTGTCAAAAACACGAACAGTTGACCTGTCATATTTCACTCATACAAGCATAGTACGCGTTCACCTACACGAGCTAAGATTGTGTGCTAGGAATGCGCCTCTTTCAATATATTTGATCGCCAGTGTCCGAGGTGTGGTTTGACCAAGATAATTCGCAACCGACCAGCCGAAACGAACTAGAAACGTCAAATTAGTATGAAAAATACATTTCTTATGTCACTACCACACTGACAAGTCCTATTTGTTGCCGATCTGGCAGCGTTTACGACTATTTCGAATACAATAGGTTATAATATAATATAAATGTAGGTATTCATCTAAATATTACAAAGGTAGAGTCTAATTATTATCTGATGATAGTAGAAAACTATTAATCCTTTAACTATTAGTGCGTTTTCACATTATCCGATCCGATATCGGATGTCGGACCAATATCCCATACATTGCAGGCGCCATGTTGGATTTTTTCTATTGAAATCCTTCCGACATCCGATATCGGATCGGATAATGTGAAAACGGCCTTACAGTGCAAAGTTCTTCTACATATTAACTGCACAACTATTTCATGCCTACACAAGCTGAAACTAGTCAAGGTAGCAAATTGCGAATGATAGCAGATATTTCCGTGGACCTATAATATCCTCCGTCGCCATTAATATAGGACGCCCGGCTCACTGGGGAGAGTAATTAACTTGAAATCAAATATCGTATCGAAAAGTCCCCGGAAATTTCATCGAACGAGTAAATGAGACTCATTAAGCAGGATCTTAAAATGAAGGGAGATTGCGAACTTCTTAACATTAATTATCATGATTATAAAAATTAAAAAACAGAATACGTAATATAATTTAAAAAGAGGATTATGTATAAAATATACACATAGATAGATAGGTATATCAATATTATGAACAACGGGATTAGGTAATATATAACGCTATTTTGCCTATACCGTACGGTTTTTTTTTTGTATTGTACGAAACCCTCCATCAATTCAATCTTGTGTGGATCGATACGCACTTGTTTTTAGTATTAGTATAAAATTAAATCATTAGGACATGTATTTATATCGAAAAACGCTATTAAAAAAACTATTTACAAATGAAAACAATTCAAATTATATGTTACCTGTTCAAAAGTATTTTTATACGGTCGTGTAACAGACCTCAAAGTCCACAGTTTATATATAATAAACTGTCTTTCCCTACTTTAGAGTCAGTCCACGATAAGTTTGCAACGATTTTGATAGCCCTGCCTCTGTAAACGTTAAGTAAACGTAAATCGTCAAACGTCATCATTTCATCGAAGTTCGACGTTTAAAATAACACTTGCTCCGGTGAGGCTGTCAAAATTATTGCAAACTTATCGTGGGCTGACTCTACCTAGTATAGGTAATCCTCATTCAACGACATTAAGTAAGCGAAAAACTCGTGTGCGGCCTTCGGAGTGGCGATGGCGGGCAGCTTACAAAAGAAGGTACTTAACTACAAAATCGATAAGCTTAATGCCAAGTACGCAAAGGCTGGGCACCGAGGCAATTCTAGGGTTACCAGATAATAACAATATTTTGAAGATTTTTTTACTAGAACAACACAGAAACTAACATCACCCAAAAACTCTAACAAATATATGAATTGTTGCGAACTAGATGTTCTACGTGATTATTATAATACCATTAATTTGGTTCATTAGCTTAGGATTTTTCTCCCTGTGTATTCTGTCGAATAATTTAAAATTGTTCATTAAAAAAATCCGGGTTTTTCTGAATTTGGGCCGC